>NC_056729.1:614134364-614434364 GCF_019279795.1 Protopterus annectens | reverse complement strand
ATAAAACACAAAATCAGTGTGCAAAGCAGTCACAGCCCTTAAGGCCAAATACAACACCAAACATACTTGTCATAGGTGACTCCATAGTCAGACACACTGACGTCCCACTCACCAGGCTGAACAAGGAGAGGGTCACAGTAAGCTGCCTATCGGGCGCTAGAATCCGCCACATAGCACAAGCACACGGGTCACTCCACAGCAAGTACAAATATGACACAGTCATTGTCCATGCTGGTGTGAACGACCTGAGACGTACCTCCCTGGACTACATGAAAAGAGACATAGAGGAGCTCTCTGATTATGTAGCCCAGGCAGGTATGACCCTGACCCTGAGCAGCATCCTTCCTTCACCAAAAATGATGCCACAATATAGAGACAAGATGATCAGCTTTAACAATTGGCTTAATTTCTGGTGTCATTCAAAGGGGATCCAGTGTCTGTCTGCCTGGGATGACATGCTTGACAAGCGACGCTGCCCAAGGGGCGGCTTGCACCTGTGACCCCTGGGATTCCGGATATTGGCTAAGGCTCTTGCCACCCCCATAGTGCCTTTTTTAGGCAAGGCTCAAATTCTAAACCTACCACCCTAGGGAAGAAACTAAGGGTAATGCTGCTCAATGCCAGAAGTCTAAATCTCAAAATGCACGCACTTGAGGCCCTTCTCAGTATGGAGAACATCGATGTCTGTGCTGTGACTGAAACCTGGTTCAAGGCTCCTGAGAGCACCCCGGCACTATCAGGTTTTACCTCATATCATGCGTTCCAGCCCCAAAACCCGGACCACACCACAAAAGGAGGGGATGTATCCATATTCATCAAGGATACCCACACCTCCAGGTTGGTGGCAACGCACGAAGCATCGGAAACCATCCAGGTGCAATTAACCATAGGCAAAACTGCTCTACAATTTGTAGCATGCTACAGGCCACCCTCTCAAACTCAGGAACCCCACACAGTCTTCCTGAAGACACTGGAGGGTATAAATGTATCTCCAAACACCATTATATTAGGTGACTTCAACTACCCGAATATAGACTGGGAACATTACTCAAGCCCAAACTTTCTAGCCCAAAGGTTCCTGGAGTTCATAAATTCAAATGCCATGGAACAACTAGTCACCATTCCCACAAGAGGAGAAAATATACTAGATCCCATCATCACAAACATGGGGACAAAATGCTCCACACCGGAAGTATATCCCTCATTGGTGAGATCAGATCATAAACTAATCTCACTGGATATCCACATCCCGGCCCCACCCCAAACAAAAAAGACCACAGTGAAGAACTTCTCTAAAGCAAACTTCACACTACTCAAGACTGGTGTGGTATCCTTCAAGGCCCCCGAGCCAGTGGAAACCACAACCTAAGCTGCGGAAGCCCTTACAAATGCCTTCTACGAACACCTCCAGGACTGCATGGATCAGGCAATCCCTAATAAAACCAAGACTCTTTCCACCAAGGGCAAACGTCCAGTCTGGTGGACCCCAGCCATAAACAAACTTTACAATAAGAGGAGAAAGCTGTTACATGATAGAGCAAAATCCATAAAAGAGAAGACATCTTTGATCACTATTAGTAAAAAAAATACGAGCACACATAAAATCATCCAAGGCCAACTTTGAGAGAAAAATTGCCATAGATTCAAAAGACAATCATAAGGCCTTCTTCAGCTATGTTAGAAACCTGGGTGGAAACTCCCAGATATGCTCAGAATTAGTCCAAAATGATACAAAAATCACTGAACCCACAGACATTGCCAACATACTGGCAGACAGGTTCAGTGCAAACTTCACCCCCCTCTCCCCCCCAAAAGGAGAGATAACTATCCCAGCGGAGTGCAGCCTCCCAGACATCTCCAATGCGCAGGTGAAAGCTGCTCTCTCTAAAGCTAAAAACACAGCATCAGTGGGACCGGATGGTGTCCCCGGCTGTGTGCTACACGAATTCAATGAGGAACTAAACCCGCACATAAGGCAGCTGTTTAATCTTAGCCTTACCACAGGATACGTGCCCAAGGAGTGGCGTACGGCAACTGTGGTCCCACTCCACAAAGGCGGTGCCTCTACGGACCCTGGTAATTACCGCCCCATAAGCTTAACAAGCCTGGTCTGCAAAGCTATGGAGAGGATCATAATGTAACTCATAAACAAAGACATAGGGGACTTGCAGACATTGGACCTGACCCAGTTTGGCTTTGTCAAGGGCAGATCATGCCTTTTGAACTTGGTCGACTTCTTAGAAACAGTCACCAAGGCCATTGATGAGGGAAAGGCAGTCCATACAGCCTACCTTGACCTTGCAAAAGCTTTCGACACAATACCCCACTCGGGTATTATAGAGAAACTTACCAGCTTAAATGTAAACCCATATGTCACAAGATGGGTTGCAAACTGGCTAAAGGACAGAACCCACAGGGTTAGAGTAGCTGGCGCCATGTCAGACTCCAAGCCGGTCACAAGTGGTGTCCCACAGGGCTCAGTCCTTGGCCCCCTGTTGTTCGGCATCTACTTCTTAGAAGTACAGGCAAACATAGGAGGACTATGGCTGACAAAGTTTGCAGATGACTGCAAACTGGGAGCCATAGTGGAAAGTACATCGGACACAGATATCCTTCAGAGGGGTCTCATGGAAACTGATAGCTGGTGCCAGAGCCATGGCCTGAAGTTAAATGCCAAAAAATGTATTGTCATACCCTTCGGGGAAAACAAGGTAACCCCAAGCTACCATATAGGTGGCAATCCACTAAGCACAGAAGAGGTTATCAGGGACCTGGGGACCCAGGTTGACAGTGGCCTTTCTTTTGACACTCACATTGCTAAAGTGGTTAGAAAAACCTTCTACATTGCCCACCTGATCATGAAGGGATTCACATCCAGATCAAGTGAGGTCATTGTTCCCCTGTACTCTTCACTTATCAGACCAATGATCGAGTACAATGCCCCATTCGGGATGTATCTCACCCGACACCTGCAGCAATTGGAGAGACCCCAAAAGTTCCTCACCAAAAGGATAAAGGGACTCCAAAATCTG
Source organism: Protopterus annectens (assembly GCF_019279795.1). NCBI lineage: Eukaryota > Metazoa > Chordata > Ceratodontiformes > Protopteridae > Protopterus > Protopterus annectens. The sequence goes on along the minus strand of NC_056729.1, from coordinate 614,431,332 downwards.
TCATATGCTGCCAGACTGAAGAAACTCCAGCTCTATTCAGTCGCATACCGTCTGCTCAGAGGTGACCTGTGCCTGACATACAAGGCCATGTCCAACCCCCAATTAATGGACATGCTCCACCTCAAAAAATCCAAATCTACCAGATCCACTAGAGCAAGCGACTTAAACCTTAGCATGGATATAAATAGGACATGCTGGAGGGATAGATTTGTCACCCAGAGACTCCCTATGTTGTGGAATAAAATCCCGGTCCATGTGAGGGAGAGCACCTCCCTGGCTCTGTTCAAGAGAAATCTTGACCGGTGGATGGGAGATCGTAGGTTTACCCCAGGAATCATCTCTGTGTCACTGCTGGACAGAGGCACAACAAACTAATGGGCACAGTATTTTTTAACATAAGGGGTGGCGTAAGCCACAAAAGCTCTGGGCTAGGCTTATAAATGCCTTAGGGCAGATAGCCTAGTATAAACCTATGAACCTATGAACCTAATTAAAGCTGAACTCTTTTAGAAAGCCTGGACTAAACTACTACTGTTCAATTAAAAGTGCACTGGAACTTAGAAAATTGCCACATTGTTTACATGACTAATTGTATTTTATTTTATTTTTTTTTCTACAAATTGGTTTTAAATACCATTTTAAATAATTTGAAATTTAAGTGTATATTTTGTTTCCATCATCATACATATATATATATATATATATATATATATATATATATATATATATATATATATATTTTTTTTTTTTTCTGGTTCTCTTTTTATTCCACTTTATTCAAAATGATGGTAATAACAATACTAACTAATTATACAATTATATAGGTTTTTAGGGTTCTTGTACACAGACCTGAAGAAGTCTAGAAGGACGAAAGCGATCTTTGTTAACGATAGGTTATGAAAATAGAAACTGATTTTTACATGCAAAATGTATATGTATATATTTATATATAATTTTTGATCGCAAAATGAACTAAGGTTGATATATTTCCAGCCATGTAGTATATTGCCTTTTATAAAATCACAGACTTAATAATGTACTTAATAATTTGGTTAAATAAGATGTACCATTAAAGTATATTAGGACTATATATTATTATGACAGCTACTAGGTAGGGCAGGACCAGCTCGAATGTCACACTAATGGGGGAAGGGATGTGAATTTAACATGTGTACCAATAACACTTTGTTTTACAGCACAATAAACCACTCCCATGCCTGATAAAAAGTATATATATATATATATATATATATATTTAGAAAGCTTGTGAGGAAATTATTACTCTATTTTTGTTTTACTTGGATCGCTTGTCTGTGTACTTAATAAAGGATTTTCAACTGGAAACTGACTGCCTGCCTTGCTTGGATTACTTTCGAATACTTAGTAATGCTGTAGAATTATATATTTTCTATTATTACTTTTTGACTTGACGAGTTTACGTTCGCTACCTCTACTACTATTGTCTGATCTGATTAATATACAGTGATTAACTAGGAAATATATGGACTGAAAGTCTTCCACACAGAGAAGTTTCTTACACTGTTTTGTTTTTAGACCCACTACACTTTAGTGGGTTGTTTTGAGACTTCAGGGATACCACGAAGATTACTTGATGTTCATCGTGCATACAGCTGCAGTAATCACATATGGGATCTCTGCCGTCAGGCGGGTCCTCGGTCGGCCGAATTCCAAAGTCTAGGTCCGGCGTCGGTTGTTGTCGCTTTCTTTCCTGACGTCAGTGCGACAGGGGTATATAAGACACAGCCGACGCCATATTCTTCAGTCTTTTTTGCTGCGCGGTGCCCGAAGCAGAAGCAGTTCGCAAGTGCCGGTCGGCCAGCTCCTGAATTCTGAAAATTGGAAACCGAAGTCTTCTTTAAAGCTAAGTACCCGTTGAAACTTTTCTTGCCTCAGACCGATGTCAGACAAAGTTAACAATTGTATTTCTTGTGGGAAGCAAATACCGCATAAGGATTTCCATTCCCTCTGCATACCTTGTTTAGGCCCAGACCACGACGTCTCGGGCTGTCGCTTTTGCACTACTTTCAATAAACGCACTATTAAGCGTCGGGCGGAGTTCGCCCAACATTATTTTGGTAAAGCCTTTGATTATAAAATGTCGTCGGAGACTCCGACTACCGTTTTATCCAAAAAACGCAAGGACAAAGACCGACACGCGAGGTCCGCGGTCTCCACCGACACCACGCCAAAACCGGTTGCACGTGGACCGGTTCTCAGCAAGACGCCTTTGCAGTCCCTGACTACCGACGACACTTCTTTGGCAGTGTCTTCTGTACCTGAGACCGCTGGTGCCTCGGCCCTTACTCAGACTACTACCAGCGAAGCCACTGTGAGTGTTGAGTCTCCTACTGTGGACAGGTCCACTTCCACCCAGGGTGTCTTTAGGCCCTCATCTTCCTTTTCCATTAAGGCCTTTACTAAGTCCAAATCAGCCATGCATCCCAAGAGGCCTGTTGCTTAGGGCCCATCCCCAGGCCCCATGCCTAAAAAGCAGATGCTTAAAATGGCTGAGGATTTAATTACTCTTATCAGGGGTTCCCAACCCCCCTCCAGACAAGAGACCCAGAGTGGAGGAAGATTCTCCCTCTACTGAACAGGGCTCCATTTTCTCAGAACATTCTGATGTAGAGAAGCACTCGTACTCCCCTTATGAAGATTCGGATGCAGAATAGTCCATTCCTTCTGTATCTCCCCCAGAGGATTTCTCTTTTGGGGAAACCTTGCACACCTTGAGGGAGCACTTCCATTGGGAAGGCCAAGAATTTTCTGATTCCAAGAAAAGGCTTAGGGAATTTCTTTTGTTACCTCAACACAGACCTCTGGCTATACCTCCTGTCTTGGACATACTTGATGATGTTTACTCGGAGGCTTGTCTTAATCCGGATTCCCTGCCTCCTGCCCCAGTCAAACCTGATAGGTACTACAGAGTTCCTAACTCTCACCAATTTCTTTTCAAAAGCCATAATGCTGACCCTGAAACCATCTCTCAAGGCCCCAAGGGAATGAAGGCCTCTACTGCCAAGAATCCACTACCTTCCGAAAGAGAATCTAGATCCTTAGAAAGGTGGGGAAAAAAGGTATACACCTCGGCCACCCTAGCCATGAGGGCCTTAAATTGTCAGTTCCATATGCTTAAATACCAGCAGTTTCTGTTATCTCAATTAAGAAATAAAATGTCTCAACCTGAACAACCAGATTTGAAGGAATTGCAGGATATGATGCATAGTGCAGAACAAGTGGGTAAACACACCTTACAATGTGGCTATGATGCCTTAGAGGTCTCAAGTAGAGCTGCTGTTACAGGATCAGTCATTCGTAGACATGCCTGGCTTAGGGAACAAAGCTTGCCTGATCATGTTAAAGCTAAACTACTAGATGCTCCTTTACAAAAGGATGTACTATTTGGTACTAATGCTGAGGAGATACTATGGAAAATGGAAGAAAAAGCTAAATCTATGCAAACTGTCAAGGCTTTTCTTCAGGTACAACCACCTCGTTTTAGCAGAAATTGGCCTTCTAAAAACTGGTCCTTTCCAGCCACGGACAAGCCCCAAAGAGGTAGATACAGGAGCACAAGGGGCAGAGGACAATCTCAAGGATCATATAGAGGCAGACAATGGCAAACGCCAGCACCAAGAGGTGGCGAAGACAATGCACAACAATACAGAAAACAAACCCAATGACTTCCTCCTTTTCATGCCAAGCAAGTCTCAGCTGGCAGCTCCCTTGGGAGGAAAGCTGGCATTATTTACAAGAAACTGGCATATTATCACAACAGACAAATGGATCCTGGACATTATAAACAGAGGCTACAGATTTCATTTTCACACTCTTCCAAAAATGAGAGGCATACCAAACCTGCCACACAATCAAAGGGCAGAGGCACAAATACAAATTTCAAAACTCATGGACATGAAAGCTATTCAAGAGGTACCTACTCACGAACAAGGTCAAGGTTTTTATTCCAGACTATTTCTGGTACCAAGGAAAGGAACTGACTGGAGACCCATTTTGAACTTATCCATCCTAAATACATTTCTACTCGTACCAAAATTCAAGATGCTCACATTACAGCAGCTTCTTCCCATGCTGGGCAAGTTTTGGCTGGTAACATTGGACCTCAAGGAGGCATACCTGCATGTCCCAATCAGATAAAGCTGCAGAAGACACCTCAGATTTCTTGCAGGTTCAATCCACTATCAATTCTCTGCATTGCCCTTTGGCTTATCTACTGCGCCTAGAGTATTCACGAAATGCCTGGCATCAGTAATTGCCTACTGCAGACTTCAAGGGATACAAATTTACCCTTATTTGGACGACTGCCTGATCCAAGCGGACAGCAAGCACAAACATCTGGAACATCTGGCTTATGCAATACGGTTACTGAATTCTCTGGGATACACAATCAACAAAGAGAAATCCAGGCTAACACCATCTCAGAAAATAACTTTCCTGGGTGCAACTTGGACACAAACACCCAGATGGCCTACCTTACGCCAGAAAAACAGGGGCAACTAACTCAGTACTTCAAAATACTAGCAAATTGTTCCAGGCTTACTGCAAGGAAAATCCTGCAGGCTCTGGGCTTCATGGCATCTTGCATTCTTTTAATCCCATGTGCAAAGTTGCATATGAGAAAACTTCAATGGTACCTAAAAAACCTATGGTCTCAGCACAGCCACAATTTGGAAACAACAATACCAATAATTCCATGTTTGCAAAAGGAATTTCTATGGTGGGCTCAAGCATGTCAAACAAACACAGGTCTCCCATTCTGCAAGCCTCAAGCAAATCAAGTCATCACAACAGACACCTCAGATTACGCCTGGGGGCCGCACATGACAGACAGGTGCATTCAGGGCAAATGGTCCCAAAAGGAAAAGCACCTTCACATCAATCAAAAAGAAATGCTAGCAGTGATAAATGCAATTACAGCATTCAAGGACCTCCTGCATCCAGGACAATTATTGATAAGAACAGACAACACCACAGTAATGTGGTACATAAACAAACAAGGAGGAACACATTCATACCCCCTGTGCAGACTAGCAATGACACTTTGGAACTTGGCTCTGGAATGGCAAATCGAACTTCAAGCACAGTACTTGCCAGGATTGGAAAACACGCTGGCAGACAGTCTAAGCAGAAATATGACAGATCCACACGAATGGAAGTTGCATCCTCAGGTGTTTACAAAGATAATCCAAGAGTGGGGAAGGCCAGACATAGATCTCTTCGCCTCCCACAGGAATCATCAATTGGAAAAGTTTTGTTCAAGGACCTTCCATCCAAAGGCCTGGAGAGTGGACGCCCTTTCATTCAGTTGGACAGCATGGACAGTGTACGCTTTCCCACCTCTGCCTCTTCTGCCCAAGGTGCTCTTGAAAGCAAGAGCAGACAGACCGAAGATGATACTGATTGCTCCAGACTGGCCAAGACAACACTGGTACCAACTCCTGAGGAGCCTAACACATACTCCTCCCTGGCCTCTACCTCTAATGCCTCTTATGCTGACTCAGCACAGCTACAAAACTCTTCACAGTCAGCTGAAAACACTCAATCTCGCTGCATGGAAAATTCCTTAACACCACAACAGATCCTACTCCCCAAAGAGGTGCAGGACGTCATTCTGGAGGCCAGAAGGCCATCTACTAGAAAGACCTACTCCGCAAAATGGAAACGGTTTTGCTCCTGGAATGAGAAAAAAGGCCAGGATCCTAGAAAACTAAATTTGCCTCACGTATTACAGTATGTAGCTGAGCTGCTGAACAGTGGGCTTTCATTTTCCTCCATAAAAATCCATGCCTCAGCCATTTCTGCAGAATTCAACACGGATCCACCGTTATTCTCTCACCCACTTTTAAGACAATTCCTCAGAGGGGCTAAGAATATAAGACCACCAAGGAAACAACCAGTGCCAGCCTGGGATCTTAATTACATTCTAGAAAAATTAACATTGCCTCTCTTTGAACCAGCTGCCTCAACAGATTTGCAATATTTGTCCTGGAAAACAGCTTTCCTTCTGGCCATTACCTCAGCTCGTAGGGTTTCGGAACTACAAGCCCTCATGGCTGTGCAGCCTTTTCTCATCTTCCATCAGGACAGGGTTTCCCTTCGAACCAATCCGTCATTTATGCCTAAAGTGGTATCTAGGGTAGCTTTGAATCAAGCCATACACTTACCTACCTTTTACCCCAATCCTCAAAACAAAGAAGAAAGGCTGCTACATTCCTTAGACATCCATAGACAGCTACGTTATTATTTGGACAGGACAAAGCCTTTCAGGAAATCAGAACAATTTTTTGTGTCCTGTGCTGTAGGAGCTCAAGGGAAGCCTGTTACCAAACAGACAATTTCAAAATGGATAGGCCATTGCATACGATTTTGTTACTCCTATCATGGGAAATCTGTCCCTACTGGCATCAGATCCCACTCCACCAGGGCCACAGCTACCTCTACAGCCTTCCTCAGAGGAGTTCCTACCAAAGATATTTTGGAGGCAGCCACTTGGAGTTCTGTGCATACCTTCACAAAACACTACCACCTGCCTTTATATTCCAAAACTAGAGCAGGCTTTGCCACTGCTGTGTTGCAGGGCATTCTGGCTCATCCCAGTTCCACCTAGTGCCTACCACCCTGTGCGTAGCTTTGGGATTCTACCCATATGTGATTACTGCAGCTGTATGCACGATGAACATAGTACAGTTTTGTACCTACCATAAATGTAGATGTTCGAATGCTAATACAGCTGCAGTACAGGTTTCCCTCCCTCCTTCCCCTCTTGGTAAAGGACTAGTGGCTAACACCTCCTCATACAACCTAATTTGGGTTATCCTCCTATGGTGTATTTGCTTGCAACTACTGTTTTTTGATTACATTGCATTGCTTGAATATAATTATATATATATATATATATATATATAATTTATGTATTGCCTTCCTTCTGGGGGCACCTGACATCTGGGGCAAGAAAGACTGAAGAATATGGCGTCGGCTGTGTCTTATATACCCCTGTCGCACTGACGTCAGGAAAGAAAGCGACAACAACCGACGCCGGACCTAGACTTTGGAATTCAGCCGACCGAGAACCCGCCTGACGGCAGAGAACCCATATGTGATTACTGCAGCTGTATTAGCACTCGAACATCTACATTTATGGTAGGTACAAAACTGTACTTTTTTTGCTATACAGAATTTACATTTCACAGGAACATGTGCATTTAATTGAAGGTCTTGTTACATACCCAATAATGATTTCAGATCATGTGCCAATAATAAGTAAAATAAAAACGCAGGATAATGAAATACAAATGAGACACTGTTGCTTTCCCATCTATCTGTTAAAAAGAGAGTAGTTTAAAGAATGTGTAGTGGAGATTATTCAGGAGCTATTCAAGAGGATATAAATTACTTCTAAACATATAGCTAGGGACTGGGATAAAATTAAGGAGGAATTTAAAAATAGGGTGGAAATAAAAGAAAGGGAGCTATGGTTAAGAAGTAATAAGAATTATTTAGAGGGGCTGACAAATGTTAAAGTATTGCAGCATAGGGTGAATCTCAGAACAAGTAGAGGATTGACTGCAGAATGCTAAGCAGAAAATAAGGGATAACCTCAGTAATATACACTAGTTTAGAAAGATTGCTGTTAAGCAACTGTTTTTTTATAGTAACACTGTAATACAAAATTTTATAGCACAACGACTTAGGCTGCAGAAAATAGAAAGGGCTGTTGCCAAGCTTAGGGAACCTATAACAAGGAAGGTAACAAGAGGTCCTGTAGAGGTATTTGAAATATTTTGGAAATTCTTTGAAAGTCTCTATAAAGCAGGGAAGTATGGAAATCAAGAAAAGTACAAATGGAAATGTTTATGGAAGAATTAAATATGTCAAGGTTAGAGGTAGGTGAGGCTCAGTTACTAACAGTTAGGCTAGGAGGAGATGAGATAAAAATTGTGATGTATAACCAATCTACAGAAAAGTCCCTAGGAATAGATGGTGTTCCTGTTGAAGTTTTGAAGCTTGGAGGGAAAAAAAACTGATAAAGATCTGGAATGTTTTGTTTAACAATATTTTAAGAGGAGGAGGATGGGAAAAGTACCAACTTCGTGGAAGAAAGCAATGGTAGCTGTAATATCTAAAGAGGGTAAGGATCCGTCAGGTCCAACTTCATACAGGCCCATTTCAATACTAAATCATGATTATACAGTTTATTTGCCTATAATGGCTAAAACAATGACAAACTACTAGGACTGTGCCGATGTGATTTGTTTTCATTTATATAAATGTGTGATTACCTGTGTCCTAAGTGATGCTTTAAGAAAGATGTTTCTTGTTTCAAATGAAGAGCAGAAATTGAATAATTTATGTAATGTTATATATGATATATAGCAGTATATATGAAGTATAATGATGTTAAGTTGTCAATCCCGCCTTCATTCTTGCTGGATGGGTTCAGAGCCGATCCTCGGCTCCGACTCGACCTATACTAAAGCTTGAGAGCTATTTCTATCGGCTCGAGGCTACCCTATATCCCACAATGCTAGGCGCTAACTACCCAGATCTCGTTTGCTGCTTCAGCTACGAGGTGCGTTTTCTTACCGGCTCTGCAGGTTAGATTTAATAATTCTTAAATTTCTCTATTTTAGTCAGTTTTTCAGACAGTTTTTGTTAGCCCTTTCCCCTTTCTTTAAATTTTCAGGTAAAATTGTTTGTGTGACTGACTTAGATTGTGTTAAGGGGTGTCTGTGTGTGTGTGTGTCTGTGTGTATATTTTTTTTTTTGTTGTCCTTTATTAGGATGTCTAAAGACACCAGGGTCTCAGGCTTCAAGAAGTGTGACTCGTGCTGTCAGAAAATGTCGCTGACTGACGGTCACACTTCTTGTGTTTATTGCCTGGGCCCTCTGCACCTGCAGGACTCTTGTTCTGTCTGTCATGCGTTCATTCCAAGAGTCCTGCAGGAACGCAGAAATAAGTTAATTTTGAGAGGCTTATTAAAGCCTGAAGGTTCCCCGGCCAAGTCATCATCGGGGAAGCCTTCAAAGCCTTCCAAGCCGTCGGCTCCGTGTTCAGAGCCTTCGACTGGGGGGTGCTCTGACTGCTTCTACATCGGCTCTGGCTGGAGCCGATGTTTCTAAGACACAGTCTTCTTCATCGGCTCCGGCTGGAGTCGACGTTTCTTTAGTGCAGTCTTCCACATCGGCTCGAGCCGAAGCCAATGTTTCTAAGACTAAGTCGGCGCCGATAGTTGTGTCGGTGCCATCTGTCAGCCATAAACGGTCCAGGTCTCCGTCCATGGAATCTGTTCATTCGGCTCCGAGGTCTCCCTTACTCTCGGAGCGGAGCCATCGATCCCATTCCTCTAGGTCTTCCAGGCTCTCGGACCATGACCTCGAGAGGGTAGTTAGTAGACTTTTTAAGTCTCAGGCACTAGCCCAGATGCTCCATATCCCTTCTCAACAGACAGTGGCTATTCCCATTCCATCTTCGATTCCTTCTCCGACTCTTCCCTTGAGTTCGGAGCCGGAGCTTGTTGGAGCCGTGGCCGTCGACACGTCGGAGCCGATACCTCACCTTTCGGCTCCGTTGTCGGCTCCGGTCTCTTCCATGGTCCCATCCTTGGAGGGATCCGGGCGCATGGACTTCCTCGTCGGCTCTGAGGGGGCGAGTGGCATCGGACACTTGTCCGACCCCGTTCTCCCTCTCGGAGCTTCGGCGCTGGTGAGTTCGGCCCCGACATCGGCTTCGGAGACATCCCTCTCGGTGCCGGGAGGGGTCCTTATCTCTTCGGAGGGGGGACCTTCTACCCTGCCTGATAGGGGCGCCTTTGAAGTCATGAGGAGTGTGCTGGCCCCTGTGCCTGCTCCACTGAAGGCTCCCTCAGCTCCTCCCTCTGTAGTGCCTGCTGCGGTCTCTACCCACCCTCTCATTCCTGACCGTAGAGATCCAATGCCTCAGGTTTCCCCATTGGGAATATCCTCCTCTTCCGAGGTTTCCCCTGATCCGTCAGGGGAACCCCTCGGAAAAGGAAAAGTAAGAGGAAGCATGTGGACTCCCCTGAGTCCATTACATCAGATACCGACTTGGATGAGTCGGAAGGGTCCCCACGGTCCCCCTCTGAGGATGTCTCCTTTTCAGACATCCTTGAGATCCTTAAGGAGAGGGGGAACTGGTCTACCCTTAATCCTTCCGAGGATGAGTCGGTTTACCTAGAGGCGTTTGGCTCTCGCCCTTCCACCTCCTGGGTGTCTCCGCCCTTTCACCCCCTCATGGAAGTGGTGGTGCGGAAGGCGTGGATGGCCCCTGATACGATGGAGCCTACCCCACGAAGGCCTTCAAAATTCATAACAGCCCCTTCGGACAAACAGTTTTTAGCCAAGGGTGTCCCGGTTGATGCCATGGTGGTGGCTGCAGCCACTAAGAAGGAACTGGCTGATCCATCAGTACCTGTCCATCCTTCTAACAAGGAGTCTAGGACTATGGATAGGTACGGCAAGCGGATGCTCTCTTCAACGACCTTTGTCATGCGGTCGCTGAATTACCTGTGCCACTTCACCTGCCATCAAAGAGACATGCTCAAAGAAGTGGGTGAGGCCCTACAGGATCCAACAGCTGCGGGGTCTCAAGACAAAATCAACTCCCAGCTGGAAACCATGAATTCCATTGTCAACTCCTCCATGCGGCTTATTTCCTGCGGGGCCGAAGGGGCGAGTAGGGCTGCAGGCACAGGCGTGGCCTTACGGCGTCATGCCTGGATGCGGCTTTGTAACTTTGCAGACCCCTTTAAGGCATCCTTCACTAACTCCCCCTTTGACGGTTCAGCTTTGTTTGGACCTCAGGTGAAGGATACTTTGACGCAATGCGAGCAAGAAGGCAAGACTCTCTCTGCCATGGGAGTCCATTTTTCCACCCCATCTAGACCATATCCTAAGGGTCAGAAGGGTGGGAAAATGTGGTTCCGTAAACCACAAGAGGTCACTCCTGACGCAAGAGGTCAGTTCCCCTCTAGAGGCAGGGGGGGACAATAATAGACGCCGCCCTAGAGGCAGAGGAGGTCCGCAAAATCAGGGTAGCAGAGAGTCTCTCTCTGACAAACCCTTCCAGCATCCCTGAGAAGCTGCCCGACTGTCCGCCTTCGGAGGCAGTCGGGGGAAGGTTATCACTGTACCCAGAAGCCTGGCTTTCACTCACCCAAGACAAATGGGTACAGTCGATCATATCCGAGGGTTACGAAATTCCCTTTATCCACACCCCAACTCAGCCAAAAGGGCCCCTTCCAGACGTTCCACCCAGTCTAAGGGAACAAGCAGTACTAGAAATATCAAAACTGCTAACAAAAAGAGCCATCCAGCCATTCCCAGCAGACCAACAAGGATCCGGAATCTACTCCAAGTTCTTTTTGGTACCAAAAAAGACAGGGGACTGGAGACCAATATTGGATCTCAGCAGACTAAACAAGTCTGTAGGAAGAATGAAGTTCCGGATGGTCACGCTACAGTCCATTATACCCTTTCTGGGTCAGGACGATTGGATGTGCTCAGTAGACCTTCAGGATGCGTACTACCACATCAAGATGCACAGGCGCTCCAGGAGGTTTCTCCACTTCCAGCTGGGAGCCAGTCACTACCAGTTCAGGGCCCTGCCCTTTGGTCTCACTACAGCCCCCCGAGTGTTCACCAAATGCATGGCAGCGGTTACGGCTCATCTGAAGCGTCAAGAATTCCAGGTGTTTCCATATTTAGACGACTGGCTCCTCACTGCCACCACCAGGCGTCAGCTTCTCCTCTCCAGAGATTACACCATTCATACTTGCAAAGGGCTAGGTATCTCCATAAATTTCGAAAAGTCTGCCTTGTCGCCTTGTCAGTCTATTACCTTCATAGGCGCCATCTTGGACACAGTCCGGCTCTCCGCAAAACTAACCGAGCAAAGAGTTCTAGATATTCGCAGGCATGTTCACATCCTCCTTCAGAACAACAAAATCCAGGCCAGGTTTGTCCTGAAGGTATTAGGTCTCATGGCGGCAGCTATTACACTACTTTCCCTAGCCCGCTTTCATATCATAGGTTCATAGGTTCATAGGTTCATACTAGGCTATCTGCCCGAGGGCATTTACAAGCCTAGCCCATAGTTTTGTGGCTTAAGCCACCCCTTTAGTATGGGGAACTATACCCATTATTTTGCTGTGCCTCTGTTGAGCAGTGACACTGAGGTAATCCCTGGGGTATATCTGCGATCTCCCATCCATTGGTCAAGATTTCTCTTGAACAAGGCCAGCGAGGTGCTCTGCCTCACATATACCGGGATTTTATTCCACAGCATAGGGAGTCTTTGGGTGATGAATCTATCCCTCCAGCACGTCCTATTAATAGCCGTGTCGAGGTTTAAGTCTCCCGCCCTTGTGGCTCTGACGGATCTAGATTTTTTGAGGTGAAGCATATTCATCAAATCTGGGTTTGACATGGCCTTGTATGTTAGGCAAAGGTCACCTCTGAGCAAGCGGTAAGCGACTGAATAGAGCTGGAGTTCTTTCAGTCGGGCAGCATAGGACAGATGTTTGAGACCCTTTATCCTTTTGGTGAGGAACTTTTGTGGCCTCTCCAGCTGCTGCAAGTGTCGGGTCAGATACATTCCGAATGGGGCATTGTATTCAATCATTGGTCTGATGAGTGATGAGTATAGGGAGACTATGACCTCCCTTGATCTAGATGATCTATATGCGGATCCTTCAGTGGATGCTTTTTTCCCAGTGGTCCTTTCAACAGCTTCCAATGTCACACAACATCTTAATAACCCTGTCTTGCAAGAAACACCTTTCTTGGTGGATGGTCTCCCCTCAAGTCCTTTAAGGCAGACCACTTGTTCCTTCTCCCCCGGTCGCCACGGTGACAACGGACGCCTCCCTGGTCGGGTGGGGGGAGCATTTTCAGGGCAGGACGATCCAGGACACATGGCAACCTTTCGAGTGCCACCTGCACATAAATGTCTTGGAGATGAGAGCAGTACTTTTAGCATTGCAAGCCCTTCAGGACTCTCTTCCCATCAGGACTATTGCAGTTCAGACGGACAATATGTCCGTAGTGTGGTACATCAACAAGCAGGGCGGAACCAAGTCCTATCCCTTATGTCGAGAGGCAATCAGACTTTGGCAGTGGGTGATCTCCTCTCAGCGGTTTCTGATAGCAACGCATATCCCCGGGAAGTCCAACATCATAGCGGACAGGTTGAGCAGAGCCATTCTCATGCCACATGAGTGGTCTCTCAAGCAAGCAGTGGTGGAAGAAATTTTTCAGAAATGGGGTCGACCTTGCTGCGATCTTTTTACAACACCTCAAAACAGCAAGTGCCACGACTTTTTCACTATCTTCCCTCTTCCCGTCCACCCCCCCAGAGACGCTCTAGTCCACTCAGTTGATTCAGAAAGCTACCGCCTTGAGAGCCACGATGATCCTCATTGCTCCTTACTGGCCTCGACAGATATGGTCTCCGTTCCTGCATCGTTACCTCTTGGGGCAGCCCTGGCATCTGGACCCAGTGCCAGATCTCTTGACCCATCAGTCGGGACAGCTGCACCACTCCCTCCAATCTCTCAACCTCACAGCTTGGTTGCTCCAATTCCAACCCTAGCCAGGCTTCCCCTTATTTCCCATTCTATGCGTGACATCCTTATAGCTTCCCTCAAGTCATCTACCAGAAGGATTTATGCCAGCAAGTGGAAGCGTTTTTCCTTCTGGGCAGGAGCTAGAAATATGGATCCTTTTACTGCCCCTATCCAATCAATCCTGGACTTCCTAGCTGAACTGTTTCACTCAGGGTCTTCTTCCTCCACTATCAGAGTACAGTTAACGGCTATTTTGAACATTCATGTAGGCTTTTCGGACTCCAGTATCATGTCCCATAAGGTTTGTAAAACCTTTCTTAAAGGTATCTTTTTGCTTAAGCCCCCAATCAGAGAGACCCCCCCCCAACCACAGTGGGACTTATATTTGGTTCTAACTTCCTTGATTCTTCCCCCCTTTGAACGTGCGGCTTCCTGCTCCTTGAAGTTGCTCTCTTGGAAGACTCTTTTTCTAGTCGCCATAACATCTGCGAGAAGAGTATCAGAGCTTCATGCCCTTTGCATTCGTCCACCTTATCTAGTTTTTCATAAAGGCAGAGTGTCACTCAGGACTAACCCGTCCTTTTTACCCAAGGTTTCTTCTGAGACGAACCTAAACCAGACTATCGATCTCCCAGTTTTCTCCCCCAACTACTCCAACAGAGCGGAACAAAAGCTGCATTTTCTGGACGTTCATTGTCAGCTCCGTTACTATCTGGATAGAAAGTACAGTTGTGTATACCTACCATAAATGTAGATGTTCGAGTGTCTTCACTGTTGCAGTCATAACTGTAGGGTACTCCTGCCGGCAGGCAGCCCGAGGTCGGCCAGAATGTCAAAGTCTGGGTCCGGCGTCGGCTGTATCAGCAAGTACCCTGACGTCAGAACGCATGGGTATAAAGCTGACAGCCGACGCCATCTTCTCCAGCCTTTCTTGCCCCTGATGTCAGAAGCCCCCATAAAACCAAAAGGTGTCCCAAGGGAAACACAAATACACCAGAAAGGTAGTGGAAAAGGAAACAAAGTAAGCAAAAAGGAAACAAGAGGGGTCTGGAGGGAGGGAAACACCGACTGCAACAGTGAAGACACTCGAACATCTACATTTATGGTAGGTATACACAACTGTACTATGTTCTTCGTGTTTCACTGTTGCAGTCATAACTGTAGGGTAGAATCCCAAAGCTGAGAACACGGGAGGAGGTTATGAAGAAGAAGGAGCAGCTAGAAGACCCTGCAAAACAGCAGAGGCAAAGCCTGCTCTAGACATAGAGTACAAAGGGAGGTTATAGTGCTTGGAAAAAGTATGCACAGAGCTCCAAGTGGCAGCCTCCAGAATGTCCTTAGTAGGAACTCCTCTGAGAAAGGCTGCTGAAGTGGCAGCTGCTCTAGTAGAATGAGTCCTGACAGTACCTGGAATCTGTTTTCCATAAAGAGAGTAACAATATCTTATTCCATGAGCAATCCATTTGGAAATAGTTTGCTTAGAAATAGCTTTACCTAGAGAACTGGAAGCAAATGAGATAAGCAATTGATCTGATTTTCTGAAATCTTTAGTTTTGTCCAGGTAAAAACGTAGTTGCCTGTGTACGTCCAATGAATGCAAAATCCTTTCCCCCTTATTTTGGGGTTTTGGGAAAAAGGTAGGAAGGTGAATAGTCTGATTTAGAGCCACTCTAGAAACTGCCTTAGGCATAAAAGTAGGATTGGTCCTCAAGGAAACTCTGTCCTGATGGAAGATGAGGTATGGTTCCACGGCCATGAGGGCTTGCAACTCAGACACCCTTCTGGCAGAAGTCAAGGCCAACAAGATAGCTGTCTTCCAGGATAAGAACTTAATATCCACAGAGGCAGCAGGCTCAAAAGGAGGCAAAGTAAGCTTTTCCAAGACATAGTTGAGATCCCAAGGAGGGACAGGAGGAGATCTAGGAGGTCTTAAATTCTTAGCTCCTCTCAGAAATTGTCTAACCAGCTGGTGGGAAAAAATGGGAGGGTCACAATTGAAATGAGCCGAAATAGCAGAAGCATGAATTTTAATGGAAGAAGAGGAAAGATCTTTAATCAAAAGGTCTGAGAGATAAAGTAAAATAGAGGGAATATCAGGTAAAAAAGGATCAGAACCACGATCCTGCATCCAAATACAAAATCTTTTCCATTTAGAAGCATAAGATTTCCTTGTACTAGGACGCCTAGCTTCCAAAAAAATATCCAAAACTTGTTTAGGAAGAGAAGAAGGAATCGATTGCCTTTGATGAGCCAAGCTGCCAGGCAGAGAGTCCTGATTTGAGAGTGAAATACCTGACCCTGATGCTGGGACAGTAGAGAATGGGTCAGAGGAAGACTCCAAGGGGGTTCCAAGCAAAGGTGCAGTAGAGTTGGATACCAAAACTGACGAGGCCAATTTGGAGCTATCAAAATGATCAGTCTGGGTTTGTCCAGCTTTATCTTTAGCAATACCCGAGGCAGGAGAGGAAGAGGAGGGAAGGCATATCTCGAAAGATTCCTCCAGCTGAAGGACAGGGCATCCACTTTCCAAGCTGTCTTGTGGAAGGACCTGGTGCAAAAGAGAGGCAACTGATAGTTGAGATGTGACGCAAACAGATCTGTCTGAGGACAGCCCCAAACTGCAGTTATCTTGCTGAATAAGTTGGGGTCCAACATCCATTCGTGGGGATCCAAAATGTTTCTGCTTAGGCTGTCTGCTAAGAGATTCTGATTTCCTGGAATGAACTGTGCTTGAAGATCCAGATACAAATTTAGGGCTGTGTCCCATAAAGTCATGGCAAGTCTGCAAAGGGGGTAAGAGTGAGAGCCCCCTTGCTTGTTTATGTACCACATGACCGTGGTGTTGTCTGTTCGAATTAGCAGAGGTCCTGGCTTCAAAAGAGTCTGGAAGGCTAGAAGAGCATTTTGGACTGCCAACATTTCTTTCAAGTTGATGTACCATAGAAGGTGTTTGTTTATCCAAGAGCCCTGTTGGCATTTGTCTAGAAAATGAGCTCCCCAAGCATAATCCGAGGCGTCCGTGGTTATGATCTGAGTAGGTTGAGGAAGACGAAAGGGTTTCCCTTCGTTCAAAACACACGCCCTGGACCACCAAAGGAATTCCTTCTGGAGGCAGGGAATCAGTGGAATCATTGTATCCAGACTGTGGCAATGCTGAGACCATACACTCTTTAGGTACCATTGAAGTTTCCTCATGTGAAGCCTCGCATTTGGAATCAACAGGATGCAAGAGGCCATGTAGCCCAAAGCCTGCAGGAATTTCCTTGCAGTGAGCTGAGTCAAGGTTGCCAAGGTCTTGAAGATTGAAGCCAGCTGTAACTGTTTTTCTGGAGTAAGGAAGGCCATCTGTAAACTTGTGTCTAGAAGAGCTCCCAAAAGATCATTCGTTGAGAAGGAATCAAATGTGACTTTTTTGTGTTCACTGAGAATCCCAGTAGTAGGAGAAGACGTTGAACAAAATGCAGGTGTTGAAGTAAAAGGTCTTTGCTGTCTGCCTGAATTAGACAGTCGTCCAGATAGGGGTAAATCTGAATCCCTGAAGTCTGCAGTAAGCTACTACTGGAGCCAGGCATTTGGTAAAAACTCTGGGCGCAGTAGATAAGTCAAATGGCAGTACAGAGAATTGGAAGTGTCTCGAGCCTGCCTTGAATCTGAGGTACTTTCTGCATTGTTGCCTTATGGGGACGTGTAAGTAAGCCTCTTTTAAGTCCAATGTTACCATCCAAGCATCTTGTGAGAGCATTGGGAGAAGTTGTTGAAGAGTAAGCATCTTGAATTTTGGAATTTCCAAAAAGGTGTTTAATATTGAGAGGTCCAGAATAGGTCTCCAGGAGTTTTGTTTTCTTGGAACCAGAAAAAGTCTTGAATAAAAACCTTTCCCCACCTCTAGAGGTGGAACAGGTTCTATGGCTCTTAAGGCTAATAAAGCGTCCACTTGATTTAAGGCCTCTGTCCATTGATGTTTTGGCAGATATGGCCAGCCGGAAGGTCTTGGCAGAGTGTGAAAGTGGAATCTGTAGCCTTTCAAAATCACGTCTAACACCCATTTGTCCTGGGTAATGTGAGTCCAATTTTGGTAAAAAAGAGAAAGTTTTCCTCCGAGAGGGGCATCCAGGGAAGGAGGACCTGTAGCCCAACAGAGGGAGTCATTGGGTCTGCTTTCTTTGGGTTTGAGGTCTGTCTTCTCCCCTTCTAGGTGAAGAAGCAGTCCACTGTCTAGATCTGTAAGAGGCCTGAGCCTGCGCCCGACCTCTGGAGCGTCTATATCTTCCCCAAGTGGGAAAAGAGCAATTTTTGGAGGGCCAATTTCTAGAAAATCTAGGAGGCTGTACTTGCAAAAAATCTTTTACATTCTGCATAGACTTGGCTTTTTCTTCCATCTTTTTAATAACCTCCTCAGCCTTAGATCCAAATAAGACATCATGCTGAACAGGGGCATCTAGCAATTTAGCCTTAACTTGTTCAGGTAAATTCTGCTCACGAAGCCAAGCATGTCTCCTGATAACAGTACCAGAGGCAGCAGCCCTGCAGGAAGCCTCTAAGGCATCAAAACCACAATGTAAACTATGTTTGCTAACTTGTTCAGTTGCATGCAACACATCCTGTAATTCCTTGTCCTCAGCACATGCAGGAAAGGTAGAAAGCCTTTGTTTTAAAACAGATAAAAAGAAACTGTTGATACTTAAACATATGAAACTGGCAATTTAAAGCTCTAATAGAAAGGGTAGCTGAAGTATAAACCTTTTTGCCCCACCTGTCCAGGGCACGAGAATCCTTTTCAGAGGGGATAGGATTCTTAGAGGAGGCGGCCTTAGCAGCCTTGGAACCCTGCAAAATAGTTTCAGGGTCAGCAGAAGGGTTCTTAAATAAGAATTGATGGGAATCAGGGACCCTGTAAAATCTATCAGGCTTAGAAGGAGCAGGCGGCATGGAATCAGGATTCAAGTTAGCTTCAGAGAAGGCATCATCCACAATGTCAAGTACAGGAGGAATAGCTAAAGGCCTGTGTTGAGGGAGAAGAAGAAATTCCCTAAGTCTCTTTTTGGAAGCAGAATAATCCTGACCTTCCCAATGAAAATGCTCCCTCATCTCATGCAAGGTTTCCCCAAAAGAGAAATCTTCAGGGGGAGAGGCAGAGGGAACAGAATCCTCTGCATCCGAATCCTCATAAGGAGGAAAAGAATAATCCTGATCAGAGGAAGAAACTGAAGATACAGAAGCCTGATCAGAGGAATCATAAGGGATATCCTGTCTAGGCCTTTTCTCAGGAGGAGGGTGAGAGCCCCTAATCATGGTTAATAAATCCTCAGCTATCCGTAGTAATTGCTTCTGAGTCTTAGGAGCTGAATCCGAAGAAGCTTGAGCAGAAAGTCTGGGTTTAACAGGAGTCTTTGACTTAGCCTTTGTCTTTGTGGAAATAGTAATATGTGAAGGCCTGAAGACCCCCTCAGAAGCCGGTACCTGCACAGCGGTTCCGGACCCATCTGAAGGAGCGACGTCCGAAGGTCCTGCAGCAGACAAATTACTAGGCCTAGATGGCTCCCCATGGGAGTCCGTGTCGGCCATCGGTTCTGAAGTGGCGGACGACAGGGGCTGCAAAAGCACCTCACTGACGACCGCCAAACCCGAAGTTGGCTCCGGCTGCAAAGTATCCTCTTTGGACCTAGGAGGCCTGTCCTTGTCTTTGCGTTTCTTCTGTATTCCGGTAGTCAGTAAAGTATCCGACGACATCCTATAATTAAATCGTCTACCGAAGTAATTCAAGGCCCAATCGTACCTACGCTTGATAGTGCGAGAATTAAACCTGGCACAGAACCGACAGCAAGAAACGTCGTGGTCTGGGCTTAAGCAAGGTAGACAGTAAGAGTGGAAATCTTTATGAGGTATTTGTTTTCCACACGATACACAATTATTAACTTTTTCTGACATCGGAGGAGCAAGAAAAAGGTTTCCCCAATGGGGTACTTAGCTTTGAGAAGAGAAGTAGAAAACTTCGGACCGACGACAATCACAACAACTAGCGAACTGCTTTGCACCGCACGGCAAGAAAGACTGGAGAAGATGGCGTCGGCTGTCAGCTTTATACCCATGCGTTCTGACGTCAGGGTACTTGCTGATACAGCCGACGCCGGACCCAGACTTTGATATTCTGGCCGACCTCGGGCTGCCTGCCGGCAGGAGTACCTACAGTTATGACTGCAACAGTGAAACACAAAGAACATCCAAGCAAGCTAGGAAATCTGAGCAGCTCTTCCTATCTTATGCGGCAGGGAAGAAGGGCCTTCCAGTTTCCAAAGTAACCCTTTCTAGATGGCTGGCCTCTGTGATTACTTTCATCTATGACCTCAGACGCCAAAAGCTACCGTCAAGGCCCAGGGCTCACTCAACTAGAGCATTAGCCACGTCAATAGCTTTTCAGGCTAGATTACCCGTAGGTTCCATTTGTGTGGCACCCACATGGGCCTCTCCTCTTACCTTTATCTCTCATTACAAATTAGACATGGCCTCCCGAAGCCGGGCTAATTTTGGTTCCACCGTTCTCAAGAGTCTGTTCCGATGAGCCACCCAGTGTGAAGGTGCTAGGGACGCGGTCCCATCCAGCAAGAATGAAGGCGAGATTGACAACTTAACATTGAGAAGTTATGTGCCTACCATAACGTTCCATGTTAGTTGTCTTCTTCTCGCCTTCTTTCTTGCGTCCCACCCCCATCCCCCTAGCCTGGACAGACCTAAGGATCCTTGGGGATCTTCTTCTGCCTCAGTATTAGCCCCCTTGGCTATCCTTTACTGGTAAGCTATAGGTCTAGGTGACTTACGAGTGAGGTTTCCTCTTCTCCTTATTTTGGAGATCAGAACTGCTATGGTTTCAGCTATCAAACGAGATCTCGATAGTTAGCGCCTAGCATTGTGGGATATAAGGTAGCCTCGAACCGGTAGAAATAGCTCTCGAGCTTTAGTGTAGGCCGAGTCGGAGCCGAGGATCGGCTCCGAACCCATCCAGCAAGAAAGAAGGCGAGAAGAAGACAACTAACATGGAACGTTATGGTAGGTACATAACTTCTCATTTGTAAACATGAACTTGTTAATACAGTTTGATTACTTTTATATAAATGTAGATTTGCCTGTGTCACAAGTGTTAATTTACTAAATGTGTTTAAAAAAAAAAAAGAACAAAATGTGATATACTTTACACTTTCAAATGAATGTTTCCTGCTTTATGTTACCGTATGAGAGTAACCCTCACATTGCTAGGAAAGTTTGACTGCTTTCAGGATCTAGCAGAAATGATGTCCACATTCTGTTGTATCCCATCCTTTCATGTCCTGCTGACATGATCCTTCTGTTCCAACAGCTACAGTTATGGCGAGTGCCCTTACACAGGAGTACTATGTCCATGCAAAGTTAATGACTGTCTGAAGATGCAACAGAAGTGCAAGACTTGCCAGGAGTTTGTTGAGGAGTACACCTTTGAAGTACAGGTGAACCAACTTAACATTGCATCCTACAAGGTCAGTGCAGCTCAGCTGTAGCCTCATCATTCATACTTGACCATCCTTGAAACTGTGGCTTGGTTTATTTTTTATTTGTTTTTTTAACTACCTCTGATTTCCTCTTCCGAGACTTACCCAGAGCATCCCACTGAGGAAGTTCCCAGGAAGAGGAGGTGCAAGAGGAAGCGCCTAGACTCCCCACAGAAGTCTTTCATCAAAGACACGGATTTTGATGAGGGTGAAGGGGTCCCCATGGCCACCTCCTGAAGATAAACAGATAGGTGCCTGGACACCCTCCAACCCTACAACAGAGGAATCTCTTCTCCTACATGCTTTTTGCGTGGAACCCCCTACCTCCTGGGTGACTCTGCCTACCAATGAGTTTGTTGACATGATCTCTAGGAGGGCATGGAAGGAACCCAACTCCATAGAACCCATACTTCAGAGACTGGACAGGATAATGGCACCACCTGCAGACAGACAGTTTTGGGGGAAAGGGGTTCCAGTTGAAGCTGTGGTCATTGCGGCAGCCACAAAGATGAAACTAGCTGATGAGAGATCCATAAGTTTTTCAGTCCCCCAAAGATCCTACTCCAGGAATCAACAGAGTGGTTGGAAAATGTGGTTCAAAAAGTCCAAAGGTCCTTTCCATGGCACACATGGAGGAAGTTCCCCCAGGGGTGGCAGGTGGGGGGGAGACTCCAGTGGATCTTGTTACCCTCATGGCAGAGGTGATCCACAAAAACAAGGTTCACAAGAATCTTTATTTGACAAACCCTACCAGCGTTCCTGAATGGAGGCCCAGATGTTCACTTCTGGAGACAGTCGTGGATGGTTATCACTCCACCAGGGAGGCTGGCTAGACTTAACAAAAGATACTTGGGTGCAAAGGATTATATCCACAGGTTATATAATACCATTTTCCCTACCACCACCAAGCAGTAATTCATATTCAAAAGCTGTTAGAAAAAAAGAGTCATCCAAGAGGTCCTACCTCACCAAATAGGATCCGGAACTTACTCAAGGTTCTTTTTAGTGCCAAAGAAGTCAAGAGACTGGAGACCAATTTTGGATCTCAAAAATCTAAAAAAATCTGTTCACTGAACCAAGTTCTGGATGGTCACGGTTCAGTCCATTCTCCCTTTTTTTGGGGCAAGCTTGACTGGATGTGCTCGATAGATTTTCAGGATGCCTATTATCACATAAAAATGAACAAATGATCTAAAAAGTACCCACACTTCCGTCTGGGAGCCAGTTAATACCAATTCAGAATACTTCCCTTTGGACTCACCCCATAGCCCCCCAGAGTGCTCACCAAATCCATGGCAGTAGTAGCAGCTTACCTCAGACAGCAGGGATTCCGCGTGTTTCCATACCTGGACAACTGGCTCATTACCACTCAGACCAGGCATCAACTCATACACCAAAGGATCAGGTTCTCCAGATCTGTCCTCTCCTAGCAATAACCATAAACTACAGCAAATCAGAACTTCAACCAGCTCAGATATTGAAATTTATTGCAGCACTTCTCAATACAAAAGCTGCCATTGCTTCCCTTCCACCGCGCCAAGTTCAAACAATAAGGTCACAGGTCAAGAAGGTTGTACTGATCACCGCAATTTCAGCCTGCACAGTTCTCCGAAATCTGGGCCTCATGGCAACAAAGATAACCTTAGATGTTCTTTGTGTTTCACTGTTGCAGTCATTACATTTGGGTTATCTGCTTGCAGGTAGCCCTCAGTCAGCCTGATTAACAAAGTCTTGGGTCCAGCATTGGTTGCTGTCCCTTATTCCATGACGTCAGGTCGTCAGGGGTAGAAAACATGCAGCTGACGCCATTACATCAGTCTTTCTTGCCGTGCGGTGCCCGAAGCAGAAGCAGTTTGCAAGTGCCGGTTGGCCGACTCCTGAAATTTTCGTTTTTGAGTTTCAGAACCGAAGTCTTCGACTAAAGCTCTGCCTGCAACTGTAGCTCAACTTGTAAAAAGGTGTATTGCAAAATACAAATTATGAAGGTTGTTGGTTCACCTCCTACAGGGGATGCGTACAGGTGTATCATTCTTAAAAGAAGAGTGGTTGTTTCTTTAAAAACTCTAATCAGGGGTAGTTAACCCCCCCCCCCCTTCTTAGAGGCTTAGGACTGAAGTTGTTTATGAATCTTCTGACCAGGATTCTGTTTTTTCTGATTCTTCTGATTATCTGGATTTGCCCTTATCTACTTGTGAGAATTCTGATGCAGTGGACTCCATTCCCTCTGCTTCCCCTCCAGAGGACTTTTCTTTTGGGGAAACCTTACATACTCTAAGGGAGCATTTTCACTGAGAAAGCCAGGATTTTTCTGATTCAGAAAAGAGGCTTAGGGATTTCTTACTCCTACCTCAGCATAGGCCTTTATCTATTCCTCCTGTACTAGACATTGTTGATGATGCTTTTTTGGAATCTAGTTTGGCCCCTGATTCCTTGCCTCCTGCTCCCAGAAAACCTGACAGATATTACAGGGTCCCTGAGTCACACAAGTTCCTTTTTAAAAATCCTATTGTGGATCCAGAGACTATTTCACAGGGGCCCAAGGGCATCAAGGTTTCTACTGCTAAAAATCCTACCCCTTCTGATAGAGACTCCAGGGCGCTGGATAGATGGGGTAAAAAGGTTTACACTTCTGCAACCTTGGCCATTAGGGGTTTAAACTGACAGTTTCATATGTTAAAGTATCAGCAACATGTTATTGGATTGCTTAAACAGAAAATGATGTTGATTCCTGACTGTGTGGAAAATAAAGAATTACAGGATTTAATGCATTCTGCTGAACAAGTTGGAAAACATACTTTGCAGTGTGGTTTTGATTCATTAGAGGCCTCTTGCAGGGCTGCTGTTAATGGGTATGTGCTCAGAAGGCATGCTTGGCTTAAGGAGTAGGCTGAGAAAGACTGAAGATAAAGCTAAACCTATGCAAACTGTTAAAGATTTCTTACAAGTTCAGCCTCCTAGATTTAGTACACACAGTGGCCCTCTAAGAATTGGTCCTTTCCAGCCCCTTTCAGGTCTTCACAAGCCAAACCCAGACACAGCAAAAACCCCAGGTTTCAGTACCAGGGGACATACAGGACTAAGCAGTGGGGGGGCCTCCACTTCCAAATCTGGGAGTAATAAGACTCCCCCCTGTGGTAAACTGTCTCAATGGCTTCTTTTTAAAAATTCTAAGCACTTATCAACTGACTGCCCCTTTGAGGGGCAAGATTGCTCTTCATGCAGAGAACTGGGAACTCATTACCCTGGACAAATGGGTTTTAAATATAGTGTCCCAGGGATACAGATTTCATTTCCACACGTTGCCAACACCAAGCGGGTGGCCAGACCTACCCCCAAATCAGTGGGCAGAGGCCCAAAAACAAGTACTTTCTCTCTTAAGCATGGGGGCTATTCAACTGGTACCAGAAGAGGAAAAGGGAAAAGGTTTCTACTCGAGACTTTTCCTGGTACCCAGAAAAGACACTTCATGGCATCCTATCCTGGACCTGTCTACTCTAAACACCTTTTTGGAGATTCCAAAATTCAAGATGCTGACTCTTCACCAGTTACTTCCTATGCTAGGCAAGGATGCCTGGTCGGCAACACTAGATTTAAAAGAAGCATACCTGCACATCCCATTCAGGGAATCGTGCAGAAGATACCTACGGTTCAAAGCAGGCTACACACACTATCAGTTCTCTACACTGCCCTTTGGCTTCCCTACTGCGCCCAGGGTATTCACCAAGTGCCTATCTCCAGTTATTGCATTTTGCAAGCAAAAAAATATTCAAATATACCAATACCAGGACGATTGTCTAATTCAGGCAGAAAGCCAAGAAATACTTTTGGATTATCTGGCCTTTGTACAAAGGGTTCTAACTTGTCTGGGGTACACCATAAATGAAAAGAAATCACACCTGGTAACCTGTCAACAAATTATATTCCTAGGAGCAAGCTTGAATACAACTTCCCAGATGGCTTATCTCACGCCAGAGAAACAAATTCATTTGACAACCTACTTCAAACAAGTGGCCACAAAAACCCTGCTATCTGCAAGACAAATACTGCAAGCCTTGGGGTTCATGGCCTCCTGCATTCTTCTAATTCCATATGCAATACTGCATATGAGGAAACTACAGTGGTATCTAAAAAGCCTATGGTGTCAACATTCTCAGGATCTAGAAGCAATGATTCCTATCATACCTTGCCTACGCCTAGAGTTTTTTTGGTGGGCAAACGCCTGCCACAAAAACAAGGGACTACCTTTCACACCACCCCCTGCCGCCCAAACCCTAACAACAGACGCATCAGACTATGCATGGAGGGCTCACCTGGCAGGGAAGTGCATTCAGGGCAAATGGAGCCCAAGTCAAATGCATCTGCATATCAGTCAAAAAGAAAAGTTAGCTGTACAGAATGCTCTGACAGCCTTTAAGGACCACATTTTTCCAGGACAACTAATGGTAAATACGGACAACACCACTGTTATGTGGTACATAAACAAGCAGGGGGGTACACATTCTTACTCCCTCTGCAGACCAGCCATGGCATTGTGGAACACAGCCTTGAGCTACCAAGTGCACCTACAAGCTCAATTCCTGCCAGGAAAATTTAATACACTGGCATACGGACTGAGCAGAAACCTCATGGGCCCACACGAGTGGAAACTGGAACCAAGGATTTTCAACATTTTGACAAGCAAATGGGGGATCCCAGATATAGACCTGTTTGCCTCCCCCCAGAACTACCAATTGGACAAATTTTGCACAAGGACTCCCCACAAACAAGCCTGGAAAGTGGATGCTCTGTCCTTCAGCTGGAAAAACCTATCAGTCTATGCCTTCCTCCCTCTGCCTCTGCCCTCCAAAGTACTACTAAAAATCAAACAGGAGGATGATTTTGATTGCTCCGGACTGGCCACGCCAACACTGGTACCCCCTCCTGCGCAGTGTGTCATGGTTATCCCCATGGCACCTGCCTCAGACTCCTTCCCTGTTGTCCCAGCAGGAGAACCAGATTCTGCACCCTCAGCTTCTAACACTGAACATTGCAGCCTGGCTAATTACATATTCTCTCCTTTACCATCCCTCAGCAAACCTGTGATGGATATTATTTTAAAGCAAGTAGGCCTAGTACTAGAAAATCTTATGCTGAAAAATGGAAAAGATTCTGTGCCTGGAACCAACCTCAAGGGATGAGCACAGCAGCACCCAGTTTACCTCAGACTTTACAATACGTAACTGAGATGCTTCACAAGGGCTTGTCTTTTTTCTCCATTAAAATCCACACCTCAGCCATTTCAGCTCATTATAACACAGAACCTCTCCTCTTCTCTCATCCATGCTCAAGCAGTTCCTCAGAGGGGCCAAAAATTTGAGACCACCCAGGAGAGCTCCAACCCCAGCCTGGGACCTTAACTTTGTTTTGGAGAAACTCACTCTTCCTCCTTTCGTGCCAGCTGCTACTGCAGACTTAAATTTTTTTTCTTGGAAAACAGCTTTCCTTTTAGCAATCACTTCAGCTAGAAGGGTATCTGAATTACAGGCTCTTATGGCAGTGGAGCCTTTCATCATCTTTCATGCTGACAGGGTGTCCCTTAGAACCAATCCATCCTTCATGCCCACGGTGGTATCCAGTGTGGCTCTTAATCAGTCCATTCATTTGCCAACCTTCTTTCCTAATCCACAGAACAAAGGGGAATGGATACTGCATTCCTTAGATGTGCACAGACAACTTAGATTCTACTTGGACAGGACTAAACCTCAAAGGAAATCTGAACAACTGCTGGTGGCATTTGCTTCAGGGGCAGAGGGGAAGGCTATTTCAAAGCTAATCATTTCTAAATGGATAGACCATTGTATTCATTTCTGCTATAAGCACCATGGAAAACCTATCCCCCAGGGGATCAGACCTCACTCCACCAGGGCTGTATCTACCTCTGCAGCCTTTCTCAGAGGCGTCCCTACCAGGGACATCCTAGAAGCTGCTACCTGGAGTTCTGTACATACTTTTACCAGTCGTTATCATTTGCCAATTTTCTCTAAATCCAGAACTGGCTTTGCCACTGCAATCTTGCAGGGCCTTATAGCTGGTCCTAATGCTGTCTAAATTCCTCCTCCCAACCATAGCTTTGGGAATCTACCCAAATGTAATGACTGCAACAGTGAAACACGAAGGACATAGTACAGTTGTGTACACTTATCATAAATGTAGATATTCGAGTGAATTCACTGTTGCAGTCCTGGTTACCCTCCTTCCAGCCCCCTAACTTCTTTTGCTATATCTCTACTTTCCTTTACTATGCTTAAAAGCCTTTTTGGTGTATTTGCTTTTTTGTTGGAGGTATATCATTGTACTTTTATATTTAATTACTTCCCATTCGGGGGGCACCTGACATCTGGGGCAAGAAAAACTGATGTAATGGCGTCGGCTGCATGTTTATACCCCTGACGACCTGGCGTCATGGAAGAAGGGACAGCAACTGACGCAGGACCCAAGACTTTGTTAATCAGGCCAACTGAGGGCTACCTGCAAGCAGATAACCCAAATGTACTGACTGCAACAGAGTATACACTCGAACATCTACATATATGGTAAGTGTACACAACTGTACTTTCTGCTAGGTTTTACATGCGGATCCTTCAATGGATGCTGGCATGTAAATGTTCTAGAGATGAGAGCAGTGTTGTTGGCATTGTGAGCATTTCAAGATGTTCTTCCTTCTGGGGTGATTGTTATTCAAACAGACAACATGTCAATTGTCTGGTATGTTAGCAAACAAGGGGGAATGAAATCTTACCAACTGTGTTGAGAAGCTGTCAGGGTCTGGCAGTGGGCAATCTCTTCTGACCATTTTCTTTTAGCAAAGTATATTCTGTGGAGATTCAGTGTGATTGCGGACAAACTGAACAGGTACATTCTTCTTCCACACAAGTGGTCCCTCAACAAGAAAATGGGGGACAAGATTTTTCATCAGTGGCACCAGACATGCTGCGATTTTTTGACTCTGTAAACAAGTGCAGAAACTACTTTGCAATGATTTCCTCACAGGGACAGTCACCGAGGGATGCTGTACTTCACGGTTGGTCCCTCCAGTCTCATATATGCCTTCCCACAACCCCATTGATTCCAACATTTCTACAGAAAGCTGCTAGGTCGAAAAGCACAGTAATCCTCATTGACCCCTACTGGCCTCGAGAAATTTGGTTTCTCTTTCTATGGCCTCACTTGGTTCAACCACTATGGAACCTAGTTCCGACTCCGGACCTCCTGTCTCACCCGATGGGCATGTCTCACCTGGATATACCAAACCTCAAGCTGACTGCTTGATTTTTCCAGTTCCCTTAGTAGCCAGACAATCTATGCTCTCATCTCCTGTCCGGCGTATCATTTTATTTTCCCTTAAACCCTCAACAAGAAAAACATATTCCAGTAAATGGAGAAGATTTGCACTTTGGGATCAGCAACACAGTCGTGATCCCTTTTCAGCTTTTATCAGTCACATTTTAGATTTCCTTGCACACCTATTTCACAATGGTGCTAGTTCTTCAATGGTTATAGTGCAGCTAGCAGCAATTTCAAATTACCATATGGGTTCTAATGGCACATCCATAGCTTCTCACAAATTGAACAAGGCCTTCTTAACAGAGAGACTTCTTCTAAGGCTTCCTTTTAAAGACCGTGCTTCTCCATGGGACTTAAATTTGATGCTTTAGTTTTTCACACAGCCTCCCTTTGAACAAGCAGCTACATGTGACCTTAAATATCTTATATGGAAGACAGTTTTCTTGGTTGTCATTACTTCTGGAAGAATAATTTCTGAGATCCAAGCATTATCTTCTAAACCTTCATACTTAGTTTTCCACAAAGATGAAGTGACCTCACATACTAATCTGTCTTTCTTCCAAAGGTGGCGTCAGAATCCAACATCAATAGGGCTGTTAATCTACTAGTGTTTTTTCCCCAAGTCTACCAACAAAGGAGAACATATCTTACATTTACTGGATATTCATAGACAATTACAATTCTATTTGGATAGAACAGAAACAATCAGGAAATCTCACCAACTGTTTATTTCTTTCTCTGAACCAACTTTGGGAAGACCATTTTCCAAAGTTACCCTATCAGTGTGTTTGACAACTTGCATTTCCTTTGTCTTTGCTAAATTGGGCATTTCTGTTACACATCCCTTGAAAGCACACTCCACTAGATCCATGGGTACTTCCTCTGTTTTTCGTGGATATTTGTTCAGCAGCAACTTGGGCTACTCCCCATACCTTTGTCACTCATTACAAATTGGATCTGGTCTCCAGAGGTATGGAGTCATATTTGGTTCTATGGTGCTCATGAATCTCCTTCCTTGAGTCCACCATGGGCACAGGTAGCTAGGTACGCTATCCCACTTGTTGAGTATAGAATGAAGTTTGTAAACATCAGATAAAGAAGTTATGTACTTACCATAACGTTCCATCTGTGTTGTCGATCTTCATTCTTCTTCAGCTCCCCTCCCACCAGCCCACATCTTATGGCTTCTGGAGGAGTAAATATTTACATGATATATCGATGTATGTTTGTGTGTGTATATATGTATGTATATATATATATATATATATATATATATATATATGTGTGTGTGTGTGTGTGGATCTAGTACATATGCTCGAATGTGTAAACTACCGAACGTCAAATACACGAACAGAAAACACTAACCAACGAAAATACATTCCATCTAATCACTAATCGCCAAACTTAGTATAGCGCAATTAAGTACTAATTTGTTGAGTCACAGCAGTCCATTTCATATAAATTAAAACAATGCTGGTGAAGTGTTAGAATTATACAAACAGACATGGCTGATATGTGTAGGCTACCACCTGGTGTCCTGGGACAAGCTTACAAAACTACAACTTTGCAACGAGGTGGAGAAATACTGAATTTAGATGGATACGTCTACCAATTAGAGAAGAAAACTAAAAGCCGTGAATACTGGAATTGTAATTACAAGATCACCGGCAAATGAAGAGGTAGAGCAATTACTATTTCTTTAACCGATGGTGAAGAGCTTGTAAAATCTGTTGAACATTGTCACACAGGTGAACCACAAGAAGTGTAAAAATACAGGATTAGAGCGGAGTTAAAGCAAAGAGCTTCCCTTTCTAGGGATACACCTTGTGTTATAGTGAACGATGCTGTAGCCTCTACTTCCTTAAAGTTTGCACCGTATTTGCCCAACAGACGTTCAATGCTTCAAACTGTTAAGCGTGTTCGTTATAAAGGGAGATGTACTGTAAAGTGCACTGAAATAGATTTATTTCAGTTTGATGAATCACAATTCCCCCCTTAAAAACTGTGTCTTCTTACAACAGTCCTGCGAAGATATCAACAATAACATCAAGGTACTAGTGCTGACAACAGATGCTAATTTGCATGACTTAACAGTTACAAACATATGGTTAATGGATGGCACTTACTTCAAGACGAGGTGGAGAATGTCGTCAGCTGTGCACCATTCATAGTGTTGTCAAGTATGGTGCTCAAAGCAAAAGTGTACCCCTTATGTATTGTTTCATGAATAAAAAGTCATTACGTGCATACAACCTAATGTGGAGATGTATCTTTGAGTTTTTCACTGATCAGAAACTAAATGTTAAAATCCCATTCGTGCTGTGTGAGTTTGAGCCTGCAGCCATTCAGAGCGTAAACCGCAATATTAATGGAGTGGTATGCAAAGGTTGTTTCTTCCATTTCGGAAGAAACATTTGGAAGAAGATTCAGTGTTTAGGGCTGACTGCACTATACAACTCAGATATTAATTTCCAACAATGTGTTAAGCAGCTGACAGCATTAGCATTCCTAGAAGAGGATGCAGTGATAGACACATTTCAACAGTTAAAACAACACTTTTCTATTGTGGGCAAAGCGCTACTGAAGTATTTTGAAGAGTGGTATCTGATAGGGAAACCCAGAAGCCTGAAAACTAGATCTACAACTTCTATCAGATTCCCTCCACTATTTCCTGTGCAGTTCTGGAACATCAGTGTATTGAATGATTTGAAGTTGCCCAGAACTCAAAACGCAGTTGAAGCGTGGCACAGGAGGCTTTGTTGCATAGCTGGGCGACATTTGTTTGACATGTGTAGCATTCTACGAGCAGTTACCCGTGAACAAAACAGAGTAGATGAAGTATGCTGCAGGATGTCAGCTGCATGCCCACCCACTCCAAAGAAGAGGTCTCTCATTCGTTGGCAAGAGCAATTCCAAACCTTATTCTTACATAGGGAGGAGTACACTGCATTTGAGTATGTGAAAGCAATTGCTAATTTATTACAAATATGAACGACTGGATGTCTTTTTTCATTATGTACATGTACCACTTACATAAATATCGGAATGAATACATAATGTGTTTCTTACTTCTTAATCTAATGAAGTGTTACGTTTGAAGATGGGTTTTCTGCTAATATTACGTAAGTAAGTGTAGTTATGCTGCAGTTCACTGCTATGTTATCACTTTCGATGATTAGTGATTTGGTGGAATGTATTTTCGTTTAGTTTTTTCGGTGGTTTCTGTTTGTGTATTTGACGTTCGGTGGTTTATGCATTCGAGCATATGTACTAGATCCATATATATATATATATATATATATATATATATAAAATGTGTGTGCGTGTGTGTGACCTTCTGGATATGGCGTTTTCATAATTTTCTTAATCTTCCTATGCTAATTTAGCAGCAAACAAGGTCTGAGGTAATTTGGTAGGTGCATTGGGGTTGTGGGAGAAGCTTGACAGATTTGGTGGCCGTGAGCTTTAGCATCGGCTGAGTCGGATCCAGCGGATTGAATTGAAACCCACTCGTTGAGGAAGACTGAAGATCGACAACACAGATGGAACGTTATGATAAGTGCATAACTTCTTTTTTTTTCTGCTTGTGCTGTGTATAGGAGCCTTAACTGTGTAGCTCTGAAATAACCCTTCAGATTGGGTAATTCCAATCTGCCCTGTTTTAA
This sequence comes from Protopterus annectens, assembly GCF_019279795.1. Classification (NCBI taxonomy): domain Eukaryota; kingdom Metazoa; phylum Chordata; order Ceratodontiformes; family Protopteridae; genus Protopterus; species Protopterus annectens. The sequence goes on along the minus strand of NC_056729.1, from coordinate 614,399,202 downwards.
TGGAAGAATCAGTTTTTCCCACTTTACTCTTGCCATTTTTCCCCTCCCAGTTAAAGTCCTTCAGCTCTTTTATTAATTGCTATCCACAACTTCTCTGTTATTAAAAAATATGCCTGACTTGTGTATAAGACTAAAGGGACTAAAAACATTTTGACTGCTTGTATCTTACTATCCATATAACAATGCTTCCATTTTCTCAGTGTTCGTATTATCTTTTGTTTAGTCTCTTCCCAGATATACTTAGCTGCCACACCAGAGTCATTTTAATCCATACTCCCAAATACTTAATTTCATCATGTCCCTAAAAATACGGATATTGCTGAACCAATTAGTCTGTGGGTACATAATTTACCGCTGTTGCCTTTGTTTTAGCTTCATTAATTTTGTATCCTGAAAAGATCTGAAACTGTCTCAAAATAGTCCATAACACTGTAATGTCTCTTTCTGGTTTTGCCAGGTATAAAGTAGTATCATCTGCAAACATAGCCAGATTTTCTTGACTACCGTACCTATTATATAATTGAATTTCTGAGTCCCTTATTTTCTTTGGCATTGGTTCTAAATGTAATGCAAATAGCAAAGGGGAAAGAGGACAACCCTGCCTGGTTCCTCTACTCAAGCAGAGCTTATCAGAGAGGACCCCATCCACTTTAATTTTCGCCTCTGATCCCTCATATATCCTCCTAGTCAACCTTATAATTTTTTTAGGAAATGCAAATGCTTCCACTGCCCTGCTCATAGCATCCCAGCTTACTCTGTCACATGCTTTCTCTGCATCAAGACCCACGAACACCATTGGTATTTTCTTACATTCTGCTTCCCTTTGGATCATCAATGTTCTGTTAATGTTGTCAGATGTTTGCGTCTCCTCCACAAAACCACATTGCTATATATATCAATTTTGGCATTACTTTTGTCATTGTTTTAGCCATTATAGACATAAACATTTTATAACCATGGTTTAATATTGAAATGGACCTGTATGAAGCTGGGTCTGATGGATCTTTACTCTCTTTAGTTATTACAGCTACCATGCTTTCTTCCAGAATGTTGGTACTTCTCCTTCTCTTAAAATACTTTTAAACAAAACCTTCCAGATCTTTATCAGTTTTTTCCTCTCCAAGCTTCCTAACTTCCACAGGAATACCTGTGTCTTGGTTTATTAGTATACAGGCATGATGTTTCTATGTATCTGTTGGAACTGAATGGGCTCCCTGCTGAAAGTGTTATGCCTAGAATTTGGAGCACACGAAAGTTCAAAAATAGGGAATTTCAGAGTTGTGATTTGCAGGAGAATCTACCAGCTGCATCCTCAACTTTTGTGTATACTACCTTGGAATCAGTGTATTATTGGCAAGGGGAAAAAAATCAGAGACCCCTCAAGACTGAAAATTCGACTGCTAAAAATTAAAATAGGCACCCAATTTGATGCCATGTAATCAATTTCAGAATGAAAGTCAGATCAAAAAGAAACAGGACTAGGGGGAAAACATTTTTTATGACAATGTGGCAGTACACGTTTGGCAGCAAATACGAGTGGTAAAGTCTCTAACATTGTTTGGTTAAAGGTTTGAGAAGCAGTAAACTAACATGCCAGCTGCACGAAGCAGGTGAGCACAAAGGAAATGGGACTGCTGAGGCGAGGGAAGGTTGCATACTAGGAATCTATTTAAAGGCAGCTGATGACCACAGATAGGAGAGTCTGCAAAGCATATGCTCTACTGTCATGCGTGTTTACTCATTCTGACACTACAGCAGTAAATCACCAGGCATGTTTGTTCATATTTATCCAGCTTTTCTGTAGCCATGAAACAGTTTTCTACCATGTCCTGTAAAACAAAAGTGACAGAGAAGCTGAAAGCAACCGAGAGGTGCCTGTAGCCCTGTTTAGTAGGAAAATAACATGCCACAAGCATCTTGGGAAAGGGAAAAGTGTTTTTTCAAAGAGGAAGTGGGGGAGGGGAGAAAATAAAACATGGCACCTTAACAAAGAACCAGAACAGATACAGCAGTGATAGCACAGAGAAGCATAAACTAAATAAATGCTGTTCTCCACTGCAGACTTCTGACAAAAATGATTATGAGGATTTTCATAAGTAAATGATTGAGCAGAACTGTAGTAAAAGAACATTAGCAAATGAAATGTAGACAGTGAATACAAGATTAGCAGTAGTGCACATATTTAAGAAGTGCAAACCTCTGCACAGAAGGAGTTGTAGTAGAAGGTTTATTGTGCTCTGCAACTGCTGATGTGTTCTGTAGTCTGGGAGTTCTGCAGTGTTATCTATGCACAACCTTAGTTCATGTATGCATAGTTCTGGAATTTGTATTCTCTTTGTGCACTGAAGCACACTGAAGGGCATTTAAACAGCTGCATAAATCCTGTTTGCTTACTGCCATGTAGAACTGAAACTGTTATTCACCCTTGACACTTTACTTGACCAAAGAACAATGTACTCAAAGCAGTCTAGTTAGTAATGTTAAAAAATAAATAAAAAACAATAAACCAGAAAAATGTGCCACTTCTTCAAGTTTTACAGTTAGAAATGTACTGTTCACATTAATTGCATCCTTTTAATCACTAGCATCTTCACTCTGCTGAACCTGAAACAAAGGCTCCATCATTCTCCTGCACATCCTCCATCTCCTTGCTTTCCTGAAGATGCCCATTAGCCTCATTAATGGAAAAGAGTAAAGGAAATGCCAAATTTTCTCATGTAATAGAAATACCACCTCTGGTCTCCCAAGAAAAGTGGCTACTAGCCTACTGGGACTAACTGGGTCAACAAATTATTAATGAATAAATAACTAACTCTTAAAACTGTGTAGATGACAGTGGACTTTAGGAGTGGTACTACAATATTATCCCCCTTCTTTATATTTAATGCTGCTGTGTCAGTTGTGGAATCTTTCAAGTTTTTGGGATATATAATTTCCCGGGACTTGAAGTGGGAGACCAATGTAGGGTCCATCATAAAAAAGGCACAACAGCGAATGTACTTTCTGCGATAGCTGAGGAAGTTCAACCTCCCACAGGAACTGTTATTCAATTCTATACAGCAATCATCGAGTCTGTTCTCAGCTCATGCATAGCAGTGTGGCTTGGATCTTGGTCTAAACATGACAAAAATAGGTTACATCGAATAGTCAGGTCTGCTGAAAATATCATTGGTGCTAGTTTGCTGTCCTTACAGGACCTGTACTATTCTAGAGTCATGAAAAGGGCAGGGAAGAGCATCACTGACCCTTCACATCCAGGCCACCATTTTTTTGAACTATTACCATCAGCTAGGCGTTATAGATTAATAAGCACCAAAACAAGCAGATATAAGAACATTTTTTCCACAGGCCATCAAGTTCATAGACAGTTAACTCAGCTTATTAGGTTGGGATATTCCTTTTTCCCAAGCCTCTGCGGATTCTGCAGTATTGTTTTCATATTGTTAATACTTGTTTCTTTCAAAGTTTATTTCAGTATTTCCTGCATTGAGTTGCACTTTGCACCTTGCATGTATATGTATATTTACTTTTTTTGTCTTATTCTTAATAGTTGCAAGTATGTCATTTGTCTTGTTCTTAATAGTTGTGTTTATGTCATTTACATAATTCATACTTGGAGAGTCACTGAAACCAGAGTCAAATTTCTTGTGTGTGTGCATACTTGGCCAATAAACATGATTCTGATAAATGTCACTGGCAGCAAAATTAGAGCATGGAGAAACTGTGGTTCATTGTTTCTCCTTATGTGCTCAGCACTTGGCGATTGGTCAAGCCATATAATGGTTTAATGGTTAACACAATTTGTAACAGTATAGATAGATATAATATATATATATATATATATATATATATATATATATATATATATATATAGATATATAGATATATATATATACATATATAGATATAGACATATATAGTTATAGATAGATCGATATATGAATACACACACAGTGCAAATGTTTCCACACTGGTGCATGGATACAAAAATGATGTCCAGAAATAAACAAATCCAGTACTTGAAATAATGTCCAAAAAGGGAGTTTTATTAGGCCTATAAAACACATAAACTGGTTTTACTAATCAAGCTACGTCAGTTACGCTGATGAAGCTTGAGTAGGGAAACTGGTTTGCATGTTTTACATGTCATTGGCCTAATAACCCCCCCCCTTTGGACATTATTTTGAGTGCTGGAATTGTGTGTGTGTGTGTGTGTGTGTGTGTATGTGTGTATGTGTGCATCTATATATATATATATATATATATATATATATATATTTGTATATGGGTGTACTTCACATAATTGAACATCCAAATGCTAGACTTTCATATGGTCGAGACCATATGATGGAACATTTGAATGTTCCAAAATGTGAAAAAAAAATAATTAAAAAAACAAAACAAAACTAAACAGTGCTAGAAGGGGTGCAAGCCCATATGCACCACCACACACCCCGCTATTTAAATATACCAACTCCGAGATCACACTACATTGTGGTAAAGGGAAATCTTCCCTTTCCTTGCTGTATGGAGATCCCCATTCAGACCTTTCGAGCTTTTAAAAGTTCGATCATGTGGTCTCAGCCATATGAAAGTGGAGCTTTTAAAAGTTCAACCATCTGAAGGGGACCCATATATATATATATATATATTTTCAGAAAGTCGACTTTCATATGGCTGAGACCTTATGATCGACTTTCGAAAAAGCTGACTATGGGGAACCGCTAACTCCGAACAGTGCAGAATGGGAAAATTTCCCTCTTCCATACTGTAGTGTGATCTCGGAGTTGGTATATTTAAGTTACGGGGTGTGTGGGGGGGGGTGGAGCCCCCAGCGGGGGGGTGTAGGGGGGCTTGCCCCCCCTACTAACAGTTGAAAGGTAAGTGTCTGTTGTGTGTTTTCTGTTTATTATACATTGGTCGGCTTTTCGATAGTCAATCAAATGGTCACGGCCATATGAAAGTTGACTTTCTGAAAAGTCGACCATGTAAAGTAAGATCTATATATATATATATATATATATATATATATATATATATATATATGTATGTATGTATGTATTTCTGTACGTGCCCCACTGTCAATTGATCATTTGTTCTCTCCTGCTTAATTGGTCCATTTGTTCTACATCTCAGGGGTGAGGGTCAGCTAGGTGGGGGTCATCATTTAGACAGTTATTAGCAATGGTGTGAACTTTTTCTTATATTTTATGTCCTAATCCTTTTTATACATCCAGCAGTGTCCCAGGGAGGGGCTACGCACTGAGCTGATGATGTGGCCAGTCCCCTCCCTTCCAACAGGGGTGTTCCATTAAGCAGCTTTTCTTTTCTCCAAAGCACAAACAATGGTTTCCTCAATCTCCACTGGGGAAAATCACACCACTTTGTGTGCCCCCAAGTATGCAACTCCCCTATCCCCTTCACTCCTCTTGTGCCAAAAACACAAATTGAAACCCATTTGCCTGGGTCTCAGTCAGGGCTCCATCCCGCTATACCACAGACCCAAGTATAACGCTATCCCTCATAAAATTTTTGATTTTCTGGTAAGTCACTAAGGCTTACACAAAGTCATTAATGCCAGACATTAGAGTTTCATACTTGGTGTTTAGAAAATGTGTTGATGCAGAACCTATTGCTATATGAACTTTTTTAAATTTACTTAGAGTAATATTTAAAACAGCCCCCAATTTTTGGGTCTTTGACTCCCTACCATTATTTTTAGCTTTATGCAGAATTCTTGAACAAAGAAGTTGAGAGGTGTCAAGTTTAAGAATTGTAGCTGATGCATCGAATTTAACTTGACTGTTAACCGTTTATGCAGCATAAAAGATGGAAACAGCATCAAACCTGTTTTTAACATGGAAGGTGGCAGACATAGGGGATCAATGTTGACCCACAGCCACATTCGCATAAGCAGTGAGACGGCAGCTTTCCAGTGAGAATTTTGCATTAAGCTAGTAAGGTGCCAAAAGTAGCTTTTCAGTTTAATATGCAGTTTGATTGCTAGTCTAATGTGCAAAACATGATGGATTGTTTCACTTCCTTCAATATATTAAGCCTAGTTAATAAATTTTGTATTTTACAACTCAAGTACTTACATTCCTGTATCTGTTCTAAAGTATGCCTAAGCACATCTAGGGGTTGGGAGGTTGGCATAATGGTTAAGGTGTTCATCTTGCAAACACAAGGTGCAGGGTTTGATTTTCACATGGGGTAATTGGCTAGGCTTAAAATGGCCCACAAGGGTAGTTAGCCTAGTACTAACCTAGGAACATATTTTAGAAGTGCATTATATTATATGGGGCAGCCATCACAAATACCTTATATGCCTTTCACAATATTCACAGTACAATGTGATTTGCTGATGCAGAACTTCCACAACTTCAAAAACTAACAAAAGATATGCTTTAGCTATTATTTTATATTCAGAAAAAGAAACAGCACTTACTGAGTATATCTGCTAGACTGCTTTCTGTCTCTTGAGTCATTTCTACAATTCTTCATGACCATCACATGCCTAAGGTGTCATACTGTGATTCAGGAATAATGGTCACACACTAATTATGCAGTTTAAAACATTAGAAAGTCTGAACTCATGTGTAAGGACCAGGGGCTGTAGACAGAAATTATATTTTGTACTCAGACCTCAAGCTATTGCTCCCGTCATCCAGCTACCGTGTTAACATTATACCCAGCCCTCAAAGTGATATCCTTATACACTCATAAAGGGGATACACTATTTTCAACTGTTTCTACTTGTAACCATAAAAGACTGTTTATAGAGGTGCATTCTAGGCAGTGTGAACATTGGCTCTAGGTGATGGTCACTGTTGTTGGGACGCCCTGATTCCATGTATATAAACTGGAAAAAGGGGATTGATGCTGATTCCTGTCAGGTAAGTATGTTTTGCATAGTTCTGTACAGCAGACACTAGTTTAAACTGTTCTAAACCTTCTATGCTCTTTCAGCCAGAAAATTTCTGAGAGATGCCCATCAACAAATGTAATCATTTGACCACATTGTTTGCCTGGCAACTCCTTTCGCATGGACATTTGTAACACACAAGTAGAATAGAAATGAACAAAAATGTGACATAGTCCCTTTCATAAAGGCAAACATGCTGTCTTTTACAAATCCAAGTGCCAGGTGTTCTGGAGAGTTAAACAGGAAGCAGATTAATTTGACTGAAGGCCTGTTCAAAAATAATATTTGTTTGTTTGATGACCCGTAGCAATCTCATAGTTTCTTAGATACATACTATGCATATGGTCCAGAAAACCAGTGAAAAGCCTAACCAGTTAAGCCCAAGAATAATTTAATGAGTTAGGCTCCCTGCTGAAAATTGGCTTTGTTCCAAGTCAGACTTTCCAGTAAACAAATGTTAAAAAAAAAATGAGAAGTGCTGTGCTGTATACTTCAAGGTTGAACTTACAGTTGCCCATCTAGTTATCAAGACTAGTTTTGATAGTGAGCTGCTTCCTGTGCCGGGGTACAGTTTGAATCTTTCTTCTGTCATTTGTCTGCTGTGTGACCTTGGGCAAGTCACTTAATGATACAGTGCTTTGGGGCAATTGGGATTTTGGGCTACATTCCTTAATGGTCTCTTAGACTGCATGCTTGCTAACTACTACCTATGAACTGAAGGAATGGATTGTCTTGTATGCTGAAACAACTTCAAACACCAACTGACAGAAGAAGAGGGAAAACAACTTCATTAACCTTGTCAGATCCTGTGCAATTCAGACAGTGCTTGATATCATATAGTTGCAGTCAGGTTAAAAAAAAGCAATGTACAGGCCAAAACATGAGACAGTTACAAGAAAAAAATGTGTAGGTAAACTATCTACTATTCTAAACTAATGAATGTTCACAATTCCTATCACTACGTGCCTGGGCAGCCATAGGCAAAAGTGTCCTGCTTGCTCAGATGAAATATGGTTTGCCCTCTGTTTACTACCACTTCAGACAAAAGCAATGCAACTTTACAGACCATATGAAATAAAATATGCCAGTTCATCAAAAATTTCCCTTGGCTTGAACATCGCTGTCTCGCAAAATCTAAGGTAGAAAGGCTACTTGTACAAGCTAGAGCTAACCTTCTTGGGTTCTTAGTCTTCATACTACTATACCAAAACACCCCATCCCCTTTTGCAATTAAATTGTTTCCAACCACCCCATTTTACAACTTTAGAAGCTACACTGCAGATGGTCCCATACTCCAGACCCCCATTGCCAACCTACATAGTTCTGACTATAGCTTTTCTGTACTTGTTTTCAAACTGTGACAGTCTGTCCATCACTGTTTCACAGAAAACTCAAACTGCTCTGAATTCCGGGACTCATCTAAAATGCTGTCTAATGTCAGAATGCAGGACACATCACATAGTTATGAAGCATTTCTTCTGCAATCAGTTTCTGTCATAATACACTCTGGTGTCCTCATTTATTCAGAGTAACTTAAGGAATCTACATTTGTAAATGTACGTAGTCTGTTTGTTGCACATGATTCTGTTACTTTCCCTTACTTGGATTGTTTCCATTAAACATTTGTTGTTAACAGTCTTATAGTGTCACACATTATACTGATACGCAGTAGCTTATTATATTACTCCTTTGCATTTTTCTCCATTAAAATCTTTATGAGTTTGCATTGTGTAATTATGTGCAGTCAGTCTTTTTGACTGCGCATTGTTTCTTTGCCTTTTCTTAACTGTGTTGCTTTTGAACATCTTCTTGTTATTGTTTGTTATGTAATCCGGCCTGAGCCTGCTGTTGGTCATTTTTTGATCAGTGCTCTATCCTGTTAAATAAATTAAAAAGTCATACCTCTAAGCAAACCTCAAACACCAGTTCTGAAAGACCTCCATCATTCAAGTTACCAGGCATCACACATCTTAACAAAAAAAAGAAGGATGTTCTTCGTGTTTCACTGTTGCAGTCATCACACTAGGGTTATCTGCCTGCAGGTAGCCTTCAGTCGGCCTGAATACCAGAGTCTTAGTATTTCTGCGTCAGATGCTGTCACTTCTTCCATGACAGCAGGTCATCAGGGGTATAAATACAGGCAGCTGACACCATTAAATCAGTCTTTCTTGCCAAGGAGGAGCCCGAAGCAGAAGCAGTTCATAAGTGCCGGTCGGCCGCTACCTGAAATTTTCATTTTTCGAGTTGATAATCCTGAAGTCTTGTAAAGCTAAGTACCCCGTTGAGGATCCTTTTTTCTTGCTCTAACCGATGTCAGAAAAGGTTAACAATTGTCTTGCCTGTGGAAAGCAAATACCTCACAGAGATTTTCATTCTTACTGCATCACCTGTTTAGGCCCAGACCATGATGTCCCTTGCTGTTGGTTTTTTGCCTTGTTTAACGCCCAAACCATTCGTCATCAGGCTATTTTTGTTGCTAAATTCTTTCGCTCTTGATCTCCATATTCCGAAATGGCTTTGGTAAGCCATCCGATTACTGATCTTCTGAAAAAAAACGTAAGGATAAAGACAGAGACAGGCCGCATAGGTCCAAAACTTCCATTAAGCTAGTCACAAGTCCACCGGTACTCAGTGAGGCATCTTTGCAGCCCCTGATGCCCGCTTCTATGGATTCGCAGGCCTCTGCTGAGACACATTCGGAGTCTGGTATGCCGCGAGATGCTTCTTCGACTGTGAAACCTGTGGATGTCTCTACCTTGGATGGGTCTGGAGCCGCTGTGCAGGCACTGGCTTCTGAGGGTGTTTTCCAACCTACCGATGTTCGAATCAAACCGACGACTTCTTTTTTAGCCAAAACTACTGAGTTTCTTAGGCCCAGAGTACACACTACACCTAGAAAACCAACGACCAAAGTGCATGCTCAGGCCCCCATGCCACAAAAAAACAAATGCTTAGAATGGCTGAAGACCTTATAATGCTAATTAGGGGAAGCCAGTCTTCCCCTGCTAAGGGACAAAGAATTCAGTTGCCTTCAGATTCTACAGACCAGGAGTCTGATGACTGTGACCTTTCTGATTATCAGGACATGCCCTTGTCAGCCTGTGAGGATTCAGATGCAGAGGAATCCATTCCTTCTGCCTCCCCTCCAGAGGATTTCTCTTTTGGTGAAACGTTGCATACTTTAAGAGAGCATTTCCATTGGGAATGCAAAGACTATCCTCAGTCCAAAAAGAGACTCAGAGAATTTTTAGAGCTACCTCAGCACAGGCCTTTAGCTATTCCCCCTGTCCTGGATGTTGTGGATGATGTTTTCATGGAATCCAGTCTTTATCCAGACACCTTACCTCCGGCCCCTAGGAAACTTGACAAGTACTACCGAGTACCTGATTCCCACAAGTTTCATTTCAAGAATCCGACTGCTGATCCAGAGATAATTTTCCATGGACCTAAAGGTATTAAGGCTACTACAGCCAAAAATACTACCCCTTCGGACAGGGATTCCAGAACTTTAGACAGATGGGGTAAGAAGGTATATATCTCTGCAACTCTTGCTATCAGGGCATTGAATTGCCAGTTTCACATGTTGAAGTACCAGCAACATATTATGGAACTCATTAAACAAAAAAATGGTAATGTTTCCAGATTGTGCAGAAAAGAAAGATTTGCAAGAGCTTATGCATTCTGCAAATCAAGTTAGTAAGCATACTTTGCAGTGTCGTTTTGATGCCCTAGAAACATCTTGCAGGGCTGCAGTCACTGGCTCTGTACTGAGAAGACATGCTTGGCTGAAGGAGCAGACTTTGCCAGATCATGCCAAATCCAAATTACTAGACTCTCCTTTAAATAAGGATGTTTTGTTTGGCACCAAAGCAGAAGAAGTTCTTAAAAAGATGGAAGAAAAAGCTAAATCTATGCAAACTGTTAAAGAATTCTTACAGTGCAACCACCTCGATTCAGTAGGAATTGCCCTACAAAACACTGGTCCTTTCCAGGCCTTCCCAAACAAGACCCAGGGGAAACAGACCACCCAGACTACAGTCTCAGGGTATGCAGAAATCTAAGCAATGGAGTGCTCCCACCCCTAAAACAGGTAGTGGTAAGCCACCTCCCTATTGAAAAAGTTCATAATGACTTCTCAACTCTACTTCCCAGCCCTGCCCAATTGCTTGTGCCCCTAGGAGGAAAACATGCCCTTCATGCAAAAAAATGGATGTCCATCACTCAAGACTGATGGGTCCTCAACATTGTATCCCAGAGGTATAAATTTTATTTCCATTCACTGCCAACCCCAACCGGGTTTCCAGACCTTCCTCCAAACCAGTGGGCAGAGACTCAAAACCAAGTTCTTTCCCTGCTCGACATCAGAGCTATTCAGCCAGTTCCAGTAGAACAAAGGAGTCAGGGTTTTTACTCCAGACTATTCCTGGTACCCAGGAAAGAGGGCTCTTGGCTCCCACCTCTGGATCTTTCAATTCTCAACACCTTCCTGGTGGTCCCAAAATTCAAGGTGATTACCCTGCAACAGCTTCTCCCTATGCTTGTCAAGGATGCAGCTTATCTGCACATCCCCATCAGGGAATCATGCAGGAAATATCTACGTTTCAGGGCAGGATCTATGCAGTAGCTGCACTTCCCTTTGGCTTATCTACTGCACCTAGGGTATTCACAAAATGCCTGGCTCCAGCCATTGCATACTGCAGGCAGAGAAATTTCCAAATTTACCTGTACTTGGACGACTGCCTGATTCAGGCGGACAGCCAGGAATTACTGCTTCAGCACCTGGCATTTGTAAAAAGCCTTCTCACTTCTTTGGGGTACACCATCAACGAAAAGAAATCACAACTGATGCCCAGTCAAAAAGATTGTATTCCTGGGAGCAAGCTTGGACACAACTTCCCAGATGGCATTTCTCACTTCAGAAAAACAGGTCTGTCTGACAGACTACTTCAAGCAAATGGCCACCAGAACCCAGCTAACTGCAAGCCCTAGGGTTCATGACCTCATGTATTCTGCCGATTCCATATGCAAGACTGCATATGAGGAAACTTCAGTGGTACTTAAAAAGTCTTTGGTGCCAACATTCTCAGGACCTGGAAACAGTCATTTCTATCATACCTTGTCTGAGGGCGGAGTTCCTTCGGTGGGCAGAAGCATGCAACCACAACAAGGGACTGCATTTTACTCTACCCCACGCCACCCAAACCCTAACCACAAACGCATCAGACTATGCATGGGGGGACAACATGGCTGGCAAATGCATTCAGGGCCACTGGAGCCCAAGCCAAATTCTCCTGCACATCAACCAAAAGGAGATGCTAGCTGTACAGAATACTCTGACAGCTTTCAGATACCTAATCCTTCCAGGACAACTGCTGATAAAAACAGACAACACCACAGTTAAGTGGTACATAAACAAGCAGGGGGGAACCCATTCTTACCCACTCCACAGGTTAGCCATGACTCTGTGGAGCACAGCTTTGGAAAACCAAGTCCATCTACAAGCTTAATTCCTGCCAGGCAAGCAAAATTCACTGGCAGACGACATAAGCAGAAATCTCCTAGACCCACACAAGTGGAAATTGGAGCCCAGCACCTTCAACCTTCTGATCCAGAGGTGGGGGACCCCAGAGGTGGCTCTCTTTGCCTCCCCCCACAACCACCAGTTAAGCAAATTCTGCACCAGGAACCCTCACAGCAGTGTCTGGAAGGTGGATGCCCTGTCCTTTCAATGGGAAAACTTCTCAATCTATGCCTTCCCCCTCTGCCCCTTCTCTCAAGAGTACTACTCAAAATAAAAGAAGACAGGCCAAGGACAATTCTGATTGCCCCGGACTGGCCACACCAGCACTGGTACCCACTCCTGTGCAGCCTGACAACGGTGCCACCCTGGCACCTACACCAGACCCCTACCCTGCTGTCACAGCAGAAAGGACAGATTTTGCATCCACAATTGCAAACCGTAAATCTTGCAGCCTGGCTTATTCATAGGTTCATAGGTTGGTACTAGGCTATTGGCCCTAGGGCCTGTACAAGCCTAGCCGTAACAATTCCCTGGATATTTCTTCCCACAATATTTACTTCTCTGGACCCCTGTCTAGCAGGGTGGCTGACATGATCCCTGGGGTGAATTTCCTATCTCCCATCCAATCATCAAGGTTCCTTTTGAAGAGGGCCAATGAGGCGCTCTGCTTGACATGTATGGGCAGTCTATTCCAGAGTATGGGGAGTCTCTGGGTCAGGAACCTATCCCTCCAGCATGTTTTGTTCATTGTGATGACAAGGTTTAGATTCCTGGAGCATGTGGCTCTGAGGGATTGGGATTTCTTTAAGTGGAGCATGTCCAACAGCTCAGGGTTTGACATGGCCTTGTATGTTAAGCAGAGACCGCCTCTGAGTAGACGATATGCCACAGAGTATAGCTGGAGTATTTTTAGACAGTCAGCATATGGCATCTGCTTTAGGCTTGTGATTCTTTTTGTGAGGTATTTCTGTGGCCTTTCCAGCTGTTGCAGATGTCTTGTGAGGTACATACCAAACGGGGCATTATACTCTATAATGGGTCTAATGAGGGATGAGTACAGTGGGACAATGACCTCCTTTTTCCTGGATGAAAAGCCCTTAGTGATGAGGTGTGCCACATAGAAAGATTTCCTGACTGTTGTGGCGATGTGGTATTCCTTGAATACTCCACCAGCAACCCTAAGTAAACAGGTGCTGGACATCATTCTTGAAGCCAGAAGGCCTAGTACTAGGGAATCCTATGCGGAAAAGTGGAAAAGATATTGTTCTTGGATTCAGTCTAAAGGAAAGGACACAGCAGTGCCCTCCATACCTCTAATCTTGGATTACCTAGCAGAGCTACTCCACAGAGGCCTATCCTTCTCCTCCATTAAGATTCATGCCTCTGCCATTTCGGCTCATTACAAAACTGAGCCACCTCTATTTTCTCACCCTCTCATCAAACAGTTCCTGAGACGGGCCAACAACTTAAGGCCCCCAAGGAGAGCACCCACCCCTGCTTGTGACCTTAACTTAGTACTGGAAAAGCTCACACTTCCCCCTTTTGAACCTGCTACTTCAGCAGAGTTAAAATTCCTCTCTTGGAAAACAGCCTTGCTGCTAGCCATCACTTCAGCTAGAAGAGTGTCTGAGCTACAGGCACTGATGGCTGTGGAACCCTTTATTATCTTCCATGCTGACAGGGTTTCCCTCAGGAGTAACCCGTCCTTTATGCCTAAGGTGGTGTCCAGTGTGCCCCTAAAGCAATCCATCCATTTGCCAACCTTCTTCCCTAACCCTCAGAATAAAGGGGAAAGGATCCTGCACTCTTTGGATGTGCACAGATAGCTCAGGTTCTACCTTGATAGGACTAAACCTTTCAGAAAATCTGACCAGCTGCTAGTCAGCTTTGCAACAGGGGCAGAGGGCAAGGCCATTTCTAAACAAATCATTTCCAAATGGATAGCACACTGCATTCATTTCTGCTACAAGCACCATGGAAAACCAACCCCTCAGTGGGTCAGAACACATTCTACTAGGGCTACTTCTACCTCTACAGCATTTCTCAGGGGTGTCCCTACCAGGGACATTCTGGAAGCTGCAACCTGGAGTTCTGTACACACATTCACCAAGCATTACCACTTACCTATCTTTTCCAAATCCAGGGCAGGATTTGCTGCAGCAGTCTTGCAGGGCCTACTAGCCAGCCCTAACTCTTCTTGACTGCCCCCACCCTTCCTCAGCTTTGGGAATCAACCCAAGTGTAATGACTGCAACAGTGAAACACGAAGAACATAGTGCAGTTATGTACACTTACCATAAATGTAGATGTTCGAGTGTATTCACTGTTGCAGTCCTGGTTTCCCTCCCTCCGGCCCCCTGGTTTTCTCTATCTTTCTATCTCTCATCTCTATGGCTATTCCTAATGGTTTTGGTATTTACTTCTTACTGGTAGTGGTTTCCACACCATATACTAGCTCCCTATTTGGGGGCTCCTGACATTTGGGGCAAGAAAAACTGATGTAGTGGCGTTGGCTGCCTGTTTTTATACCCCTGACGACCTGACATCATGGAAGAAGCGACAGTATCCGATGCAGAAATACTAGGACTCTGGTATTCGGGCCGCCTGAGGGCTACCTGCAGGCAGATAACCCTAGTGTGATGATTGCAATAGTGAATAGACTCGAACATCTACATTTATGGTAAGTGTACACAGTTGTACTTTATGTAGTATGTACTTACCATAACATTCCATCTGTGTTCATTTTTATTCTTCCTCTTTGTATGGGTGTGGATCTGATACTCAGATCTGACTCAGCCGTTACTCCATCTTGTGGTGATCAACAAACTCGAATTCCTTTCCTAATCACAATGCACCACGCGTAACTTCCCTCAGAATTATATTCAGCTTTAAAGAAAAACAGAGACCATAAAGGATTTGCAATAACTGAAGTTCAACACAAGGGACATAAGGTGTCTTTGGTGTACTCAAAGGTCGCGTTACTCCAGAAGTTATTTATGAAAAATGGAGAGGGATAGTGGGTGGGGAGTTAAGGAAGAATGAAAATGGACAACACAGATGGAATGTTATGGTAAGTACATAACTTCTTTATCTGATATTGTCAATTTTCATTTATTCCTTAACATATGGGACAGAGTCCCCAGGTACCGAAATTCCTAGGTGTCTCTAAGGAAGGATATTCCTGAGTACGGCTGAGCCAAAAGCCGCTTTTCCCATCTACTTTGTAATGAGTGATAAAGGTATGAGGATTTGACCAAGTTGCAGCCGCACATATGTCATCCATAGATGCTGTAGACTGGAATACAGTGGAAGTAGCCATAGATCTAGTTGAATGAGCATTTAAAGGTTTGCGTAGGGGGAGATTCAATTTAGTTTGTACAAATAAAATGCAATCTGTCAACCATCTGGCTATAGTTATCTTTGTGACAGATTCACCCATCTTGTGATGTGCAAAGGAAACAAACAGCTGGTCTGTCCTTCTAATATGTTTTGGTCTGTGCAAGTGGAATCACAATTGTCTGTGAACATCCGATAAATGCAGCATATGTTAGTGTGAATGACCTGAGATGTACCTCCCTGGACTACATGAAAAGAAACATGGAAGAGCTCTCTGATCATGCAGCCCAGGCTGTTATGACCCTGACCTTGAGTAGCATCCTGTCCTCACCAAAAATTATACCTCAGTATAAAGAAAAAATGATCAATTTCAACAATTGGCTAAGCTTCTGGTGTCATTCAAAGGGGATCCAGTGTCTGTCAGCCTGGGACGACATGGTCGACAAGCCGCATTGCTTTGCAAGAGACGGCTTGCACCTGACACCCTTAGGCTTTTGAATACTGGCCAAGACTCTTCCTGCCCCCATAGTGCCTTTTATAGGCAAGGCTCAAAATTCAAACCCACTCCGTAAACAGCACAATTAACAAAAAAATGAGGGTTATGCTACTCAACGCCAGGAGTTTAAATCCCAAAATGCATGCGCTCGAAGCACTCCTCAGTATGGAGAAAGTCGACATCTGTGCAGTAACTGAAACCTGGTTCAAGGCTCCAGAGAGCACCCCAGCACTACCGGGCTACAACTCATATCACACGTTTTGGCCACAGAACACGGAACGAAACACAAAAGGAGGGGGTATATTCATATTCATCAAGGGTACCTACAACTCCAGGTTAGTGGCGCAGCATGATACCTCTGAGATCATCCATGTGCAACTAACATCGGGCAAATCTGCAATGCAAATTGTGGCCTGCTACAAATCACCCTCCATGACCCAGGACCACCACTCCACCTTTCTGGAGACACTGGAAAGCATGAAGGTCCTACCGAACACCCTGATATTGGGCAATTTCAATTACCTCACCATTCACTGGGAAAACTACTCGAGTACAAATTCCCAGGCCCGGCGCTTCCTGGAATTCATCAACTCAAACACCCTGGATCAGCTGGTAAACTCTCCTACCAGAGGTGAAAACATATTGGACCTGGTCATCACCAACATGGGCGACAGGTGTTCCACACCGGAGGTCAACCTGTCGCTGGTTAGATCAGACCATAAACTAGTCACTCTGGATGACCCCCCCCCCAACTAAGGAAACCACAGTAAAAAACTTTTCTGAAGCAAACTTCACCTTACTTAAGACAGAGGTGGTAAGTTTCACAGCCCCAATGCTAAATGATAACGCTGCCCAAGATGCAGAAACCTTTACAAATGCACTTTATGAGCACCTACAAGGATGCATGGATCGTGCCATCTCTATCAAAACCAAGACTCACTCCTCTAAGAGAAGGAAACCAGTTTGTGGACCCCTGCAATAAACAGGCTATACAGTAGAAGGAGGAAACTAGTTCAGAAAAAAAGCAAAGCCCAAGAAGGAAAGACATCCCTGATCAGTATCAGTAAGAAACTAAGGTCCCTCATGAAATCATCCAAGGCTAACTTCGAAAGAAAAATAGCCAAGGATTCAAAAGATAACCACAAAGCCTTCTTTAGCATTGTTAAGAATCTAAGTGGCAACTTACAGATATGCACTGAACTAGTGCAAAATAGCACAAAATATACTGAACCTATTGATATTGCCAACATCCTTGCAGATAGATGCAGTGCAAACTTCACCTGCCTCTCACCTCCAAAAGGGCCCACAACAATACCGGAAAAGTGTGGTGTCCCAAAAATCACAGATGCACAGGTGAAAACAGCCCTTTCAACAGCCAAAAACACAGCGTTAATGGGACCAGATGGTGTCCCGGGCTGCGTCTTGCACAAACTACAGAACAAACTAACCCCCCACCTAAACACGCTGTTCAACCTCAGCCTCTCCACAGGCTACGTGCCCATAGAATGGCGCACAGCAACGGTTATTCCTCTCCACAAAGGAGGGGCCACAACTGACCCTGGTAACTATTGCCCCATAAGCCTGACTAGCCTGGTCTGCAAGGCTATGGAGCGCATCATCATGGACATTATTAACAAAGACATTGGGAACCTCCAAACACTTGACCCGACCCAGTTTGGCTTTGTTAAGGGCAGATCATGCCTACTAAACCTGGTTGACTTCTTCGAGACAGTCACCAAGGCCATAGACGAGGGAAAGGTGGTTCACACAGCCTACCTTGACCTCTCCAAGGCTTTCGACACCATTCCCCACTCGAGTATTACAGAAAAACTCACCAGCCTGAACATAAACCCCTACATCACGAGATGGGTTGCCAACTGGCTTACAGACAGAACTCACACGGTAAGAACAGCGGGCTCCAGGTCCGACTCTAAACCAGTCACAAGTGGTGTCCCGCAAGGTTCAGTCAGTTCAGTCCCCTACTGTTCGGCATATACTTCTGAGAAGTACAGGCAAACACAGGAGGACTTTGGCTAACCAAGTTCGCCGATGACTGCAAACTGGGAGCCATAATTGACTCTCCGGCTGACATGGACATCTTCCAAAAGGGCCTTACTGAGACGGACACCTGGTGTCAAAGTCATGGCCTCAAGCTAAATGCTAAAAAATGCATAGTCATCCCATTTGGGAAAAACAAAACACCCACAAATTACCACATAGGTGGCAGCCCCCTTAATACAGAAGAGGTAATAAGAGATCTGGAGACCCAGGTAGATAGTAATCACTCCTTTGACAATCATATTGCCAAAGTAGTTAGGAAATCCTTCTGTGTAGCCCATCCAATTACTAAAGGGTTCGCATCGAGAAATAAAGAGGTTATAGTGCCTCTCTACTCGTCACTCATTAGATCCATCATAGAGTACAATGCCCCATTTGGGATGTACCTCACAAGACACTTCCAACAGCTGGAAAGACCACAAAAGTACCTCACCAAGAGGATTACTGGCCTCAAACATATGTCCTATGCAGCCCGACTGAAAAAACTCCGGCTGTACTCAGTGGCATATCGCTTAATCAGAGGCGATCTCTGCCTGACTTACAAAGCCATGTCCAACTCAGAATTGATGGACATACTCCACCTAAAGAAATCCAAGTCACTGCGAGCCACATGCTCTAGTGAGCTAAACCTTGCCACAGCAATAAATGGAACATGCTGGAGGGATAGATTCCTGTCACAGAGACTCCCCATGCTTTGGAACAAAATTCCAAATTACATCAGGCAGAGCCCCTCACTAACACTCTTCAAGAGAAACTTTGAAGAGTGGATGGGTAACAGAAAATACACCCCTGGGATCACTTCATTGGCTCTGCTTGACAGAGGATCAGTTAATTAATCAATGGGGGCGGCGAAAGCCGACACACTCTGGCTAGGCTTATAAATGCCATCGGGCAGATAGCCTAGTACCTACCTATGAACCTATATAGTCTCCTGTATTCACAAAATTTGGAAAGAAAACTGGCAGGTTAACAGTTTGGTTAATGCTGGATTCTGACTCCACCTTAAGTAAGAAGGAAGCATTAGTATGTAAGGTAACCCTGTCCTTGTAGAAAATCAAATATGGTGCTTTGGAAGATAATGCTGGAAGTTCTGCAATTCATCTAGCAGGAGTAATTGCCACTAAAAAGATAGTCTTCCTGGTTAAGAATTTTAGATCACATTTGGCTGCAGGTTCAAAGGGGGACAGTGTCAAGGCCTGCAGTACCAAATTTAGATCCCATGGAGGCATAGGATCTTTGAAAGGAAGTCGAGTACCATTCAGAAAAGCATTGCATAGTTGAGAGGAAGCCAGGCAAGAATTCTGAAACCCCTCATGAAAGTTAGAAATTGCTGTGAGTTGGACTTTGATAGTCGAAGAACTAGCTCCCTCATTAATTAAACTTGCTAGAAATTCAAGAACAGAATGTATCAGGGCAGAAAATGGTTCTTCCTGATTCTGTTGTGCACAAAAAGCAAATCTTCTCCACTTACTTCTGCAGAGTTTTCTAGTAGAGGGTTTATGGGAAAATAACAGAATGGAATGGTCCAGGGAAGAGAGCATAGGTTGCTTGGCTATTACTGAAATTGGAGAAACCATGCAGTCAGTTTGAAGTTTGGAAAATCATGGTGAATCTTGCCTGTTGGGTGAGACAGCAGATCTGGAGTTGGGTCCAGAATCCAAGGTGGTTACCAAAGATGAGGCCAAAGGAAGGGGAACCAAATTTGTCGAGGCCAGTAAGGGACAGTGAGGATGACTCTGCCCTTCAACCTGACTGCTTTCTGAAGAAACTTGAAAATTAAAGGAGTTGGTGGATAGGTGTATAACGGACAGGGGTGCCAATCGTGGAAAAGAGCATCCTTCAGTAACTCCCCTGGTGGGGGGGACTACAGCAAAGAAACTGCTGCACTTGTTTAGGGGAGATACAAAAAGACTGCATCAAAGCTGGCCCCACTCATGGAAAGTTATTTACTTCACTTATTTCACTCAATGTGCGCTGCGACTAAAAATCAGTTGGAAGGGATTGCTCATTGCCACACCCTCAGGGTTTCACGACACAGTGGGTAAGATCTGGTTCCTCCTTGTTTGTTGATGTATCAAACCACTGACATGTTGTCCATTTGGATCGCAGCTGTTCTGAGAGGGAAAGAGCCTTGGAATGCTCATAAAGCCAAGAGCACCACTCTCATTTCCAGAACATTGATATGCAAATTGGCTTTTTCGGGGGACCAGGTCCCTTGATAGTCTTCCCCAGTAAATGCCACTCCCCCCACCCGATCTGGGAAGTGTCCATGATCAGTATGGCTTTGGGCTAATGGAGAATGAAAGGATGACCTTGCAATGGTTGTTGTGACTATATCCATAAGGAGAGAAACAGTTTTTATATTTGAGTTATTCAAATCCATGTCGACATTGGTTGAGATAGACTTGACCACTGTAACTGAAGCATCCATTGCAGAATTCCCATGTGATATCTTTCTATTGGCACTAAAATTATTGCCACTGACATTTTTTTTAAACACCTTTATTGAATTATCTCTTGTGACATAGGCAAATTTACATTTATACAAAAGTAATCAAACTGTATTAAATTAACATTAATAAACATTATACTTCACACGTATTACTGTATATCATATAAGGGTCTATATTACAACGTCAAACTCACAGGAGTTCGACCGTTGTAATATCGAACAGTACACTTCGAAACCCAATAATAACGAAAACACAAAACAGCAATTTTTTCCCAGGGGAAAAAATAGCTGTTCCATGACAAAAAAAAAAACTTACACTTTAAACTTAAACTTAAGTGGGGGGCAGTGCCCCCCCCCCCACTCAAATATCCCAACTCCGAGATCGCACCACAGTGGAGGAAACAGCAAAGCCTCGAAAACGGACCCCCGATTTTTTCCCCTGGGAAAAAAATTGGTGTGCTGTGGCTTCGCTATTTTCATATGTTGGACTTGTGGGTTCAATATTACAATGTTCGAATTTCTACAAGTTCGACATTGTAATATAGAACCTCATATGACCTAAGCACCATTGCATAAATTATTCAGTTAGTGCCCCCATTTTTTTAAACAAAAAACATCTTTATTAAGCCAGCACTTACAACCTAAGCAGTCATACATTTATGTAAATGAAAACGAACCAAACCAACACAATCCTAGTTGCAAGCATTTTACTTCACAAACCATACTGGCACACTCCCTGTCGCAAACATTATACATCACTTATAATCTACCCATCATTTTCAGTCAAAATCAACCAGGCTGTAATTCTGGTACTGTAAATTATTTTCTTCATCTGATTTTGTATTGTTTGTACTCTCGCAAGGTGGAGAGATGCTACCATTGATACAGTGTTGACTATTGCTCCTATGAATTCCAAAGTTTGAGTCAGTTGTAACTGAGACTTGTTGTAATTGATGGATATTCCTAGATTTGAACAAATCTGTAATACTCAATCTGATAATGTTAATCCTCGTTTATTCCTTATGCATGGGTATCGGTTCCGACCTCGGAACCGAGCTGGCCATTTTCCAAGCTCACGTCAGCATCAAACTCTCGAGCTAAACTCATACCCATAATCCCCCTCTCCCTGTTACCCCAGATTTCATTTGCCGCGTTGCCATTCGGTCGTGTCAAACTGCTTCTCTTGAGCTAAGTATAATTATTTGTTGTCAAATAATCATTTATATTACTTTTTCTGTCAAAAAATTTTGGATGTTCCTACCAAGGCTAAATCTTTGCCTTCTTCCCTGGCTGGGGACTCCCACCAACCAAAACCTAAAAAGGCTAAAGTTTCGGCTCCGGAGCTCACTCATTCAGCCCCATTGCTTTCGGTGCCTAGACCTTCGGCTCCATTAGTGATCTCGGCTCCGTCTTCTCCTGCAGCCTTCACTATATCGGCACTGAGGGGCTCCTCTGTTCAGACTATTACTACTGTATCGGCACCGAATGCTCAGTCGGCGCAGACCTTGACCACGTAGGCTCCGACATCTTTCTCGGAACCGACACCTCTATTGTTGACTCCAGTTTTGTCGGTTCCATCTTTGGTACTGACAACCAATTTGGCATCGATCCTTGTGTCTGTGCAGACCGTGACCTCGGCAACGATGACTTCTTCGGTGCAGACACCCATAGTCCAGTCTCTCTCTGCACCGTTTTTTTCGGTGCGGACTGGTGAGATGGGCACCGAGTTTGCCTCTTCTGTGGACAGGCCTGTTTCTCCATCAGTCTCTGTGAGGTCCACTAGAAGCCTTTCTGAACATGATGTGTTGCGTCTTGTGGATCAGGTGCTCTTGTCCAGAGGTATCCCACCCCCCAGGAACTATCCTTCCTTGGGAGGTGATCACCCATCCCCAAAGACCCCTTCTTATTGTCCTCCTTCATTGCCTTTGAAGTCCATGGATATAGCACAGTCTTCCCCTTCTGCGGTTCCCTTTATGGATCTCACTAAGGAACCGCAGTTGCCTTCTTGGCAGGGAAGTTTTGCTACAACCCAGGATCTCAGTTGTGACATGCGTAATTTGCTGCTCCACAGCCATCTGGGGACTCAGGGTCGGCAGGCTGAGCCACCTAGGGGAGGGGTGACCCCTTTCCTGGACATTCACTCCTCTTCAGGTGGACCAGCCTTCCAACTGATGGAGAAGGCTTTTGCTGCTGCTGGTGATACTGGACTATCTATCCCTCCACCCTCCTCTGGTACACTGGTTTCACAAGTCGCACAGAGCGGACACCTGGTGCAAGGGCCTCAGGATATATTCCCACAGGAAACCCCTTTTCCGCTGTCTTCCCCAGCTTCTCCCACTGAGGAAGTCCACCAGAAAAGTTTGTGTAAGAGGAAGCACATGGACTCCATAGAGGAGTCCCTCACTGAAGACACTGATTTTGATGAGGGTGAAGGATCCCCTCAGTCACCCTCTGAGGTATCCTTCTATGATATCCTCGAAGTCCTGAAACAGAGTGGTGACTGGTAGTCCTCTAATCCTACCTCTGAGGAATCTGTGTTCCATCTGTGTTGCTGCAGGCCTTTCGCGCCTAGCCCCCTACTTCCTGGGTTACTCCACCTGACGATGAACTTGTCCGGCTTATCATGCAGTGTGCTTGGAAGGCTCCTGACACCATCGAAGGTATTCCCCAGGGGCCATATAAGATTTTGTCCCCTCCTGCTACGGATCCCCATTGGTCAAAAGGTCTTCCTGTGGATGCTTTGGTGGTGGTGGCCGCAACAAAAAAGGATCTGGCAGAAGAAGAAAGCCAGACTGTCCATCTGGCTAACAGAGTCCCAGGCACTGGACAGGATAGGGAAGGGCACCTTTGCATCAGCGACCTTTACTGTCAGGTCCCTGAATTATATGGCACACTTTACCAGGCTTCAAAGGGATTCAAAGGGATCTGATTTCTGAGCTCTCTGAAACCATGGCTGGTGCCATGTGTCTGATGAGGTCCGTGACAAAGTGGCCTCTCAGCTGGCCACCATTGAGTCAATATCTAACTCCTCTATGTGACTGATATCTCATGCATCAGAAGGAGCAGCTAGGGCAGCGGGTTCAGCTGCGGTCTTGAGACGACACGCCTGGATACGCTTGTGCAATTTCGCGGAACCCTTTAAGGCTTCCTTTCTTAATGCTCCCACTGAGGCCTCTTCATTGTTTGGACCCAAAGTTAAAAGCACACTGCCCAGATGTGAACAGGACGGTAAGACCCTTTCTGCCATAGGTGTCCGTTATTCTTCCCCTCAACGTGCTTTCTCCCGAAACCAAAAGAGTGGGAAGATATGGTTCAAGAAATCTCAGGGTCCTTTCCGTGACATATAGGCTGAGTTCTCCCCTAGAGGCAGAGGGGGAAACTCACAGTGAAGACTCTCCTTTCGGGGCAGAGGGGGTCCGCATAACCAGGGTTCCAGGGACTCTTTCCCTGGCCAACCCTACCAGCGCTGCTGAAGAGCAGCCCAACTCCTTTCCTCTGGAGGTGGTTGGGGGTCGTTTCTCCTTGTACCCTTCTGCCTGGCTAACCATCACCACCGATTCTTGGGTACAAAGGATTAAACCAGAGGTTATCATATCCCCTTTGATATTTCTCCTGTCCCTTCAAAAAACCTTCCCTACGTTCCACCCAGTCAAAGGGAAGAAGCAGCACTAGAGCTAGAAAAGCTGCTAAGAAAGAGAGTCATCCAAATAGACCCTCCAGACCAGATAGGATCTGGATTCTATTCAAGACTATTTTTGCTGCCAAAGAAAACCGGGGACTGGAGACCAATTTTGGATCTCAGTGTATTGAACAAGTTTGTGAGAGTACAAAAATTCCGGATGATCACAATACAGTCTATCCTCCCGCTTTTGGAAAAAGATGATTGGATGTGCTCGATAGATCTTCAAGATGAGTACTACCACATAAAAGTGGACAGGCCATCAAGAAGATTTCTGCGCTTCTGTGCGGGAGCCAGTCACTACCAGTTCAGAGTACTGCCCTTTGGACTCTTTACAGCCCCCAGAGTATTCACAAAGTGCATGGCAGTTGTCACAGCTCACTTGCGACTTCAAGGATTCCAGGTGTTTCCATACCTAGACGACGGGCTCATTTCTGCCCCCACCAGACATTTACTGGAAGAAGCCCTGGCATACTCTGTCCTCACTGCACAAAGGCTAGGCATAACCATAAACTGGCAAAAATCCAATCTCACCCCATCTCAGTCGACAGAATTCATTGGGGTTATCGTGGATGCAAAGAACTGCAGAGCTGCCATTCCAGAGCACAGGATTTTAAGGATAAAGCAACAACTGATTCCAATCCTTTCAAGGGAGAAATCCACGGCTCACTCGGTTCTACAGCTGTTGGGTTCCATGGCAGCCTCCATCACCATTGTCCCCATGGCCAGGTTTCACATGAGGCTTCTACAATGGCTACTGCTCACCCAATGGTATCCCTTTCAGCATCCTCTTTCAGCCATGATTCGAGTAACCCACAGGTGCAAACAGGATTTAAATTGGTGGGTGACACACAATCTGTCAAATGGTCTCGCCCCTTCTCCCCCCAACAACTCAAGGTCACAGTGACCATGGACGCCTCCCTGATGGGGTGGGGGGCTGTCAGGGAGAGACAGTCCAAGGCACTTGGTCCGAACTGGAGGCCCATCTGCATATAAATGTTCTAGAGCTGAGGACGGTGCTTCTGGCATTGCAAGCATTCCATCCCCTGCTGCCGTCTGGGACGATTGCGATTCAGTCAGACAACATGGCGGTGGTCTGGTACATCAACAAGCAAGGTGGAACCAAATCTTACCCCCTTTGTCGAGAGGCCATGAGGATATAGCAATGGGCGATGGCTACCAACCGTTTTCTTCTAGCAAAGCACATTCCCAGGAGTTCCAACGTGATAGCAGACAGACTCAGCAGGTGCATTCTTCAACCTCACGAGTGGTCCCTGAATCCCTTGATAGTGGCGGAGATCTTCCACCCCTGGGGCCGTCCTTGCTGAGACCTCTTTGCATCCCCGATCAACTACAAATGCAGCAACTACTTCGCCCTGATTCCCCCTCCGGGACAGTCACCCAGGGATGCTCTAGTCCACGATTGGCCCTCGGGCCTTCTTTACGCATTCCCACCCTTTCCCCTCATTCCGAAGTTTCTGAAGAAAGCCCGTTGGTTGAAGAGCAAGGTGATCTTCATAGCACCATATTGGCCTCGACAGATTTGGTTCCCCTTCCTTTGGCCTCACCTACTAGATTGACAATGGATTCTCCATCCAACCCCGGAGTTGATCTCACATCCACAGAACCTGATTCATCCCAACTTGAACAGCCTGAAGCTCACAGCTTGGCTACTCCAATTCCCTTGATTGCCAGGCAGAATTATCTTTCTTTACCAGTACGTGACATTCTCATTGCATCTCATAAGTCTTCCACTAGAATTACTTATCTGAGCAAGTGGAAAAGATTTACCTGTTGGCTGAAAGATAAACAAGTAGATCCCTTCTCAGCACCAGTGTCGATAATACTAGACTATCTGGCCGACCTTTTCCAGTCGGGTCTATCGGCCTCTACCATTAGAGTTCATTTGGCTGCAATTTCTAATTTCCATGAGGGTGTCCAAGATTCCTCTCTTATGTCACACAAAATGTACAAGACCTTCATAAAAGGTGTGAATCATCTGAAGCCACCTTTTAGAGAACCTATTCAGCCATGGGATTTATCATTAGTTCTACAAGCTGTGACAATGCCATCCTTCGAACTAGCTTCTTCTTGCAATTTCAAGTATTTGTCATGGAAAACCTTGTTTTTGGTCGCCATTACTTCTGCCAGACATATTTCTGAGCTTCATGCTTTATGTATCAAGAGTCCATACTTGATTTTTCATAGAGATAGAGTGTCTCTGAGAACTAATCCATCATTTCTGCCAGAAGTAATCTCTGAAATGTCCATTAATCAAACCATTGAATTGCCAGTTTTCTTTCCCAGTCATTCAAACAGAGGAGAGTATTGCCTACATACCCTAGATATCCACAGGCAAATCTGTTTTTACTTAAACAGGACTAGGTCCTTTCGTAAGTCTGACCAGTTGTTTTTTGCCTTTTCTGGACCTAGATTAGGATCTGCTGTTGCTAAGGTCACATTAGCTAGATGGTTGGACTGTGTGACCTTCATTTATACACTACATAATATCTCGTTGCCTACTACCATGAAAACTCATTCAACAAGGTTGGTGGCAACTTCTGCTGCCTTCCATGCCAGAGCTTCTTTACATGACATCTATGCAGCTGCAACTTGGGCTACGCCTCATACCTTCATCAGTCATTACAAATTGGATTTGACCTCCAGGAGAAGAGCATCTTTCAGTTCTATGGTGCTCAAGAATGTCCTTCCATGAAAGCCTCCGAGGAATAGAGGTAGCTGGGGACTCTGTCCCATGCGTAAGGAATGAACGAGGATTAACAATATCAGTTAAAGAAGTTATATCTTACCATAACGTTCCATCTGTATTGTTGATCCTCGTTCAGTCATTACGACCCTCCCTCCTTCTCCCTCCTGTGGCTTCTAGTGGATCTCACCATCTGGTTCTCTTAGGTTATTTGACCAGAGGTAGCCTCTACCCTCTTTTGACTTGCAAACTCAATCTGAGGTAACAGGGAGAAGAGGATTATGGGTAAGAGTTTAGCACGAGAGTTTGAAGCTGACGCGAGCTTGGAAAATGGCTGGCACGGTTCCGAGGTCGGAACCAATACCCATGCGTAATGACTGAACGAGGATCAACAATACAGATGGAACGTTATGGTAAGACATAACTTCTTTTTCTCGTGCCTGTAGCAGTTGATGCCTGGTTGGAGCGGAAATGAGCCATTCGTCCAAATATGGAAACACCCAGAATCTGTGCAGTCCTGGGTGAGCTGCTACTACTGCCATGCAGTTGGTGAACACTGTAGGGGCAATGGTGAGACCAAAGCGCAGTGGTCTGAACTGGTACTGACTGGCTCCCAGCAGGAAGTGTAAGTACATTCTGGATTGTCTGTTCATTTTTATGTGATAGTACTCATCCTGAAGGTCTGTCGTGCACATCCAGTCATCCTTGCTCAGGAAGGGCAGAATGAACTGAACCGTGACCATCTGGAACTTGGTGTGTCAAACCAGTCTGTTCAACACACTGAGATATAAAATTGGTCTCCAGTACCCTGTTTTCTTCGGCACTAAAAAGAATCTTAAGTAAGTTCGGCATTCTATCTGGTCTGGAGGAATCTCTTGTATGACTCTTTTTTCGAGCAGCTTTCGTATCTCCAGTGCTTCTGCTTCTTTCTGATTGGGTGGAACATCAGGGATTTTCTTGGGTGAGGGTAATGGAAGGGAAAAGGGAATAATATAACCTCTGGAATTGATGCTGTGCACCCAGGGATCTTTTCCAGATGAAGGCAATTGGGCCTCCATTCAGGAGCATTGAAAAGGTCTGTCAGAAAATGTATCCCTGTATCCTCGGTCCAGCGGTCCTCCTCTGCCTGGAGGGTGTCTTCTGCTATTATTGCCCCGTCCTCTTCCTCGGGAGGAACCATCTCCATGCATGTCCTGGAGAGGACCCTGAGACTTTCTGAAACACATCTTTTATCCTCCTTGTTGGCTCTTGGAAAAGGTCCATTAAGGGGTCGAAAAACATACACCCACTGTAGATAGGGTCTTTCCATCCTTCTCACACCTGCAGAATTTGTCTTTTATTGTGGGGACAAACAGAGAAGAACTGTCAAAAGGAGTACTGGCAAAAGAAGACTGAAAAGGCTCCGCAAAGTCACACTGACACATCCAGGCATGCCTCCTGATGGAAATGCCTGACCCCTCAGCACTTGAGGTGCCTTTCACAGCATGCAAGATGATTCTCATGTATGAATGAATTTGCAATCGACTGAAGGGTGGCCAACTGTGGGGTCACAGAAGTTTGAGCCTCTGCAGTAGTGTCTCCTGAAAGGGAGTCTGAAAGTTCTTTAATATAAAGTCCTTCTGCAATCTTGTGAAGTGTGCCAAGTATTTCAGAGATTGGAGAATGAATGTCACTGAACCGTATAATCGCTTCCCAAATCTGTACAAAGTCCTGGAAACTATATTTTGGGATGGACAGTGGAACTCTGTTCTGCGAGTTCCTTCTTTGTAGCTGCATTAACTGTTACACCCTTACTCCAATGCTCTTTTCCTACTGGCGGAGCCAGAATCCTATCTGGTCTCTTTAGGATTGGCTCAACCATATCTGGTTCCTTCCATACCTGCTTAGATACTAAGTCAATGAGGTTATCAGCAGGCGGAGTGTCCCAGGAGGTAGACGGGCCAGTCCTGACAGTTTCCAGAAATACTGACTGTCGAGGATGTCTCCAAATGAGATGTCATTGGAAGGTGATTTTAGGAGACCCTTCTCCCTCATCAAAGTCAGTATCCTCTGTGACAGACTCCTGGGGGGAGTGCTTCTTCTTGCACTTGTTCATCGTACGGACATCTTTGATGGGGTGATCCGGAGAAGTATCGGAAGAGATGACAGTACTCGGTTGGGTGGTCTGTAAATTTTGGGCTGGATGTCCCAGTGATGTAGAATGAGGAGGATCATGGTGCAAAGTCAGTAGGGATGTTGAGGGTGGATCAGAGGAGGAAGGACCCACCTGACTTGCCGGAGCAGAGAAAACCCTCTCCACACAACTTCAAAGGCCGACTGCTCCAGAGAGAAGGAAGCCAAAGGAGCCGAGAAAACGTATTTCTGGCCTGCAGCCTCCCTCCGCTCTGAAAGCTGCTGGCCCAAGGCAGAAGGCGGAGCCAAGATGTTCTTCATGTTTCACTGTTGCAGTCATTACATTTGGGTAATCTGCTGGCAGGTTGCCCTCAGTCGGCCTGATAACAAAGTCTTGGGTCCTGCTTCGGTTGCTGTCCCTTCTTCCATGACGTCAGGTCGTCAGGTGTATAAAAAGTACAGTTTTGTACCTACCATAAATGTAGATGTCCGATAGGTATGCATCTGCAGTCCTTACATATGGGTTGTCCTGCCTCAGGCAGCCCTTCGGTCGGCCGGATTCCAAAGTCTGGGTCCGGCGTCGGCTGATGTCGCCCTTTTCCCTGACGTCAGAGCGCCAGGGGTATAAAATCATCAGCCGACGCCATCTTCCTCAGTTTTTCTTGCCCCAGATGCCAGGTGCCCTCTAATGAAGGCTAAATTTGGAGATGCAAAAAAATTCCAAACATGCACAGTGATATATATATATATATATATATATATATATATATATATATATATAACAAATACACCATAATAGATAACCCCAGCTAGCTAGAAAGAGGGATAACTACTCAAGGAATACCACAGAGGGGTAGGAGGAGGGAAAACCTGACTGCAGATGCATACCTATCGGACATCTACATTTATGGTAGGTACAAAACTGTACTATGTCCTTCAAGGATGCATCTGCAGTCCTTACATATGGGTAGAATACCATAGCCAAGCTGGGGGTGGTAGGATCTAAGAAAGTGATGGTGTAGCTAAAATGCCCTGCAGGACTGCCGTAGCAAAGCCTGCTCTGGATCTGGAATATAAAGGTAAGTTGTAATGCTTGGAAAATGTATGCACGGAGCTCCATGTAGCAGCTTCTAAAATGTCCTTGGTAGCCACCCCTCTTAAGAAGGCTGTGGAGGTAGCTGTGGCTCTGGTGGAATGAGGTCTAATGTTAGCTGGCACGGTTTTGCCATGAAAAGAGTAACAGAAGCGGATGCAATTTCCTATCCATTTTGAAATTGTCTGTTTGGAAATTGCTTTTCCTTGTACACCAGCAGCATATGCTAACAAATAGCTGGTCAGATTTTCTGTAAGTCTTAGTTCTGTCCAAGTAGTAGCGCAACTGTCTGTGAATGTCCAGGGTATGCAGAAGTTTCTTCCCTTTGTTTTGAGGATTTGGAAAGAAGGTAGGCAGGTGAATAGCTTGATTCAGTGAGACCCTGGATACCACCTTTGGCATGAATGAAGGATTGGTTCTCAGTGAAACTCTGTCCTGATGAAAAATAAGAAATGGTTGCACTGCCATGAGGGCCTGCAACTCAGATACTCTTCTTGCTGAGGTTATGGCCAGAAGGAAGGCAGTCTTCCAAGACAGGAACTGTAGCTCTGAAGATGCTGCTGGTTCAAAGGGAGGTAGAGTTAATTTTTCCAACATGAAGTTAAGGTCCCATGTAGGCACTGGTGGTTTCCTTGGAGGATTGATGTTTTTAACTCCCCTTAGAAACTGCCTTAGGAGAGGATGAGAAAAAACAGGTGGATCAGTATTGTATTCTGCTGAAATTGCTGAAGCATGAATTTTTATGGAAGAGTAAGAAAGGCCATTGTGGAGCATTTCTGCCAAGTATTCCAGGATATGTGCCAAGTTCATCACTGTCGCATCTAGGCCCTTTGTGGTGTTCCAAGTGCGAAATCTTTTCCATTTTGCTGAATATGCCTTTCTTGTGGAAGGCCGGCGAGCTTCCATGATGATGTCCTTCACTGTCTTGGATAGCTTATCCTTGTGAGGAGTCAAGGTATTCTCCAGGCTGTCAGCTGCAAGGTTTTCAGGCTGGAGTGCAGAGTTTTGTAATTGTGTTGTGTCAGCAGAAGTGGCCATTGTGGTAGAGGCCATGGTTTTGTGCGTGACATGCTCCTTAACAGTGGGTACCAGTGTTGTCTGGGCCAGTCCGGAGCTATCAGAATCACTTTGGGCTGCTCTGTCCTGATCTTCAGTAAGACCTTGGTCATTAATGGAAGAGGTGGGAATGCATACACTGTTAGAGTATTCCAGCTGAAAGAGAGGGCGTCCACTTTCCATGCTTGTGGGTGGTATGTCCTTGAGCAGAATTTCTTCAGCTGATGGTTGTGGTGGGAGGCAAAAAGATCTATGTCCGGCCTCCCCCATGATTGTGTTATCTGAAGGAAGATGTCTGGGTGCAGCATCCATTCGTGTGGATCCATGATATTTCTGCTTAGGCTGTCCGCCAGTATATTGTCTTTTCCTGGCACAAACTGGGATTGCAGCACTATATTGAGTTTTAGGGAAAGTTCCCAAAGATTCATTGCCAGCCTGCAAAGAGGGTAGGAATGGTTACCTCCTTGCTTGTTTATGTACCACATAACTGTGGTATTGTCTGTCCTTATTAGCAGTTGTCCTTGATGCAGAAAATGTTTGAAGGCCTCGATTGCATGTATCGCCGCCAGCATTTCCTTTTGGTTTATGTGCATGTGCAATTCTTTCTGTGACCATAGCCCTTGGATGCATCTGCCCTCCATGTGTGCTCCCCATCCGTGGTCTGAAGCATCCGTTGTAATGGTTTGGTTGATTATTGGTTTGCTGAAGGGCAGACCCCTGTTTGACTGGCTTGCTTGAGCCCACCACAGTAATTCCTTTTGAAGGCATGGAATGAGTGGTATCAAAGCTTCTAGGCTGTGACTGTGCTGGCACCATAAACTCCTTAGGTACCATTGTAGTTTCCTCATATGTAGCCTTGCTTGTGGAATCAGAAGAATGCAAGATGCCATGTAACCCAGGGCCTGCAGGATTTTCCTTGCAGTCAGCTGAGTTTGTTTTGTCAGATTTTTGAAATACTCTGGTAGTTGTCTCTGTTTTTCTTACGTGAGAAAAGCCATTTGGGTGGTTGTATCTAGTTTCGCACCCAGAAAAATTATCCTTTGGGATGGAACAAGTCTTGATTTGTGAATGTTGACTGTATATCCCAATGCCTGGAGTAGGCAGATGGCATAATTCAAGTGTTTTACCAAAGTTTGTTGGCTGTATAAGGCAGTCATCCAGATATGGGTATATTTGAATCCCCTGAAGTCTGCAGTGTGCAATTACTGATGCCAGGCATTTTGTAAATACTCTGGGCGCAGTAGATAAGCCAAAGGGCAATGCTGAGAATTGATAATGCTCTGAACCTGCAAGAAATCTGAGGTGTCTTCTGCAACTTTGTCTGATAGGGACATGCAGGTATGCCTCCTTGAGGTCTAGAGTTACCAGCCAAGACCCCTTGCCCAGCATGGGAAGGAGTTGCTGTAAGGTCAGCATTTTGAATTTTGGCACAATGAGATAAGTATTCAGTGCGGACAAGTCGAGAATAGGCCTCCATTGTTTTTCTTTTCTTGGAACAAGGAATAGTCTGGAATAAAATCCTTGGCCTTGTTCTGTGAGAGGAACTTTTTCTATAGCTTTCATTTGCAATAGGTTGGAAATTTGTTTTAAAGCCTCTGCCCTTTGTTTCGGTGGCAGGTTTGGCATGCCTTTTCTTTTTGGTAATGTATGAAAATGGAACCTGTATCCTTTGTCTATTATTTTCAGTGTCCATTTGTCCCTTGTAATACTGTGCCAATTTTTTGAGAATAAAGAAAGCTTTCCACCCAAAGGTGCTTCCAATTGAGCCCTGGTTGGCGGGGTCAAGGTAAAGTCATTGAGTCTGTCCTTGTGTAGCAGATGTAGGTCCTGCACTACCTCTCTGGTTAGGAGGCTGCCATTGACGTCCTCTGTAGGAGCCTCTAGTTTGCCCTCTACCTCTGGCACGCCTGTTCTTGCCTCTTTGAAATCTCTCTGTGTCTGGAAAGGACCAATTCTTAGAGGGCCAATTTCTGCTGAATCTTGGTGGTTGGACCTGGAGAAAATCTTTGACTGTCTGTACAAATTTAGCCTTTTCCTCAAATTTCTTTAAGACCTCCTGAGCAGTGGAGCCAAATAACTTTTGCTTTTCCAGTGGCGCATCCAGAAGCTTTGCTTTAACATGATCTGGCAGGGATTGTTCCTTCAGCCAAGCATGCCTACGTATGACTGCACCTGTCATTGCTGACCTACATGAAGCTTCCAATGCATCATAACCACACTGCAAGAAATGGTTGCTAACCTGTTGGGAGTTATGTACCAGATCCTGAAGTGACTTGCGATCTAGGGGTTCTGGTGAAGACAGTTTTTTATGCAATTCATCTAACAAATACTCTTGGTACTGTATCATATGGAATTGACAATTTAATGCCCTCATAGAAAGAGTAGAAGAAGTATACACTTTTTTACCCCATCTCTCTAAAGCCCTGGACTCCCTTTCAGAGGGGAGTGGATTTTTAGTAGTGGCAGATGCAACCCCTTTAGGGCCCTGGGAAATAGTTTCAGGGTCAGCAGAGTGGGCCTTGTAAAGAAAATGATGTGAGTCCGGGACCCTGTAGTACCTATCGGGTTTGACAGGAGCCGGAGGAAGGGAGTCAGGGGTAATGCTAGAGTCAGAGTACACATCATCAATGACATTCAAAACAGGAGGAATAGCCAAAGGTCTATGCTGAGGTAAATGCAAAAATGTCCTTAATCTCTTTCTGGAATCAGAGAATTCCTGGCCCTGCCATTTGAAATGCTCCCTCATGGAGTGAAGGGTTTCCCCAAAGGACAGCTCTTCAGGAGGGGAAGCAGAGGGAATCGATTCCTCTGCATCAGAATCCTCGTAGGCCACAAAGGCCTCCTCCTGGTAGTCCAAAAGAGCAGAGCCATCTGAGGCCTCATCAGAGGACTGGAGATCAGTGGGCTCAACCCTGGGCCTTTTGTCTAGAGGAGGTTGAGAGCCCCTGTCCGGATGCGGCTGAGAGCCTCTAATTAAGGAAATAAAGTCCTCAGCTAAACTTAAAATCTGTGAACCTGTAGTGGATCCCTGAGGAATAGCCTTGGGAGGCAGAGATTTAGGCTGTTTAGCAGCTTTAGCCCTTGTAAATGCCTTTATAAACATGGATGCAGGAGGCCTGGCTGCTCCACGTGCTGGTGTAGTTTTGTGTAGGGCAATGGTGTCAGAAGTTTCCTGAACACCGGTTTCTGAGGGAAATTCTATAACCGACTCAGAAGAGACCTCCGGGGCCGAGGTTGTCGGTTGAGCGGTTTCGACGGTTGGAAGTACCAAGGACTCGGTTTCAGCCGAGACTGAGACACTCGCGGTAGGCCTAGACGTGGTTTCAGCCGAAACCACAGTCCGCGTGTGTCGGTCCTTGTCCTTCCGTTTTTTGGTTAAATGAGAAGTCGGAGTCTCCGACGGCATATTGTAACAATAACTAGCCCCAAAAAATTCCTCTGCAAACTCCGCCCGACGCCTAAGAGTGCGTCGGTTGAAGGAGGCACAGGCTGTACAGGCCGAGACGTCGTGGTCTGGGCCTAGGCAGGGGAGGCAGTAAGAATGGAAATCCTTATGAGATATTTGTTTCCCACAAGTTAAGCAATTATTAACTTTAAGCGTTTGATCTGACATCAGCTGAGGCAAGAAAGAGTCCCCAACGGGGTACTTAGCTTTTGAAGTCTTCGGTAGCTGAAGTTACAGGAGCTGGCCGACCGGCACTTGCGAACTGCTTCTGCTTCGGGCACCACACGGCAAGAAAGACTGAGGAAGATGGCGTCGGCTGATGATTTTATACCCCTGGCGCTCTGACATCAGGGAAAAGGGCGACATCAGCCGACGCCGGACCCAGACTTTGGAATCCGGCCGACCGAAGGGCTGCCTGAGGCAGGACAACCCATATGTAAGGACTGCAGATGCATCCTTGAAGGACATCATGCAGCCTACACCATTACATCAGTCTTTCTTGCTGCACGATGCCTGAAGCAAAAGCAGTTCACAAGTGCCGGTCGGCCAACTCCTGAAATTTTCGTTTTCGAGTTTCAGAACCGAAGTCTTCAACTAAAAAGCTAAGTACCCCGTTGGGGAAACTTTTTCTTGCTCCTTACCGATGTCAGTAAAAGTTAATAAATGTATTACTTGTGGGAAGCAAATACCTCATAAGGATTTCCATTTGTACTGTATTCCTTGCCTAGGCCCTGACCACAACATACCTTGTTGCCGGTTTTGTGTTTTATTTAATCAGCGCACTATCCGTAGTCAATGCATTTTTGCTTCTAAATATTTCAGTTCTCGGTTTAATTATCCAGAAATGATGTGGGTTAGCCATCCGACTACTGGAATACCAAAAAAACGCAAAGAAAAAGACAGAGACAGGCTGTTGAGGTCCATAACTGCCAATGACGCTTCCCCTAAGCCAGTCGCCAGTTCACCGGTACTCAGTTAGGTGCTTTTGCAGCCCCTGATACCCACTACTTCTGATTTGCAGGCCTCTACTGAGACCCATTCGGTATGCCGTGAGATGCTTTACCTATGGGACCCACGGATGTCTCTACCTTGGATGGGTCCGGAGCCCCTTTGCAGGCACCTGCTTCTGAGGGTGTATTCAGGCCTGCAGATTTGTATATTAAACCGACACCACCTTCAATATTAAGGCCACAATCTCAATGTATGTCTAAAAAACTGACGCTCATGCCACATGTTCAGGCCCCCATGCCTAAAAAACAAATGATCGAAATGGCTGAAGATTTAATTACTCTAATCAGGGGTAGTCAACCCCCCCCTTCTAAGAGGCCTAGGGTGAACTTGACTATGAATCTTCTGAACAATACTCTGTTTCTTCTGACTCTTCTAATGAACAGAATTTGTCCATACCTACTTATGAGGACTCTGATGCAGAGGATTCCATTCCTTCTGCTTCTCCCCCTGAGGATTTTTCTTTTGGGGAAACTTTACATACCTTAAGGGAGCATTTCCACTGGGAAAGTCAAGATTTTTCTGAATCCAAAAAGAGGCTTAGGAATTTCCTTCTTCTTCCTCAGCATAGGCCTTTGGCAATACCTCCTGTATTAGACATTGTTGAAGATGTATTTTCAGAATCCAGTATGGCCCCTGATTCCCTGCCTCCAGCCCCTTGTAAGCCAGACAGATACTACAGGGTTCCTGACTCCCACAAATTCCTTTTTAAAAATCCTGTTGTGGACCCTGAAACCATTTTGCAGGGGCCCAAGGGCATTAAGGCTTCTACTGCTAAAAATCCTACCCCTTCTGATAGAGACTCCAGGGTGCTGGATAGATGGGGTAAAAAAGTATATACTTCTGCAGCCTTGGCAATCAGGGCTTTAAACTGTCAAGTCTATATGCTAAAATATCAACAGCATATCATGGGAGTGCTTAAACAGAAAATTATGTTGATTTCTGACTGTGTGGAAAATAAGGATTTACAGGATTTATTGCATTCAGCTGAACAAGCTGGAAAACATACTTTGCAATGTGTTTTTTATTCTTTGGAGGCCTCTTGCAGGGCTGCTATTACTGTGTCTTTGCTTAGGAGGCATGCTTGGCTTAAGGGGCAATCTCTGCCTGATCATGTTAAAGCAAGATTATTGGATGCTCCTTTGCAACAGGGCCATCTGTTTGGCAATAAGGCTGAAGAAGTTTTAAAAAAAGATGGAAGATAAAGCTAAATCTATGTAAACTGCGAAAAATTTCTTACAAGTACAACCTCCAAGATTTAGTAGGCACTGGCCTACTAAGAACTGGTCCTTTCCAGTTCCTTCCAGAGCCACTCAAGCCAAACCCAGGCATTCCAAAAGCACCAGGTTTCAGTCCCAAGGGACTTTGAGAACTAAGCAATAGCGTGCCTCTGCTTCCAAATCTGGAAACAACAAGACACCTCCCTATGGTAAACAGTCTCAATGACTTTCCTTTAAAATTACCACTTACCTCTTAGCCGCCCCTTTGGGGGGAAAACTGGCTTTTCATGCAAAAAACTGGCAATTTATAATCCAGGACAAATGGGTTTTAAATATAGTGTCCCAGGGATACAGATTTAATTTCCACACTTCCAGACAGATGGCCAGACCTGCCCCCAAATCAATGGGTAGAGGCTCAGAAACAAGTACTTTCCCTCTTAAACATGGGGACAATTCAACTAGTACCAGAAGAGGAAAAGGGACAAGGTTTCTATTCCAGACTTTTCCTGGTACCCAGAAAAGACAAGTCATGGCGTCCAATTCTGGAGCTGTCTACTCTAAACACCTTTCTGGACATTCCAAAATTCAAGATGCTGACTCTTCACCAGTTACTTCCTATGCTGGGCAAAGATGTCTGGTTGGCAACTCTAGATTTAAAAGAGGCTTACCTGCATATCCCAGTCAGGGAATCTTGCAGAAGATACCTCCGCTTCAAAGAAGGCTACTTGCATTATCAGTTCTCTGCACTGCCCTTTGGCGTATCTACTGCGCCCAGGGTATATACAAAGTGCCTGGCTCCAGTAATTGCATTTTGCAGGCAAAGAAATATTCAAATATATCCATACTTGGACGATTGTTTAATTCAGGCAGAAAACAAGACCATTCTTCTAAAACATCTGGCTTTTGTAAAATGGGTTCTAACTTGTCTAGGGTACACCATAAACGAAAAGAAATCACAACTGGTACCGTCTCAAAAAATTACATTCCTGGGTGCAAGCTTGAATACAACTGCCCAGATGGCTTTCCTTACACCAGAAAAACAAATTCATTTGATGGCTTACTCCAAACAGGTGGCCACAAAAACCCTGCTATCTGCAAGACAAATACTGCAAGCCTTGGGGTTCATGGCCTCCTGTATTCTTCTAATTCCATATGCAAGACTGCATTTGAGGAAACTTCAGTGGTACTTAAAATGTTTATGGAGTCAACATTGTCACAGCTTGGAAACAATGATTCCTATCATACCTTGTCTGCAACTAGAGTTCCTATGGTGAGCAGAGGCCTGCCACCAAAACAAGGGACTGCCATTTACACCACCCCCTGCCGCCCAAACCCTAACTACAGACGCATCAGACTATACATGAGGGGGCTCATCTGGCAGGGAAGTGCATTCAGGGCAAATGGAGCCCAAATCAAATGCACCTTCATATCAATCAAAAAGAAATGCTAGCTGTACAGAATGCACTGACAGTCTTCATGGACTACCTTCATCCAGGACAACTAATGGTATAGATGGACAACACCAGTTATGTGGTACATAAACAAGCAGGGGGGTACACATTCCTACACCCTCTGTAGACAAGCCATGGTATTGTGGAACACGGCCTTGAGCTATCAAGTACAACTACAAGTTCAGTTCCTGCCAGGAAAGCTGAACATTTTGGCAGATGAACTAAGCAGAAATCTCATGGACCCACACGAATGGAAACTGGAACACGCAACTGGGGGAGCCCAGACATAGATCTTTTTGCCTCACCCCAGAACTACCAGTTGGACAAATTTTGCACAAGAACTCCTCACAAAAAAGCCTGGAAAGTGGATGCTGTGTTCTTCAGCTGGGAAAACCTATCAGTCTATGCTTTTCCCCCTCTGCCTTTGCTCTCCAAAGTTCTACTAAAAATCAAACAGGACAAACCAAAAATGATTTTGATTGCTCCAGACTGGCCTCTCCAACACTGGTACCCACTCCTACGCAGTCTGTCACAAATTTCTCCATGGCACCTGCCTCAGACACCTTCCTTACTGTCTCAGCAGAACAACCAAATTCTGCACCCTCAGCTCCAAACATTAAATCTTGCAGCCTGGCTAATCACTTAAATTCTCCTTAGCATCCCTCAGCAAACCTGTAATGGATGCCATTTTGGAGGCGAGAAGACCTAGTACTAGAAAATCTTATGCTGACAAAATGAAAAAGATTGTGTGCCTGGAATCAGTCTCAAGGGATGAGCACAGCAGTGCCCAGTTTACCTCAGATTTTGCAATACTTAACTGAGATGCTTCACAAGGGCCTGTTTTTTTCTTCCATAAAATCCATGCTTCAGCCATTTCAGCTCATTACAACACAGAACCACCCCTCTTCTTTCACCCTCTGCTAAAGCAGTATCTCAGAGGGGCCAAAAACTTGAGGCCTCCCAGGAGAGCTCCAACCCCTGCCTGGGACCTTAACTTTGTATTGGAGAAACTCACTCTACCTCCTTTCGAGACAGCTGCTACTGCAGACTTAAACTTTCTTTCCTGGAAAACAGCCTTCCTTTTAGCAATCACTTCGGCTAGAAGGATTTCTGAATTACAGGCCCTTATGGCAGTGGAGCCTTTCATCATCTTTCATGCGGACAGGGTGTCACTCAGGACCAAGCCATCCTTCATGCCCAAGGTGGTATCCAGTGTGGCTCTTATTCAGTCCATTCATTTGCCAACTTTCTTTCCCAATCCACAGAACAAGGGGGAGCGAATTCTGCATTCATTGGATGTACACAGATAACTTAGATTTTACTTGGACAGGTCTAAATCTCGAAGAAAATCTGAACAACTGCTGGTAACATTTGCTGCAGGGGTAGAGGGAAAGGCTATTTCAAAGCCATTTCCAAATGGATAAGCCATTGTATTCATTTCTGCTATAAGCACCATGGAAAACCTATCCCCCAGGGGATCAGATCCCATTCCACCAGGGCTGCATCTACTTCTACAGCCTTTCTCAGAGGTGTTCCTACCAGGGATATTCTAGAAGTTGCTACCTGGAGTTCAGTTCATACTTTCACCAAACATTATCATTTACCAATTTTCTCTAAATCCAGAGCTGGCTTTGCCACTGCTGTTCTGCAGGGCCTTATAGCCGGTCCTAATGCTGTATAAATCCATCCTCCCAACCATAGCTTTGGGAGTCTACCCAAATGTAATGACTGCAACAGTGAAACATGAAGAACATAGTACAGTTGTGCACACTTACCATAAATGTATATGTTCGAGTGTATTCACTGTTGCAGTCCTAGTTACCCTCCCTCCAGCCCCCTGTTTTTTCTCTTACTATGCCTCTCCTTTCTTTTACTACACTTAAAAGCCTTTTTGGTGTATTTGCTTTTGTTTGGCGGTATATATTTTTGTGTTTTAAAT
This sequence comes from Protopterus annectens, assembly GCF_019279795.1. NCBI lineage: Eukaryota > Metazoa > Chordata > Ceratodontiformes > Protopteridae > Protopterus > Protopterus annectens. Next base: position 614,358,704 of record NC_056729.1, on the reverse strand, counting down.
TATTTATATATTTTGCTCCCCATTTGGGGGGCACCTGACATCTTGGACAAGAAAAACTGATGTAATGGCATCGGCTGCATGTTTTATACCCCTGACGACCTGACGTCATGGAAAAAGGGACAGCAATCAACGCAGGACCCAAGACTTTGTTAATCAGGTCGACTGAGGGCAACCTGCCAGCAGATTACCCAAATGTAATAACTGCAACAGTGAATACACTCGAACATCTACATTTATGGTAAGTGTACACATCTGTACTACATCCATCGCCGAAGCTCTGAGGGGAAGAAATGGCTCCAAAAACCTCAAAGTCGACTCCACCCCCACCCCCCAGGATCTGACAGGGATGCTTCGGCTCTGAGAGTCCTCCGGATCCGATGGAGTTGGTGTCAGTGCATTCAGAGTAGTCACTGGATCTGAAGACAAGGTCCTGTTCATATTCGACACAGAAGGGCAAGGAACTGTTGGATCCAAAAACTCGCTAACACCACTGGTTGGATCAGAGGAGGAAATGCAGAAGTAGAAGGAGTAGCTGGATGAGGTTCCCAACCCGAGGAGAGTAGGAACGAGAAAGACTCCCTTCTGAAACTGCTCTGAAGAATCTGCTTGTCATCCTTTCCACATCTCTCTCTGTATAGTTCTGGAGGAATGAGAAGTCACCACTGATGGGGACTTAGGAGGATGCCATTCAAGGAAGGGAGAGGGCACCCTTTCTTTTACTGGATCCAGTGAAGGCAAGTAGACAGTGCGAGTTAGCGGCTTCTGATCCGAAGACTTCAGTTCTGAAACACGTCTGGATGGATCTGATGTAGACAGACTAGAAGCATGATCCAACTTTTGTCTTTTTTCCCTCAGCTGTGAAGAAGTTGAAACCAAAAAAAAAGGGGGTGGCAACATACCCATCAAAATCACCTTATTTTTCCTCTTAGAAATAGCACAAGGATTGAAGCCTTGACAAATGTCACAATCTTAATCCAAATGCTCCACACCTTTGCGATAAATGCAGAGAGAATGGGTGTCAGAGAAAGGGATTTTGTGTCCACATCTATCGCACTTTTTTAAAACCCTTTTCAGACTTCTTAAAAAGGTCCTTTTGCTGACTGCATTGACATTTCTAGTCTTAGTTGTGAGTGAGATTACACTATTTTTGTATGCACAATTTTTTGTTGCTCTGATCTTTCCCATTTATAAAAGATTATACCTCCTTCTGTTTTTATTCTTCTTTCTGTCCTGTATAGTGTAAATTTGGGAGTACTCGTGTTGTTTGTTAAGACAACTACTTCAATAAACTTTATGTTTAGACTGTGTGCTTAAGAACTCTTTACCTTACCGTTCTTTCATCTTGCTTGTTGTTGCCATGTCCATATACATGTATCATTTTAGCCTTTTTTTTCTGAGCCTTTTCTGATATTGGTCTTTATCCCTGGGAGCTTCAGGAAGACACAGTGATTTAGAGTGTTAGAAACTAATTTGCAGAAAGAACATATAATCTAGTAAACCAAGTCGCCGAGATACCTCAAAGATTCGGAACAGCATCATGTGTACTGAATGTAGTAAATAAAGTTGCCAGGGCTGGATAACACTGCCAAGCTTGCCAGATAGAATCATCTTGCGTTCAAGGACTGGAAGTGATTGTTTAGATAAAAAGTTAAGAATCTTTGACATTTTGTTAGTATTAAATTTCTGGAATACAGTCAGGATATCATTTTAAAAGTTAGTGATTTTATATTGTTGACCAAACTGTAGGACCATGTCATCATCATAACATTGCCTGGCAGATTATCAGTTAGCTACTGCAAAATGCAGTATTGTTTATGCAAAAACAGCATTAAGCAATGCCCCAGCAATATAGTGTAGTTTAATAGTCATGCCATTAGAATATCAGATACAGAATCTCTCTCAGCAGCTGTTTTTTTTTTAATCTGATTAGATTATTTAACCTGATTATCTCTTGCTGCTCGATTGACCTTTAGACCTTGGTTATTCTTCAGTGACAGTTTCATGGTTCTAGTATCACATTCTATTTTAATACCAGACTGCTGCTTTGCATGGTGTATTCTCAAATTCAAGGCCAATGATTACTCAGGTTTCCTTGTAGAATCCTGATTGCAGTCACTTGTGTCTTCCTTTCAACAAATCACTAAGAGTATCACAGAATATGCCGTTTTATGTGTCAGTGACTTGCAGCTATTTCAGAGAGATTATTCAGTGCTACTTTATCTTCTACAGTGATAAATTTTATCCGATTAAGCCCATGCAACACTGGCAGTGATCAGATTATCCATTATGTCAGCAGATCTTCACTCTGTTGTCCCTAGCTCATGGGATCTCCACCTCTGCAAATTTTGTAGTTTTTTTCTCAAGTAGCAGTAACATTTGATTTGTTCTTTACTTGTACATGATAGCTGTATCATGCACTTTGTTTGTGTCTTTCGGCTTTTCCCGGTTAGGGGTCGCCACAGCGGAACTCCGGTCCGCTAATGATTGGCAGTTGATTTTTACGTACCGGCTTGCCAGGCCTGACACACAACCTTCAACGAAGGTACGCCCATTCACGCATGTCTCCACGCAGAAGACGCTCTAGCTGAGAATCGAAGCGGGCAGCGTCTTACTGTGAGGCGACAACACTACCACAGCACCACCACCGCAGGTACTGTGTAAGTCAGAATTTGGATGTCAGCTAATACCTTTCTCTCTTAGCCAGAATAGATGGAACCGGTAAGCATATATTCCTTTTTTCTTCTTTGTTACCGCATACAATTTCATACCCATAATTCAGAGGTCCCCCTCCCACACATCTGTCATCACTTTAATTAGTAGTGTGGGCAGTTTTGCACTGGTGATGGTCTACAGTTGCTTTCTAATCAAAAGTAGAGGATGGTTGAAGCTTATTGCTAAAATAGCTAACTCCATATTTTTGCAGTCCACAGAACAGAAAGTTATAGTTACTATGTTGTTTTTTATGCATACATTGAGTAATACCTCTCAACCTCTTAGAGCAAGAAATCTGGACAAAGCTATAAATAAAAGTGGGACAAATGTCCAAATATAGGGTCAATGTTTAAATATTCCTCTTACAAACTTAGAAAGTTGATAGAATAACAGGTTTTACATTAGCATGAATTTTCTGAATGATACAAAGTCTGAAACTCAAATGTCTCTCATTATTTTTTAACTTTAATCTTTAATGATTTGCCATTAATTTGCCAGAAAAACATAATTTTATGCAAAACTGAGTAAAATATGAGGCAAAAATCTGGATGTTCTGCAAAAATCTGTACAGTTGAGAGGTATTCATTGAATAGATAATCCCACTAGACAAAAGTGAGGCTTTTCAGGAGCAACCTTGAAACAAAGTCTGGATAAGGAACTTGCTCAGTGTCGCACAGCAGATAAATGGAGACTGAGATAATCACACCCCGGATGCAACACATTAGCAATTCAGAGTCTTATTTCACTGTACCAAACAACTAAACTAAACTATTCTTTATTCAAATCAACCAATATTATTCCTAAATTCACTACACCATCATCATCATCACCTTCCTTCGTGGAGTGCCAGGAATAGCCTCAAATTTGAGAAGCAACACATTTGTATTAGTAATTCTTTTTTTTTTCAAAACAAGTTTATTGTTTTAACATATAAGAGAAATATCATAACAATTTTATACAAATAATTAAAAATAGGTATTATTATAATATTCAACAAAACAACTAAAGTATTTACAAAGACATCCACTACAATCAGATCAATTAATTAAACTAAAATACTGTGCTATTGAAATTAGAATTTTTTTAACAAATTTTGTAAATTATCCCATACAATAAAATGTGATCTTTTTCTAGTTGTTCTCATTCTAATTGTGCTTATTTCCATATGACACATTATATTCATAACATTTTTAAATTCATTGAACGAAGGAGGTGTATCTGAAATCCAATTTCTAGTTATTATTTTCCTAGCCACTGCTAGGATAGACCATAACAAGGGAAGCTTAATCTTTTAACACATTGAGGTACAGGTGTGTTGAATAATATAAGAGACTTAGAAATAATGAAATTATCTGTAAAAAGAGCCTGCAAAAATTCATTAATTGACTTCCAGTATTCTTTCAACTTCATACAGTCATAAAACATATGAGCCCAGTCAGCATTAATTTCTACATTACATCTCTTACATAGATTATCTTTATTATTAATTTTATTCATCATCAAAGGTGTATAAAAGATCTATGTAAAAATTTCCATGTATAAAGTCTCCAGACAATGGAAGATGTAGTTCTATAAGCAGATTCCAATATATATTGTTTATCTTGTTGAGTTGGTGGGTCCCCATTAATAGAGGTGAAATAATTCCAGTATGAATCTACATTGTAAAAAGTTTCTTGTCTGATAATTTTATGTATATATGAAAGTTTACCTTTATCAGAAACTTTATGCTGTAAATTTATTATCAAGTAATCAATCAGTTTTGGAATAGATTCTTTAACTGTTATAGACATTAGATCTATTCTATCAATGAGATGTTGTCTAAAGATCTGAACCTCTAACCAGCAAGTTTCTCTTAGATCAAATTCTTGTTTTAAGAAATCTAGATTTTTAACTTTATTATCAGATATCAGCTGATACCAGTACTTTAGATTATTATCTATAGCTAAATGAGCTCCTTCAGAAGTAGATGACATAAGCATACCCTGAGTATAAATTATAGGAATACAATAAAATTCCATTCCCTATACTTAGGGTGCATGAATATAAAGTTACGATAACTAATAATAATATTTAATGGGTAACAGACCATATGTTTAGGTGTAATAGGTGAAGTACAAAATTCCTTTAGCAACCACAACATGGAGTTATTTATAATCATATTTTTATGTGTTAAGGAGATTTTCATGAAGTGCATACTAATTAGCTCCCAATAATCTTTCCATTTTATGACATATGACCGATCTATTAATAAAGTAATAACTTTTATAATAGAAGAGATAATATATAAATTAAAGTCTGGAAAAGAAATACCCCTTGAGACCAGCTATTTGTATGTTTCTTTAATGCAATCCTAGGTCTATTAGGTGCCCATAAGAAATTTAACATTAGTGTATTCAGTTTCTTGATAGTTATTTTTGTAGGTGAAAGTATTATTGATTGTATTAAGTATAAAATCTTGGGGAATATTATCATTTTAATAATTGTAAGTCTCTCCTCCATAGTAAACACATATTATTCCAGGTATTAAAAAGATTTTGTATATTAAGAAAACAGGTATTATAGTTATTATATATAATAGATTTAATATCTTTAGATAGTATTATACCTAAATAAGTTATCTGACCTGAGTTGGGTACATATTTAGTAAAATCACTAATGAGAGTATTTTTCGTGTATATATAGGTAGTATTTTAGTTTTTTCTTCATTGAATATTAAACCAGAAATACTTTTAAAATTCATCATTTTATCAAATAAAGACTGCATAGAAGAATTAGATCCTGCTGATGTAATTAGAACATCATCTGCAAAAAGTTGAATTTTTGATGTTGTATTTTCTTCTATTTCAAAACCCTCTATGTCAGTACTGTTTCTAATCAAATTAGCCCAAGGCTCCATTACTAAAGTGAATAATAGTGGAGAAAGTGGACATCCTTGCTTTGTACCTTTAAGAATGGGTATTTTTTTGTGAAACATATGTTCCTACCTTAATATAAGCCAGCGTTCCTTTGTATAAATGCTCAATTAAATTTACAAATGCATCAGAGAAATTTGTGCATTTCAGTAAGGTAAACAGATAGTCCCAACTTACTGAATCAAATGCTGAACCTATATCAAGACTAATAAGTGTTAAATCTTTCTTTTTCCTATTTGCAAAATCAATTAATGTTAAAGTTCTTCTTATATTATCAAAAGTATTTAGGTTCATAGGTTCATACTAGGCTATCTGCCTGAGGGCATTTACAAGCCTAGCCCATAGTTTTGTGGCTTACGCCACCCCTTTAGTATGGGGAACTATACCCATTATTTTGCTGTGCCTCTGTTGAGCAGTGACACTGAGGTAATCCCTGGGGTATATCTGCGATCTCCCATCCATTGGTCAAGATTTCTCTTGAACAAGGCCAGCGAGGTGCTCTGCCTCACATATACCGGGATTTTATTCCACAGCATAGGAGTCTTTGGGTGATGAATCTATCCCTCCAGCACGTCCTATTAATAGCCGTGTCGAGGTTTAAGTCTCCGCCCTTGTGGCTCTGACAGATCTAGATTTTTGAGGTGAAGCATATTCATCAAATCTGGGTTTGACATGGCCTTGTATGTTAGGCAAAGGTCACCTCTGAGCAAGCGACTGAATAGAGCTGGAGTTCTTTCAGTCGGGCAGCATAGGACAGATGTTTGAGACCCTTTATCCTTTTGGTGAGGAACTTTTGTGGCCTCTCCAGCTGCTGCAAGTGTCGGGTCAGATACATTCGAATGGGGCATTGTACTCAATCATTGGTCTGATGAGTGATGAGTATAGGGAGACTATGACCTCCTTGATCTAGATGAGAATCCCTTCATGATAAGGTGGGCAATGTAGAAGGTCTTTCTAACTACTTTAGCTACATGGGTGTCGAATGACAGACTACTATCAACCTGGGTCCCCAGGTCCCTGATAACTTCTTCTGTACTCAGTGGATTGCCACCTATTTGGTAGCTAGGGGTAACCTTGTTTTTCCAAGGGTATGACTATGCATTTTTGGCATTTAACTTTAGGCCATGGCTCTGGCACCAGTTATCCGTTTCTGTGAGACCCTTCTGAAGGATATCTGTGTCAGATGTGTTTTCTACTATGGCCCAGTTTGCAGTCATCTGCAAACTTTGTCAGCCATAACCCTCCTGTGTTTGCTTGTACTGGAAAAGTAGATGCCAAACAAGAGTGGGCCCAGGACTGAGCCCTGTGGTACACCACTTGTGACAGGCTTTGAGTCTGACATGGCGCCAGCAACTCTGACCCTGTGGGTTCTGTCACTCAGCCAGTTTGCAACCCATCTTGTGATGTATGGGTTAACATTTAAGCTGATGAGTTTTTCAATGATACCGAGTGGGTATTGTATCAAAGGCCTTCGCCAGATCGAGGTAGGCTGTATGGACTGCCTTTCCCTCATCAATGGCTTTGGTGACTGTTTCAAAAGTCAACCAAGTTTAGAAGGCATGATCTGCCTTTGACAAAGCCAAACTGGGATGGATCCAAAGTCTGCAAATTCCTATGTCTTTATTTATGAGGTCCATTATGATCCTCTCCATGGCTTTGCAGATAAGGCTTGTCAAGCTAATGGGCGGTAATTTCCAGGGTCGGTGGAGGCACCGCCTTTGTGAAGTGGGACCACAGTTGCAGTGCCACTCCTGGGTATATCCAGAGGTAAGACTATGATTAAACAGCTGTCCTAGCTGTGGGTTTAATTCCTCGTTGAGTTCGTGGAGCACACAGCCGGGGACACCATCAGGTCCCATGGATGCTGTGTTTTTGCTTTGGAGAGCAGTTCTCACTTCGTTGGAGATGTTTGGGGGCTGCAATCGCTTGGTATAGATATCTCTCCTTTGGGGAGGGGAGAAGTTTGCACTGAACCTGTCAGCCAGTATGTTGGCAATGTCTGTAGGATCAGTAATCTTCACATCATTTTGAACTAGTTCTGAGCATATCTGGGAGTTTCCTCCCAGGTTTCTAACATAGCTAAAGAAGGCCTTATGATTGTCTTTTGAGTCTTTAGCTATTTTTCTCTCAAAATTTGCTTTGGATGATTTTATGAGAGCTCTTAGTTTTTTACTTATAGTGATCAAGGGTGTCTTACCTTTTAAGGATTTTGCTCTATCTTGTAGTAGCTTCCTCCTTTTGTTGTAGAGTTTGTTTATGGCTGGGGTCCACCAGAGTGGACGCTTGCCTTTGGTACAAAGAGTCTTTGTTTTGCTTGGGATTGCCTTATCCATGCAGTCCTGCAGGTGCTGGTAGAAGGCAAACCATTTCTATTTACAATGAAGCCCGTCTGATCTATGTCTATAATGCCGGGGATAATTGTCTTCAATCTATCAGCAAAAATACTCATAAACATTTTATAATCAACATTAAGTAATGAGATGGGTCGATATGAAGAACATCTAGTTGGATCTTTATTAGGTTTTAAAATTGGTGAAATAAATGTATATTGCCAAGATGGGGGGGGTTATTAACTCAGTTTGGGCCAGAATAAAAACCTTATGTATTAATGAATATGTAGTTTTAGAAAGGATTTTATATATCTCTGGTATAATACCATAATTACCCGGTGCTTTGTTTGATTTAAGCTTATTTATTTGTGTAATAACTTCTGTATATGAAATACTCTTGTCCAATAGTTTAATCTGTTGTTTATTAAGCTTTTTATTCATGTTTGTGGTTATAAAATCCTTTATTTTATCTTTAGGTTCCATGTTAATGTTGTTATGGTTAATCTTGTGAAAGTGATTTCTAAATTTGTCCAGTATTTCTGGTATACTAGAAACATTCTTCTTTTTCCTTAGAGAAAAGATTTCTTTGATATGGTTTTGTTTATTCAATCTTTTTGTTTTATTTTTAAGTCTATGTAAGTATTTGGGGCTTATTGAATAAGACAAAACTTGTATTCTCTAAAGTTATTTTAACTTTATGAGTTAAAATTTCTTTGTATTTCTCATTTAGTTTGTTTATTTCTTCAATAACTTTCTTGTCCATAATATTTTCTTTATTATTATGCTTATAAGAGTCCAGTTTACTTTGAATATCTAACAATTCCTTATCCCAAGATTTCCTTTTGTTATTATACCATCTGATACTTTGTCCATATAGATATGATTTTAAGGCATCCCAAACATAGACAATGGAGACTTCAGGAGTATTATTTATGTCTAGAAAATGTTGTACTTCTGAAAGTATATATTCTTTATAGTCTTTTAGCTGAGTTAAGTATGCTGGTATCCTTTTGATCTGAACATTATGAGTATTTTTATCATGAATTCAAAAACAATTGAGTTATGATCAGATATAGGACATGAAATGATTTTGGAATTAATTAAATCTGTTACCATCTGGTTAGAAATAAAGACCCTATCTATTTTTGAATAAGTTTTGTATCTGTTAGAAAAAAGGTGTATGGTAATGATTTTGACTCTATCTGATTATTAATATCATTCAAATGATAAGAATTAGCAAAATCATTTAAATGTTTTGCATTAGATGTAATTCTTCTTTTCTTTATAGTGGTAGTATCACTTTCATGTAGTATACAATTAAAATCACCAGCTAAAATAATATCCCCTATAGAGAATGATATGATCTTATCAATATGATGTTTCACTGTATTAATACCAATTCCAGGTATCCAATATACATTAATTAAAGTGTAAGTCTTCCCATTAATTTGTATTGTAACCATACAAAACATTCCTTTGTCATCCTGATAAGACTTAATGGTTTTAGGAATGGGCATACTTTTATTCCATAAAATAGCCACTCCTCTTTTTTCTGAGTGTGCTCTGAACTAACCAATACTGTATACTTATTAGTGGCTAGTTTATCAATATCTTTTACAAGAGATGGGTTTCTTGCAGGAAGACTAGATTGGCCTTGTGTAGATTAATGTATCTTATTAGGCTTGCCCTTTTACACGGATTATTCAATCCATTAATGTTTAAAGAAATTCCTTTTAAAGATGTCATTTGGCATTTTTAAAACTCAAGAATCTTATGATCAAAATAACAAATAACCAGATAAATAATGTTACATCTCCTCTTTTAGGTGTACCTTTAAACATAGCTGTATTTATTAAATCTCTTATGGGATTTTGTATAGGATTCAATTTTGTTTGTAGTGACAATGAGTGTACAAAATATATTGTGGATGTCAAAACTATATACATATAACAATGAACAAGTGAAAATAATGTAAGGATTAAACCTTGCATCCCGCCTGGAGTTGAAAACTCCAACTTAGAGCAGTATTTACTACTCAAGTTAACCCCCTACCCTAAGCAGCAGTACCTCAGCTACCACCTTATCAATTTAATACTAGTTATATTTAACTGAGGTTAACAGTTTTCAATTCAATTATCTATCAAGACAAAACTACACATTTGGTAAAACAGCATCATATAAACTAAAATAAACTTTTTTTTTTTTTTTTTTTTAAAAACTGTTCATACTATTATATAGATCTATGTAATATATAACACTTGTATTCTAATAGCATTCAAATAATCTTAATGTTAGAAATCAAGAGGAGAGAAAATTATGTTCTAACATTCATTTAAATCAAAAACTTTGGCTAATATGATTCAGACATTACATGCATTAAGATGCATCTATTTTCTGTCATGTGAATTCTATCAACAGCTTCCAAAAATCTTGAATTGTTTGTATATGAGCATTTACTTAAACTCATTATTGTCAATAGAGTAAAATATTGTATTCATAAAAATTATTATAAATCATATTGCACAGTTATGCAGATTCTCAGAAATACCTGCGTTATTACCTAAAAAAAAAAAAAAGCCATCACACACATAAACACAGACACACACACATACATATACACACACACATCCACACACACACACACACACACACACACATATACATATACACATACACATATATACATACACACACACACACACACACACACATATATATATATATATATATATATATATATATATATATATATATATATATATCTGATCTCACTGAGTTGTGTCTTTGTAGAGCACAATCCTACTTGCTGTCCCTAGAATAAATCTGTCTGCTTTATACAAAATAATGCACAGCAAACACATATTAGTAACCAGATTTTACAATCATGCTAACCTACTGCTTTAAAATATATCACATGACATTTCTTCCAGAATAGAGTTATAAGATTATTTATGCTTGTCAATCAGATGAATTAAATGAGTTATAGTAAAGTATATGTTTGGGACACAAGTTTTTAACACAGATTATTATGCTACTGTTAAGTAGATTTTCAAAAACATTTAAATAAATGTTTCATTTTCTATGCCTTCTAAAATAAGATATTTACTTGCTACAAGAAACTACATCATCTAAACTCATCATAACTGACATATTTTATGAATAGAGTATTTTTCCTGAATCTGTGGTGTGTCAGTGTGATAACCTTGTCAATGTTTATACTAACTGCTTTCAGTTTCTCTGTGAAAATTCTGTGAGTGAAGCTTCTGAGGAAACTCATGGACACTATGCATGAGACAGCCCACATCCCAGATTGTCTCCCTTAACATTTTGGCGGGAAACTTATTAAAACTTGTGGCAAACATTCATTTTGTCAATAGAGTAAAATATTGTATTCATAGAAATTATTATAAATCATATTAGATAGTTATGCAGATTCTCAGAAAAAAAGCCATCACACTCACACACACATACACACACACACACACACACACACACACACACACACATATATATATATATGATCTCACTGAGTTGTGCCTTTGTAGAGCACTGTCCTACTTGCTGTCCCTAGAATAAATCTGTCTGCTTTATACAAAATAATGCACAGCAAACACATATTGGTAACCAGATTTTACAATCATGCTAACCTACTGCTTTAAAATATATCACATGACATTTCTTCCAGAATAGAGTTATAAGATTATTTATGTTTGTCAATCAGATGAATTAAATGAGTTATAGTAAAGTATATGTTTGGAACACAAATTTTTAACACAGATTATTATGCTGCTGTTAAGTAGATTTTCAAAAACATTTAAATAAATGTTTCATTTTTATGCCTTCTAAAATAAGACATTTACTTACTACAAGAAACTACATCATTTAAACTCATTATAACTGACATATTTTATGAACAGAGTATTTTTCCTGAATCTGTGGTGTCAGTGTGATAACCTTGTCAATGTTTATACTAACTGCTTTCAGTTTCTCTGTGAGAATTCTGTGATTTGAAGATTCTGAGGTAACTCAAGGACATTGTGCATAAGACAGCCCACATCCCAGATTGTCTCTCTTAACATTTTGGCGGAAACTTATTAAAACTAGTGACAAACATTCATTTAGCAGTGTAAATGCATCTAAACATGACAGAACCTCCACAATGTATTCCACAGATCATCACAGCCTCTATGCAAGTGAAATTAAACTCAAAATTACCAACAAGTAATAAAACTCAGCATTCTTCTCCCAACTCAATTTTCATACAAATCCTATTATTCACTGTGCCCACACAGTCAAAAGCATTTCTATATATTAATAAAGAAAAGAAAAGAGAGTAGAAAATAAAAGGGAGTGAGGCAGAAATAAAAAATGTAAGAGAAAGCTGTAAGAAGTATATACAATGGAATGTTACTTACTGTTTATATTAATAGAGTTAAAAATAAAACATATTATTTACTCTTATTTAGTTCTGATTATTATTAGTTAAAGCATGACAGATTATTTACAAACAAGCATAAGCAGTATAATCAAGAAAGTATAATTAGAAATAGCATTTGAAGAACTTATAAACTTTTACAAGAAATAAATATGTTATTATTCTATTAATGATATTTTCATTACTGTTCTCTCCTGCCCTCCCCACCCTTTACCCACTACATAATCTAAATAGAATGTCATTGTTTAAACAAAGAAAATAATAAAAGAAGGAAAAAAAAAGGTAAAGATAAAAAAATGTATCAAATTACTAACCTTACTTTTTCAGAAAGAAAACAAATCGAGTCACAGCCTGCCATTAAATCCTCAGGCATTTTGACTGGTTATGAAACAAAACATTTCTTTGCACATAGAGAATAACTTTGATTAAATCTTTTCCAAAATATTTGTGGCTTTCTGGAAATGCAGAAACTATATTCAAAAGATTAATAATGAACTAAAATGATGAGAGAGAAAAAAAACATATAACAAATCATTTGTTTTTAGTCTCTTCTTCTTCTCTGAAGTCTTCCAGGAAGCTTCAGTTGCCAATCTCTTTAATGAAGAACTAGCCCATTCCATTTCTTCTATTTTATCCAAAATCCTTTTTCTTTGACAAACAGTAAAGCAGAGTCTAAATCATCAAGACCTTAGGACCATCAGGAAGGAAGATTTTAAGCTTGGCAGGAAACAGAAGGTATGTTTTAAACTGTGCTTTTTAAGCTCCCTTATTAGTGGCAGAAAAATTTTCTTTTAGCAATTACCATGGAAGAATAGTCATTGTCAAAACGCACAGTTGTCTCATTAAACTTAACACGAGCTTTAGCCCAAGCAGATTTAAGAACCATCTCTTTATCAAAGATGATAGAAATCTAACTATAACTGATCTAGGATAGTTTTTGTTAGAGTTAGTATTAGCTATAGATCTATGTGCTCTTCGATACCAACAGAGAATGCTTCTGGTAAATCTAAAGTTTTAGGGAGCCATGTTGTTAAAAAAGAAGTAATATTGTTACCTTCAATATTTTCTGGCAGTCCAAAAATCCTAATGTTATTGCGCCTAGATCTATTTTCCAGGTCATCCAGCTTTGTTTGTAAATGTGTATTTTGTTTCAGCAGAAACTCAATGTTGATTTCCTGTTCTTGTATTTTATTTTCCATGTCATTCACAGCTTCTTCTATGCCTGTCATCTGGATCTTCTGTTGTTGCAGGTCCATATGTAACAAGTCTATTTGTTTTGTAGTTTTTCTATGAAAGTGTCTATTTTAGTATCCATTTTATCCATCTTAGCAGTAAGTTGCTGGACTATAATTATCAGAGACTGAAGTTCTTTCTTGATGCTGGAGTCTTGAGAATTTGTCTTACTGGAACTCATTTCAGACTGATAAACTGACAGGAAAATTTCCAAAGTAATTTCTGACAGGAATATTATTAAGATTTCCTTTCTTTTTTAGATATAGTTTAAGAACTATATAAAACAAACATATTTAGAAAGAAAATTACTTCAAGAATTAATTTTTTAAGTAATTAATTCCTGTCAATGTAATGAAATTGGTGGAGCTGAAGAAATCTGCTGCTATCCTGTGTTCATCCTTGGCCACGCCTTGTATTAGTAATTCTAAAGTCTCTGAATTATACATGAAAATTAAGCTCTCACTTTACTTTAAATTCATCACACATTATATAGAATTGAGATGCTTATGTGTAGTCACATATTTCTCTTATCCAGCATGGTTTCCTTTGTTATGATTTATTTATAAAATATTTTTGAATTATTTTAGTTTGCTTTCATTCATCAGTTTTACTTAAAGTCATACAATAAAATTGCTTTCTTAAATACAAGGGTTTCCTTTGTAACTGAAACTTTTAATCTGAAGTAGTTTACTTCATTTGATATTTAACCTGTGGGTACCAGATCCATATCGGATCCGAGCCGGCAACTTCACAAGCATCTGCTCTGAGCTCCAAGCTCCTCCCCTACCCATAATAGATCACCACTACCTTCCAACCCTCAAATCTCGCTTGCCGCGGCTTTGCAACGCATCGTGATCCCTGAGCTCTGGGTAGTGAGTAGAGTTTTTGAAGTTTCTGATTACCTTTTTGATAGTTTCAGTGTGTCTGTTGTTAGAGTAGGTCTTCTCCCTCCCCCCCCCCTCGCTGGTGCATCGAGTGCAGATAGTTTTCTAGTTCTAGGTAGTTGTTCTGTAGTTGTTAGATTCCCCCCCCTCAGCTTTCTGTGTGCTTGTTCTTCTGAGTGTGTAGCGGGTAGTGAGTGTCTTTTGTAATTTCTTTGGCTGTAGTTATGGCAGATCAGCCAAAATAAGTTTTTAAAACATGCACAGAGTGTGGCCGCAAACTGTCGCCTGCCGATGGCCACACTTTGCGTGTTCTTTGTTTGGGTGCTGCCCATTTTTCCAATGACTGCAGTATTTAACTGGGTTTTAACCCACAAGCCCTTAAAGACTGTAGGGCTAAACTTAAGATGAAGGGCCTTCTCCCTTCTACTGAGGTGGCAACCTCCATTTCTGCTTCAGTCACTTCTGTGACCGCCTCTTCTTTGGCTCCCGCCCTCACTTCCCCTCCCTCCCAGGCTGGGACTCATCCTCCTGCCGCTAGGCCTGTGGAAGGAGAGCATAGAGAGGGCAGAGAGAAGGAGAGAGAACACAAGGCTGATAAGAGGAAGAGGCCCCCGGACGTTTCGGCTCTGGCCAGGCCTCCCCCTAAACTTCAGACTAGGCACCGACCTAACTCCCCTCAGCTTCAATCTCCTAGGTTTTCACCAGAGCTGGAGGAGCCCAGGCCATCTTCTAGGGCTTTGGTTCTCCGACCCGCCAGGTCGGAGTCCGTAGCTTCGTCGCTGTCTACCCGCAGTCTTTCATAAGGTAACATGGATAAAATGATGCAGAGATTTATTCGCACACAAATTCAGATGGGAGTCTTGCCGGCCCCCTCTCCCTCTGGATGGGGGAGCTCGTTTCCTTTCTTTACACCTATATCTCATCCGATCCGACCCCCTGTTTCGAAGTACATGGATCCGAGAGGTTCCATAGTCAGGGGGTTAGTGCCGACGGTACCTGTTTCCTCGATGCCGGCAGCTCCGTGGAGAACGTCAGATCTGACTAGCTCATATCCAAGTGGCTCTCGGAGCCATAGTCTGGGTGTCAAAATCCTTGGCCTTGCTCTGAAAGTGGTACCTTTTCTATAGCTTTCATTTGATGCAAGTTGTTGATCTGCTTTAAAGCCTCTACCCTCTGATTTGGTGGTAGGTTTGGCATTCCGTTTCTTTTTGGCAAAGTGTGGAAGTGGAACCTGTATCCTTTGTCTATTATTTGCAGTGTCCATGTGTCCCTTGTAATATAATGCCAATTTTCCGAGAATAAAGCAAGCTTTCCGCCCAAGGGTGCTTCCAGTTGAGCCCTGGTGGGCGGAATCAGAGTAAAGTCATTGAGCCTGTCCTGGTGTAGTAGTTGTTGTTGCTGCTGTTGCACTACCTCTCTGGTTGGCAGGCTGCCACTGACGGCCTCTGTAAGAGCCCCTAGATTGGCCTCTGCCTCAGGGGCGTCTGTTCCTTCATCTCTGGGCTCTGTCCGAGTCTGGAAAGGACCAATTCTTAGTAGGCCAGTTTCTGCTGAATCTCGGTGGTTGTACTTGTAGGAAATCCTTAACTGTTTGCAAAGATTTTGCCTTTTATTCATACTTTTTTAAGACCCATATGACACTCGCGGTAGGCCTTACCATGGTTTCAGCCGAAACCGTGGGCTGCGAGTGTCGGTCCTTGTCCTTCCATTTTTTCACCAAATGTGATGTCGGAGTCTCCGACGGCATCTTATATGCAAAACTAGCCCCAAAAAATTCCTCTGCAAACTCCGACCGATGTCTAAGAGTTCGTCGGTTGAAGGAAGCACAGGCTGAACAGGACGGTACGTCATGGTCTGGGCCTAGGCAAGGAAGGCTGTAGGAATGGAAATCCTTATGAGGTATTTGTTTCCCACAAGTTAAACAATTATTTACTTTATCTGACATCGGCTGAGGCAAGAAAGAGTCCCCAATGGGGTACTTAGCTTTTTCGAAGTTTTTGGTAGCTGAAATCACTGGATCTGACCGACCGGCACTTGCGAACAGCTTCTGCTTCGGGCACCGTGCGGCAAGAAAGACTGAGGAAAATGGCGTCGGCTGATGCTTTTATACCCCAGACGCTCTGACGTCGGGGAAGGTGCGACATCAGCCGAGGCCAGACCCAGACTTCGGAATCCTGTCGACCGAAGGGCTGCCTGAGGCAGGACAACCCATATGTTATGACTGCAGAGGCATCCTTGAAGGACATCGTCAGATCTGACTAGCTCAGATCCAAGTGGCTCTCGGAGCCGTAGTCTGGGTGTCAGATCTGAGGGGGTGGAGTTTTTTCCATTGGCGCCGACCTTGTCGGGTCATGGCCACCTCCTCGGCAGTCCGTCCACTTCAGCCCCGGGTTGGATCCGGGGAGAGCGGCTCCTTTACTAGTGTCCCAGGAAGCTCGCTCTCCTTTGGCGTTCAACATTGTGGAAAGAGTTCTCTCCAATGGATTGAGGCCCCTGACTGTATCTTTGGACTCTGCCCCGACTCTCTCTGCTTTTGGTGTGACTCCCATCGTTTTACTGCAGGGACAGCTCGTGCTCGAGGAGCCCCAGGCGGTTTCCCTTGAGGAACAGGTGGTTTGCAAGCCCGCTCCTGAGAGCCCCACCGGAGAGACTCCTTGCAAGCATACGTGCAAGAGGAGGCACTTGGACTCGTCTCCAGAGTCTCTCACTGAGGACACTGATTTGGATGATGGGGAAGGTTCCCCCAGATCACCTCCCGAGGATTGTCTCCTTTGGAGACGTCATGGAAATATTGCGCCAGCGGGAGGTTGGTCCTCCCCAAAACCTGCCTCAGACAAATCAGTGTTCCTGGAGGCTTTCGAAACTGGCCCATCTACTTCCTTGCTGTCCCCCTCTTGGATCCATTAGTGGACTTGGTCACCTTGCGGGCTTGGATGGAACTGGACACTGTGGAACCAATCCCAAAGCACCTGGATAAAATCTTAAGCCCCCCTGCGGACAGACCTGCTTGGAATAAAGGGTTCCCAGTAGACGCTATGATGGTAGCAGCCACCACCAAGAGGGAACTAGCCCAGGAGAGTTCCTCGGTCCATCCTCCTGACCGTGAGTCTAGGACAATGGCGCTGAACTATCTGGCCCACATTACTCAACTACAGCGCGACCTGGTTAAGGAACTGGCTGAGTCACCCCTACAGTCCATGTTGCAGGAGGACAGGTGTACATTCTCCGCGAGGATGGCTACCTTGACAGTGGTTTCTAATACGTTCATGCAACTCCTCTCGCACGCTACCGAAGGAGTGGCTAGGTCTAGCATTTCCATGAGGTGTCATGCCTGGCTCAGGTTGTGTCAGTTCACGGAACCCTTCAAGGTGTCTTTTGCGAATGCCCCTTATGATGGTTCTTCCCTCTTTGGAAAGACCATCCATGACACCTTGGCCCAGAGTGAGAAAGACAGAAAGACACTGTCTGCCATTGGAATCCACTTCTCAATCCCTCAAAGATCCTTTTCCCAGAATCAGCGAGGGCAAAAGAAGAAGTGGTTTCTGGAAATCTCAGTATTCCCGGGACACTCAGGGCTCTTTTTCCCCTAGAGGCAGAAGGGGACAGGACAGACATTGGCCCAGAGTCAGAGGGGATCCTAGGAATGTTGGGTCTTGAGAACCATTCTTGGACAGGCCTGCACAGCAACCCTGAGGGGTTGCCCGACTGCTCTGGAGGCAGTCGGGGGTCGCCTGATGGCATGGGAGTCTATGTCATCAGACCATTGGGTGCTTCATATAATTTCCAGAGGCTATTCAGTCACATTTGTGGTTTTCCCTACCCCTTCCAAACACCTCCCAGCCATACCACACGCGCAAAGGGAGGCAGCAGCACTAGAGGTCTCCAAGCTGCTAAAGAAACGAGCCATCGAACTTGTCCCCCTTGATCAGTCCGGATTTGGCATCTACTCCAGGTTCTTTTTGGTGCCAAAAAAGACTGTGGACTTAAGGCTCATTCTGGACCTGTCTACTCTGAATCTGTCAGTTGCCAAAGAGAAGTTCCGGATGGTCAACTTACAGTCCATCCTGCCGTACCTGCAAGAGAGTGACTGGATGTGCTCGTTCGACCTCCAGGACGCTTACTATTACATAAAGATGCACAGAACCTCCAGGAGGTTTCTCTGCTTCTGGCTAGGGGCCGATCATTATCAGTTTCGAGCCCTACCCTTTGGTCTCACCACAACCTCCAGGGTGTTCACCAAAGTGATGGCAGTAGTAGCGGCTCACCTGAGGCTTCAGGGAATTCAGGTCTACCCTTACCTGGACAATTGGCTCCTTACTACCACCAAGCGTCTACTTTGCCAGACCAGAGACTATTTCCTACGCTTTGCACACCATCTAGGAATTACAGTCAACACAGCCAAATCTCTTCTGAACCCTGTCCAGGTTATAGAATACATAGGAGCATGGATAGACACGTTACAGACAAAAGTCTTCCTGACCTCGGAGAGAATTCGAATCTTAGGGATGCATGTCGCTTTCATTTATCAATCTCATCTCCCCTCAGCAGAGTCGGTTTTAAGGGCCCTAGGCTCTATGGCAGCAACAATCACACTTCTACCATGTGCTCGCTTAGACATGCGAGTACTTCACTGGACTCTAGCAGTGTGATGGTCTATGTTGGATCTTCCATTGTCATACCCGATACACATAAGCAAAGTCTGCAGGTCGTCCCTTCTATGGTGGATGCATTCTTCAGAAATCTTGGAAAGACGACGTTTTGTCACAGCCCCCTGCCCAAGCCATAGTGACCATGAATGCCTCCAGCTGGGGGGGGGGGGGGCATTGCTCGGGAAGGAGAGTCCAAGTCATGTGGTCCCCGATCGAGACCAGTTCACATATAAACGTTCTGGAGAGGAGGGCGGTCCTTTTGGCGTTGCAGGCCCTTCATGCCTTTCTACCTCTGAGAACCATTGCAATTCAGTCAGACAACATGTCGGTGGTCTAGTATATCAATAAACAGGGAGGGACTAGACCATACCCACTTTGTTGCGAGGCCATGAGAGTCTGGGAATGGGCGATCTCCACTGGTTGTTTTCTGGTAGCAACGCACATTCCGGGACGGTCCAACATTCTGGCGGACAAACTAAGACGGACTATTCTGATGCCTTATGAGTGGCCTCTGAATCCTTCAGTAGCGGAGCAGATCTTTCTAGAGTGGGGTCGGCCTTGCTGCGATCTGTTTGCATCTCCTTCCAAAGCAAAGTGCAGCGAGTTCTTCTCTCTGAACCCCCCGCCGGGGGAATCCCCCAGAGATGCTCTAGTCCATGCTTGGCCTCCCGGTCTTTTTTATGCTTACCCTCCTGTACCCCTTACTCCAAAGTTCCTCCAAAAGGCTTGTCCACTGGGGAGCATAGTGATCCTCATTGCACTGTTTTAGCCTCACCAGATATGGTTTCCCTACCTCTGATCTCATCTTCTAGCTCCTCCTTGGATCTTGGATCCCCTTCCGGATCTCATTTCTCATTCTTCGAGGGTCCCTCATCTGAATCTGGACAGTCTGAAGCTCACGGCTTGGCTGCTCCAGTTCTCTTAATTGCTGGGACTCCCAGGTTGTCTTCTTTGGTCAGGACTATTCTGGTGGTAGCTCATAGGTCGTCCACCAGGAAGATTTATCGTAGTAAACGGAAGTGTTTTTCCTTTTGGGCCTCTCAAAGGAATTTAGATCCTTTCACGGCTCCCATTTCGGCTGTCCTTGATTTTTTGGCAAACATTTTTCAACAGGGGACTAGCTCGTCTGTAGTGAAGGTTCAACTAGCCACCATTTCTCATTTTCACATTGGTGAGAACTTGGCTTCTTTGGCCTCTTCCAGGTTCTGCAAAGCCTTTATCAAAAGTACCTTCCTCTTACGTCCTCCGGTCAAAGATCCTATCCCCTCGTGGGATCTTACTATGGTACTACAAGAGCTGGTTGCTCCTCCCTTTAAACCTGCAACAACCGTAGATCTTAAGATGTTCATCGTGTTACACTGCTGCAGTCATTACACTTGGATTATCTGCCGTCAGGCAGTCCCGCAGTCGGCCTGAGTTCCAAAGTCTTGGTCCGGCGTCGGTTGCTGTCACTTCTTCCTTGACGTCAGTGTGATAGGGGTATAAAAGATGCAGCTGACTCCATTTTCTTCAGTCTTTCTTGCCGCGTGGTGCCCGAAGCAGAAGCAGTTCGCAAGTGCTGGTCGGCCGACTCCTGAGATTTTCAATTCGAATTTCAGAACCGAAGTCTTCTATAAAGCTAAGTACCCTGTTGGGGAAACTTTTTCTTGCCTCAGACCGATGTCAGTAAAAGTTAATAATTGTATTTCTTGTGGGAAGCAAATACCTAATAAGGATTTTCATTCTTACTGTATTCCATGCCTAGGCCCAGACCACGACGTCACTGGTTGTCGGTTTTGTGCTAGGTTTAACAAGCGCACTATTAAACGTCGGTTTGATTTTGCCCGACATTACTTTGGCAGAAAATTCAATTACACCATGCCATCGGAGCAACCGATGACCGGAATACATAAGAAGTGCAAAGACGAGGACAGGCATCCGAGACCCAGACCTAATGACGAGGCCTCTGCTAGGCCAGTCGCCCGTTCTCCGGTTTTCAACGAGGCGCCTTCACAGCCCCTGACAACCACTGCTTTAGAACCACAGGCTGCCTCCGACTACCACACGGAGATGGCTGGGCCTCCGGATACTTTACCTTTAGGCCCCACCGAGACTTTCCCTGCAGAGGGATCTGGAGCAGTTGAACAGTCCTCAGCTGCAGAAGGTGTATTCAGACCGACTACAGTAACTATTAAATCTTATGCTAAGTCTAAAACTCCTTTAAAAGTAAAGAAGCCAGTACAGCATTCACCAGTACAGGCTCCCATGCCTAAGAAACAGATGCTCAAAATGGCCGAAGACTTAATTACTCTGATCAGGGGTCCCCATCCCCCTCCTGATAAAAGGCCTAGACAGGAGGAAGACTATGACTCATCTGACTAGGTTTCCATTTCCTCGGATTCCTCAGCAGATCAGGAATACTCTTTACCCCCATATGAGGATTCTGATCCGGAAAAATCAATCCCTTCAGCCTCTCCTCCAGAGGACTACTCTTTTGAGGAAACCTTGCATGCTATGAGGGAATATTTTCACTGGGAGGGCCAGGATTACTCAGAATCCAAGAAAAGGCTCTGAGAGTTCCTTTTATTGCCTCAGCACAGACCCCTTGCTATTCCACCTGTATTAGACATTGTGGATGATGTTTACTCAGAATCTAGTTTAAATCCTGATTCTTTACCTCCAGCCCCAGTCAAACCAGACAGATACTACAGAGTCCCTGACTCTCACAAATTTCTATACAAAAGCCCTGTTGCTGACCCAGAAACCATTTCCCAGGGTCCCAAAGGGGTTAAGGCCTCTACAGCTAAAAATCCAGTTCCAAAGGGATTCTAGAGCATTAGACAGATGGGGAAAGAAAGTATACACTTCTGCAACTCTAGCAATGAGGGCCTTAAATTGCCAGTTTCACATGCTGAAATATCAGCAATACTTGATGTCTCAGTTAAAACAAAAAATGCTTCCAAATTCAGAGCTTCCTGACTATAAGGAAATGCAGGATTTATTGCATACAGCAGAACAAGTGGGCAAACATACTTTGCAATGTGGATTTGATTCATTAGAAGCCTCTTGTAGAGCAGCAGTTACAGGGTCTGTCATCCGTAGACATGCTTGGTTAAAAGAACAAAGTTTACCTGATCATGTTAAAGCAAAATTATTGGATGCACCTTTACAGCAGGATGTTTTATTTGGAGTCAAAGGAGAAGAAGTATTAAAGAAAATGGAGGATAAGGCAAAATCTATGCAAACGGTCAAGTATTTCTTATAGGTTCAGCCCCCTCGTTTTAGCAGAAATTGGCCAACTAAAAATTGGTCCTTTCCAACTTCGGACAGACCTCAGAGGGGCAGATACAGACTCCCAAGAGGCAGAGGTCAGCCACATGGCTCTTACAAGCCTCGCCAATGGGGTACTTCAACCCAGAAAGGAGGGGAAGACAGGCCACAACCTTATAGGAAACAGTCCCAATGACTTCCCCCTACAGCTGCCAAGCATCTCTCTCTTGGCAACTCCCTTGGGAGGAAAACTAGCACTTTTTGCACACAATTGGCATGTCATCACCCAAGACAAATGGCTTCTAAATATTGTATCCCAAGGTTACAGGTTCCACTTTCACACTTTACCAAGGCTAAAAGGAATGCCAAACCTGCCACCAAATCAATGGGCAGAGGCTCAAAAACAAATTACAGCACTCATGGACATGAGAGCTATTCAAGAGGTACCAACACAGGAGCAAGGACAAGGATTTTACTCAAGACTCTTTCTGGTCCCCCGAAAGGACAAAGCCTGGAGGCCCATTCTGGATCTTTCTGCTCTAAATACTTACCTGGAAGTTCCCAAATTCAAAATGCTGACACTACAGCAACTTCTTCCCATGCTGGGCAAGAAGGCTTGGCTAGTAACGTTGGACCTCAAGGAGCCATACCTGCATGTCCCTATCAGACAAAATTGCAGAAGATACCTCAGATTCTTAGCAGGTTCAACGCATTACCAATTCTCTGCACTGCCCTTTGGCTTATCTACTGCACCCAGGGTCTTCACAAAATGCCTGGCACCAGTAATTGCATTTTGCAGACAAAGAGGAATTCAAATATCCCTATACTTGGACGACTGCCTTATTCAAGCAGAAAGCAAGGACATTCTTCTAAAGCATCTGGCGTTTGTAAAAAACTTGCTAAGTTGCCTAGGGTACACAGTATATGAAAAGAAGTAAAAACTAGTGCCCTCAGAAGAGATAATATTCCTGGGTGCCAGCTTAAATACAATGGCCCAGATGGCTTATCTCATGCCAGACAAACAAGGACAACTGACTCAATACTTTCAATTAATGGCAACAAAAACCCAACTCCCTGCAAGAAAGATTCTGCAGGCCGTGGGGTTCATGGCATCTTGCATACTACTAATTCTATATGCCAGACTGCATATGAGGAAGTTACAATGGTATCTGAAAAGCGTATGGACTCAGCACAGCCACAGTTTGGAAGCAATAATACCGCTCATCTCCTGCCTTCAGCAAGAGTTTCAATGGTGGGCACAGGCATGTCACCACAACAAGGGACAGCCTTTTACCTTACCCACAGCCAGGCAGACAATAACAACGGATGCATCGGATTACGCCTGGGGAGCACACATGGCAGGGCAATGTATTCAGGGCAAGTGGACCACAGACCAAATGCATCTCCACATCAACCAAAAAGAGATGCTAGCTGTACAAAATGCCCTGACAGCTTTCAAGGACCTTCTACATCCAGGACAATTGCTACTAAGGACGGACAACACCACAGTGATGTGATACATAAACAAACAAGGGGGCACACATTCCTACACCCTATGCAGACAAGTAATGACTTTGTGGAATACAGCACTGACCTATCAAGTTCAACTGCAAGCACAATTCCTGCCAGGAAAGAAAAATACACTGGCAGACGACCTAAGCAGAAATGTCATAGATCCTCACGAGTGGAAACTAAATCCACAAGTATTCACAATGATAACTCAGAAATGGGGGAGCCCAGACATAGATCTTTTTGCCTCCCCCCTGAACTGCCAACTACAGAAATTTTGCACAAGGACATACCACACACAAGCGTGGAAAGTGGACGCCCTATCATTCAGTTGGAAAACACTAAAAGTTTATGCCCTCCCACCACTGCCACTGCTAGTAAAGGTACTCCTGAAAGCCAGACTAGAGAGGCCACAAATGATCCTCATTGCTCCGGACTGGCCACAACAGCACTGGTATCCAATATTAAAGAACATGGCTCAAGGCTCAGCATGGATTTTACCTCAAATACCTCATCTTCTGACTCAGCAAAACAATCAGATCCTGTACAGCCAGCTCAAAACCTTAAATCTGGCTGCATGGCAGATTACTTAACCAAACAATCAACACTCCTCTCTAAAGCTGTTATGGATGTCATTTTGGAGGCCAGGAGGCCCAGCACCAGGAAATCTTATTCAGAAAAATGGAAAAAGATTCTGCGCCTGGAACCAGGCTCAAGGCCTAAACCCTCTTGTCCCAAATATTCCTCAGACATTACAATACTTAACTGAGATGCTAGACAAAGGCCTTTCCTTTTCATCTATTAAGATCCACGCCTCTGCTATTTCAGCTCATTACAACAAGAATCCTCCTATTTTTTTCACATCCAGTACTGAGACAATACCTCAGAGTGGCTAAAAACATAAGACCGCCTTGGAGGGCACCAACACCATCTTGGGACCTCAACTTTGTTTTGGAAAAACTTACTCTACCACCTTTTCAGCCAGCCTTTTCAGCAGAATTACATTTTTTGTCATGGAAAACTGCTCTGCTGCTGGCAATTACTTCAGCACGGAGAGTCTCGGAGTTACAGGCACTAATGGCAGTGGAACCTTTCATAATTTTTCATCAAGACAGGGTTTCCTTAAGAACAAACCCTACCTTTATACCAAAGGTGGTATCCAGTGTGGCTCTTAACCAAACCATTCATTCGCCCACTTTTTATCCAAATCTCCAGAATAAAGGGGAGAGGCTTCTTCATTCATTGGACATACACAGGCAGTTACGTTTCTACTTGGACAAAACAAAATCTTTCAGAAAATTTCAAAATGGATAGGACACTGTATCCGTTTCTGCTACACACAACATGGAAAAACTGTGCCTAGTAACATTAGGCCACATTCTACCAGGGCTACAGCCACCTCAGCAGCCTTTCTTAGAGGAGTACCAACCAAGGATATTTTGGAGGCTGCCACTTGGAGTTCTGTGCACACCTTTACCAAACATTACCACTTACCTCTATACTCAAAATCCAGAGCTGGCTTTGCCACTGCAGTTCTGCAGGGCCTCATAGCCACTCCTAACCCTGTATAGACCCAGCCACCCAGCCTCAACTTTGGGATTCAACCCAAGTGTAATGACTGCAGCAGTGCAACACGATGAACATAGTACAGTTTTGTACCTACCATAAATGTAGATGTTCGAGTGTATACACTGCTGCAGTCCAGGTTACCCACCCTCCATCCCCACTTTCTTAGCTGGGACTTATCTATACCTTTCTATCCTGTACAACCTATGTGGTGTATTTGCTTGTAGCTGAAGGTATTGTTTTTATTTATTATGTATGTTTTATTAGCAGTATGTATTGCCTACCTATTTGGGGGCACCTGACATCTGGGGCAAGAAAAACTGAAGAAAATGGCGTCGGCTGCATCTTTTATACCCCTGTCGCACTGACGTCAGGGAAGAAGCGACAGCAACCGACGCCGGACCAAGACTTTGGAACTCAGGTCGACTGCGGGACCGCCTGACCGCAGATAACCCAAGTGTAATGACTGCAGCAGTGTATACACTCGAACATCTACATTTATAGTAGGTACAAAACTGTACTTTTCTGTCTTGGAAGACAGCTTTCTTAGTGGCTATCACCTCAGCTAGGAGGGTATCAGAACTTCAGGCATTGTCTGTCAAGGTTGACAGGGTTTCTCTATGCACCAATCCCGCCTTTCTTCCAAAAGTGTCATCCAAGGTCAATATCAATCAGACTATCAATTTACCTTTTTTCTTTCCAAATTTCACAAACAAAGCTGAATACAAGTTGCATTTGTCGGATGTCCATAGACAGCTACATTTCTGTTTGCACAGGACCAAATCTTTTCGTAAATCTAACTAGTTGTTTGTGTCGTTTTCTAAACCAGTTTTGGGTAAACCTATTTCCAAAGTGCCACAAACAAAAACTAGGATTATTTGGCTTAAAAACCAAGAAAGAAGAAAGTTGCCAAAAACTGCTGGAGCCACGAATGTCAGAACCAATATTTTATTGAACGCATACAAAAAACGCTAAAAACACATGAACGCTTTGTGGTTCCAAGATGGCTACCGTCCTGTAAACAGGGTGAGAACTCAGCTCTGCATAAATCCAACATCTTTAAACATAATATCATGTGAAGAAACCATCTTTATCCGGAAATAAATCTACAGATGTTTGGCGATTAACTCTCCAAGTTTGTACTTCGACCAGTCTGCATGAAATATTTTTAAAAAATCAAAAGATTACCTTGGATTAGTTCGGGCCTTCTGCAGTCTTGCCTACATGTGCTTCAGGAATCCAGTGTGTGTGGGTGGTGCTTCTTCTCCCTGAAACGAACATTTCAGTAATCAAATACTTTGACAACCTGAGGGAAAAAGCAAAACGCAAAAAGCATCTGCTATGTCTCAGCATTCAGATTCTATGGACTTACAAACCACTAAAGCAAAGTTCTCTGCCATCTCATCTCCAGAAAAAGAAGTGATTACTAAAAGGGCCAGAACTGGCAAGCAACAACAACAACAACAATAAATGTCTAAAGCATCAGTGAACTCTGCTAATTCCAAAAATAAAAATGAACCAAATAACTTGGATGATTTAAAAACAGCGCTACAGCCTATCCAGGAACCATACAAAACCTTTCCTCACAGTTTAAGTCATTTGGGGATTCTCTGGACAGATTGCTATCTAGACTGTCTGATACTGAAATGAGGGTCACAAATAATGAAGTCAAAATTGAACAACTACAAAAAGACCTCGACTCCAGCAAATCTACAAATGAAGAAGTGCAAGAGAAATTGTTAGGTCTAGAGGCAAGATCAAGGCGCAATAACGTCATTATAAGAGGAATGCCGGAGAGTATCCCCCACAGGTCTCTACCAGAAAGCATCAGTGAAATTCTCTCCATCCTGCTTGGTAATTCAGAGCAGGTTTCTCAGATTACGATAGAGAGGGCTCATAGAGCCTTAAGGCAAGTCCCTGATAATTCCAACATGCATCCCAGAAATGTATATGTGAAAATCTTAAACTACTAGCACACCATCTCAATTTTGTATGCAGCTAGATCTAAGAAATCTATTACATGGAAGGATTCTAAGATCACCTTTTCACCTGATTTACCAGCCCCGATTAAACTTGAGAGAAGAAAGCTATCACCATACTGTGGATACCTCATAAAGAACAACATCAGATTCCAAATGAGATTTCCTAACACGTTAGTGTTTAATTATCAAGGCTCCAGCCATGAAGCAAAAACCAACAAAGATGCCAAAGTAATGTTCATTAAATTGTTCAAGGAATGTCCTGAAAGCTGAAAACTTGATATTTTCTTACTTTAATGTCCTGGGTGAGTTCCGACGATGATCCAACGGCGTTCCGCCTCTTGCTGGGGCCTCGATCCCTGTTCTGCAAGCTGGAGGGCAAGGTAATTAGTTCATTTTAACTCCTGGATGCTGGCCTGTGGGAGCGTGGCTGTCTGGTGGCTGAGAACTTCATTTCCCAGCAGCCACTCGGGCGACGACGTCTCGTAACGCTCCGCGTCATCACGTCACACCTATCTCATTGGACGAGCAGTCCTAGAGGATTTCCAGCTCTTAAAAGGGCAATACCTCTCAACAAGCTGCCAAATAAGAGTGAGACTATGATGAGGGGATTGCCCCTTTTAAGGACAGGACGCTCGCAGTTATAGGATGCTGTTATTTCGGTTTGTACTGTATTTATCTCCCAGTTTGGAGTTGAAAGGATGGAAAAAGCCTGGAAGAAGAGGTTCGAGGAGCGAGAGGAGGGTTCGACATTTTACAGGATGTTCTTTGGGAATATACCAATCTATGCTCTTGGTATTTTTCTCTTTTAAACTGTCATGTTGAAGTTAAAAAAAAAAAAAAAAAAAGTTGTATTTTGTTAGTTTAGCACCATAGGAGGTTCGAGCTGTCTAGCCTTTAATACGTGGAGTCAATTATGGCTCTGTAATGATATGGGATGATATTGGATTAGATAATTAATCATCTATGTGACTAAACTGGTCTTCGGATAGCTTTACGATGGGGGCCGTTTAGGGTGCCTGTTTTGTTGGATGTTTTTAGTATCTGCATTCTGCCCTATGTAGCGTTCCCTAATTTCACTACCCACCCAGTGGCAGTCAATTACAGCTCACTTAAGTTTTCTGATTTGTACCTCAAGCATTCTAATGCTTGGGGCTTACAGGTACCTTACTTGATTGTATTATTCTCCACCTGGTAGTGTACTTTTCTTGGTTATTATATTCCTGCAGGGGTACTATAACTAACTATGATGCATAGTTTATTTTTATCAAGGAATTATATGGTAGACATATGCTAGTCATATATTGTACAGATGGCTCTTATATATACCAACTGAAAATTTTATTGCAAATGCTTAAACATATGTCTCGGTGCATGGTATATGAAGTCGTCTTGATTTTCCTTTTGACGAATATGTCGACTGAAGCATTGGATGTATATATATAATCTGTCTTCCGGGATTTTTGTCAAACATGTTTTAGCAGATTGTTAATGTTAATGTTATAATGCTATTACATAGAAGCTGAAGTTATTAACAGTACTCACTGTTATTACCCGAATGTTATTTCTGACTGATAGTTGCTCCGTTTGAGTCACATCACAATCTTATTCATGCAGAGCTGGGTTCAGGTTCCTAACCCTGATTGGGAGGATTGGCGACCTGGATCCGAGGGTGTACAGGGGGCTTATTGGGGGCCTAGTTCTCTTCCTTGGGAGGAGGTACATGTTGACCTTCCCCTTTGATAAGTATAGTTTGTTACTCTCCCCAGTAATCCCATTTCCTTCTGGGCCTAAGGAGAGAGGGTTAAGCTCAGTTGTTAGGCAGGTAGGGTCTTGTAATATAATGTTTATAGCCCGAATTTTCCTACTACTATTCTCCAAGTTTCAGGGATGCATTTTGATATTCAAATCTCAAATCTCCCCCTTTTACAGCAGTAACTCACATTTCTCCCCCCGTCTATTAGGTAGTTAAATGGTATTTATTGATTCATGGAATATTAAGGGATTACAACTGGTAAAAAAGAGGAAACTGTTTATGCACTTGCTGTATAAATCAAAATTAGATATTTTACTAGTCCAGGAAACACATCTACTCAGCCACCAGTGGGATCAGGAAAGAAGGAGACCATGGGTGAAAAGGATTATAGATTCTGGAACTAGCTCGAATAGCACAGGTGTTGCCATAATAGTAAAGAAAAAGTTTCCGTGTGATATTATTAAGTATGACTCGGATAAGGAGGGCAGATGGTGTCTAATTATTTTTAAGCTAGTTCAAATCGACAAGCCCATCTTGTTGCTGAATATTTATTCCCCATGCAATTACCAACAAAATTTTTATATGAATATATATAACATTCTTTCCTCTTTCCCCAATTATTTATATATTATAAGCGGAGATTGGAACTCCGTGCAAAACCCTCTTACTGATAGGTCGAACCCAAATACAAGGTATAATAAATATGCCGTATCTGTGATAGCCGAACTTAAAGATGACTTCAGTCTGTTTGACCCATTCTTATCACATAGAACCCCCTCTAATAAGGTAAATTATACTTTCTTTTCCAATTGCCATAAGGGATGGTCCAGAATTGACTTCTTCCTCCTCTCCCTTGACCTGGCTAGCTGCCAAATTGAATTGCACACTGATAACAGAAATCTTTCCGATCATTCCAAGCTCTTGTCTTGGACTGTAAGCAAGGGGTTAGCAACAAAAATAGACCATTGTGGTGGAGACTTAACCCTACGCTTCTTCAAAGGGAAGGGATCGCTGAAATCATAGAGGAAAAATTGGACCAGTTTATTCAATCAGCTAAGAGGCAAGAGGTACCTATTGACATATTATGGGCCTCCACGAAAACTGTGATTAGGGGAACTCTTATTAATAAAGCTTCATATTTTAAGAAATGATACTACAAAAGAGAAACCGACCTGATTAAAAAGATAGCGGTCTGGGAAAATAAACTACAAGCAAAGTATGATAGGGAAATAGAAGCCCATTTAATGGGGTTACAAAAAGAGTATCTATCTCTGCAGGCAGATAACTTATCAGTTCATGAAATTAAAATGTTGGCCAAGTACTCTGATTGGGCGCAATGTCCCTCCAGATTCTTAGCCAGACTAATAAACCAAAATAAGACTTCGCATTATATTTCTCATTTGTCGTATCAAGACAAGGTTTATCATAAAATCCAGGATATTATAGAAATTTTTCAAAATATATACTCCGAACTATATAGCTCTCGGAATGATCCCTTAAACTCGGATGAACTTGCTGATACCCTTAAAGAGCTGTCCTTTCCTAAATTAAGTGAGGATCAATACTACACTTTGGACAGAAAAATCACTTCACAAGAAATCTTAGAAGTGATCAAGAATTTAAAACTAAATAAAGCTCCAGGTCCTGACGGGTTTACCGCAGAATTTTATAAGTCCTCTCCCCACAAGATGTCACAAGCGCTATACTTGACCTATAACCAGATCCTCCAACATGGTATAAGAGACCCACATTTCAATGCTTCTAGGACTATACTTATCCCTAAAAGTAAAGCTGACTCTACCAAACCGGAGAACTATATACCCATCTCTGTTATTAATGTAGACTTAAAGATTTTAGTTCAACTTTTTGCCAATAGACTCAAATTAATGCTACCTAGCATAGTCTCCAAAGAACAATCGGGATTTATTGGAAATAGACAGACATCCGATCATACATTAGCCCTAGAAGCTATGATAACTCTCTCTCTTTCTAATTACTCTTTATATACGTTAGCAATAGACGCCTCAAAGGCCTTCGATAGGATTAGTATGAACTTCCTACTAACCATCTTACCCTTTTTTAATATACCTGCCTCATTTGTGAAACTTATTGAAACTATTTATTATAAAGCTTATACAATGCTTCAAATAAATAATGCGGTTACTGATAGAATCTTCATAGTTAATGGGACCAGACAGGGATGCCCCCTTTCTCCTTTGCTATTCAATCTTTATATAGAACCTCTGTTTCTTCTTATTAAACAGAAAACCCATCACTCTATCCCCAGGCTCTTTAGAACTAATACTCCTTTTTCGGCGTTTGCTGATGATCTAAATATCTACCTCTCTTTACCGAACTCTGATTTAGGAAAGATTATGAGTTCCATTAATATCTTTTCTAAGTTTGCCAATTATAAGGTTAACAAAGAGAAATCCCAAATTTTTCCGGTAAATTTTACCTCACCTTATCCCTTTAACCATTCGGTTGAAGAGATTCCAATTAAACAAAATCTTCATTACTTGGGGGTCTCCTTTTCAATTGATCAAACCATATCCTACCAGGAAAACATCTCTCAGCTGTGGACAGAGGTGCAAGGAGACCTAAAGAGATGGTCACAACTTAAGCTCCCTTTTTTGGCGAGGACAACTATAATTAAGATGAATATTCTGCCCAGGTTCCTTTATATTTTTAACACTACTAACTCCATTATCCCTGTGAAATTCTTCAATAAACTGCACTCAACTTTCTCGAAATTTGTGTGGTCTCCAAAATCTGTGAGAATATCCTACTCTAAACTCGTATTCCCGAAGGATCTAGGAGGTATCTCTCTACCTGACTTCAAATTATACTATGACATCATTCAGAGCAGTAGAATTCTGAATATAGCGAACTATAAAATCAACTCTGAAGTTTGGTCCCCTAAATGGGTAGAGCTATATATGAATTACATTAGATCCCTTAAAATTAACCCATCTGCCCTTCCTTTTCTGAGCAAGGATAGTCTAGACAAGCATAAAATCATTTATGGTCTCAAATCTAATGTTATGACACTTCATAAATTATTAACGTCTCTAAAGCTTTTTCATGCTTTCACCTCTCTCCAACCCATACATTTAAACCCGAATTTAACATTGAGCGGTAACATGTTAAATCTAAACAACTTTCCCCTTATTAAAGACAAGTGCATTGCGGATTTTTTCATAGTTAAACACCTGAAGATCTCTGAAATTAGGCAAACTTTTAATGTATCTAACAAATACACCTTAATACTCAGACAGATTTTGGATCTAGTTAAGCCTATATCGAGGTTCCAGAGTTAACCAGGGAGGACATTGAGACCTCCAAAGTTATTTTGAAACTACTTCTGCTTAAGAAAAAGATGATCTCCAATGTATACAAACTCTTGGTCTCGGTCAGAACTAATAACACTCCAATATTTTCCAAGTTCTGAGTGGATAAGGACCCGGGTATATCCGCTGCAGTTATGCAAGAATCTTTTAAGTTAAGCACTAAATATATCCCCTTCAAAAAACTGGCCTATACGCAACTTATGATTGTAAATAATGCATATTTAACCCCAGCAATTATTAATAAATTTCAACCTAACTCATCATCTTCATGCACATTTTGTAAGGCACAGGTAGCTGGCATTTACCATATCTTCTGGAGTTGTAAATGTGTGTACAGACTGTGGTGCGCCCTAAGAGTTATCCTGGGAAAGATGGGATATGAGAAATCAACTCTCTCATGGCAATATGCGCTACTGCATATACCTCCAGATGATATTACTAAATCACAGCACAAGGTGTTGATATCCATATTCATGTTTATTAAATGTTATATTTCTCTCCATTGGAAGAATCAAGCAATGCTATCGTGGGAAGGTTTAAAAGAATTGATTTTTAGACATATAAAGGCGCAGAAATTCCTCTTTTATAAAGGGAATCATAAATACCATTCTGAAAACTTTTGGAGTTCATTTTTTGCACATTTAATAACCTGAAATGTTATGTCTTAATGTTTCTATTTATCATACATTTTCTTTTTCACCATTGCATCTGTAATAGTAATTGAAATTTGGGCTTTGTACAGTTGTATATACTTGTTTTCTTCGTTAGATAGAGATGTGTTGATTTGTATGTGGATTTGTTTGTAATGTTTGTTGCTGAAAAAGAAATAAAATAAAAAGAATTAAAAAAAAAAAAAAACACATGAACGCTTTGTATCAGAATTGCGTTTTCGTCTAAGCAAACCAACTTCATCAGATACTCTCCTTAAAATAAACCCTCCTTATGTTAAGTTGTCAATCTCGCCTTCATTCTTGCTGGATGGGTTCGGAGCCGATCCTCGACTCCGACTCGGCACTTGCTTTAGCTCGAGAACTCCTTTTACCAGCTCGAGGCAACCCTATATCCCATGATGCAAGGCGGAACTACCTCAGATCTCGTTTGCCGCTTAGCGAAAGAGGTCTCCTTTGCCAGCTGAGGTAAGTTTTTTTCTTGTGAAATAAGAAAAAGTGTAGTTAGGGGTTTAATTTTCCCTTTTAGTGTCAGTTTAGTCTGTAGTTAGTTACAGCCCACCCTATTCCCTTGTTTTCAAACCTTTTATAATCTTTTATCTAAAGTTTTTTTAGTCAGGCCTAATTCCCCATTGGTTATTCCCTTCCTGTGTGTTTGTGTAAGGGATTAATTTGTGTGTTTGTTGGGATTGTTTGTGTTTCCATCCTCCTAGGATGTCAAAAGAAGGCAAGGTCTCAGGCTTCAAGAAGTGTGACCAGTGCTGTCAGAAAATGTCTCTGACAGACGGTCACACTTCTTGTGTTTATTGCCTGGGGCCTTTGCACCTGCAGGACTCCTGTGCTTTATGTCATGCTTTTAGCCAGAGAGTCCTGCAGGAAAGGAGGAATAAACTCATCCTCCGAGGCTTACTTAAGCCAGAAGGTTCTCCTCCTAAATTAGGGTCAGGAAAACCTCCTAAACCACCGAAGGCTCAGGCTACAGTGTCCAAGCCTCCTTCGGTGGCTCCGGCTCCGTCAGAGCCGATATCGGCTCCGGCTGGAGCCGATACATCTTCTTTGCAAGTAGTGGGTTCGGCGCCGACCGGCTCCGACACCCTGACTACTGTGGCCTTGTCGGCTCCGGCTGGAGCCAACACTTTATCCAGCATCGGAGCCGAGATATCCTCGGCTCCATCTGGGGTTCAAGGGACTTCGGCTCCGATGGCTTCGACCCGTAAGAGATCCCGGTCCCCTTCTATACTGAGTATCCACTGCCCGGGTCTCCTCTTTTGTCGGAGCGGAGCCATCGGAGCCGATCTTCAAGATCTTCCAGGCTGTCTGACCACGATTTAGAGAGGGTGGTAAGCAGGCTGTTGAAGTCTCAGGCACTGGCCCAAATGCTCCATAGCCCGTCTCAACAGACTTCGGCTATAGCCCCAATCCTTGAACTTCCTCCTCCGACTCCACACCGCAGTTCGGAGCCGGAGCTTCTCGTGACAGCAACTGTTTCGATGCCGGAGCCGATACATCCTTCGGCTCCGTAGTCCTCGGCTCCGATCTCCTCCTTGAGACCTTCCTTGGAGGGATCCGGTCGTCGGGTTTCCACTGTCGGCTCCGAGGGGGCTAGTGGCATTGGACCCTTGTCCGACCCCGCTCTCCCTCTCGGGGCTTCGCTTGGTAAGCTCGGCCGACATCGGCCTCGGAGCCTTCTCTCTCTTTGGAGCCGGCCATTCCTGTTTCTTCGGAGTGGGTGTGTTCCGGCCTCCCGGGGAGGGGAGCCTTTGAGGTGATGAGGAGTGTCCTGGCCTCTGAGCCTGGTCAACGGTCCGTCCCTCTAGCTCCTCCCTCTTCAGTGCCTGCAGATGCCTCTTGCCAGCCTCTTGCTCACAGGCCCAGGGATCCATCGCCCCAGGTTTCCCCACTGGGAATTTCCTCCTCTTCCGAGGTTTCTCCTGATCCTGCAGGGGAACCCCCTCGGAAGAGGACGTGTAAGAGGAAACACACAGACTCCCCTGAGTCTACTACATCTGATACCGACTTAGATGAGTCGGAGGGTTCCCCACGGTCCCCTCTGAGGATGTCTCTTTTCAGACATCCTTGAGCTCCTCAAACAGAGGGGAATTGGCCTCCATTGACCCCTCCGAGGATGAGTCGGTATACCTGGAGGCTTTGGATCCCGACCCTCCACCTCCTGGGTGTCTCCGCCTTCGACCCACTTATGCAGGTAGTGGCTCGAAGGCGTGGCGCTCCAGATTCTGTGGAACCTGTCCCCAGAAGACCATCCAAATTCATTATGGCCCCTTCAGACAAACAGTTCCTTTCCAAGGGTGTTCCGGTGGATGCTATGGTGGTGGCGGCTGCCACTAAGAAGGAACTGGCGGATCCTTCAGTACCTGTCCATCCTCCTAATAAGGACTCTAGGACAATGGACAGGTATGGAAAGCGGATGTTTTCTTCAGCGACCTTTGCTATGCGTTCGCTGAATTATCTTTGTCACTTCACCAGGCTTCAACGAGATGTTCTCAAGGAACTGGGAGAAGTAGTCCAGTATCCTTCTGCTGCTGGGGCTCAGGAAAAGATTGCCTCGCAGCTTGCTATCCTGAATTCCATATCTAACTCCTCCATGCGGCTCATATCCTATGCGGCCGACGGAGCGAGCAGGGCCGCAGGCACAGGAGTTGCTCTTAGACGCCAAGCCTGGATGCGGCTTTGTAATTTTGCGGACCCCTTTAAGGCGTCCTTCACTAATACCCCCTTTGATGGTTCGGCTTTGTCAGGTGAAGGATACCTTGACCAGGTGTGAGCAGGATGGTAAAACTCTTTCTGCCGTTGGAGTCCAGTTTTCCACTCCTTCTAGACCATACCCCAAGGGTCAGAAGGGGGGGAAGATGTGGTTCCGTAAAGCCCAAGGAGCTACACCGGACACACGTGGTCAGTTTACCCCCAGAGGCAGAGGGGTAACAATAATAGACGCCGCCCTAGAGGCAGGGGGGGTCCTCAGAACCAGGGCAACAGGGAGTCTCTTCCTGAGAAGCCCTTTCAGCATCCCTGAGGTGTTGCCCGACTGTCCACCCTTGGAGGCAGTCGGGGAAGGATTTCGCTGTACCCAGTAGCCTGGCAATCCCTATCTCAAGAGATGTGGGTACAGTCGATTATATCCGAGGGTTACAAAATCCCCTTCAAAGTATTCCCGACCTCTACAATCCCTTCCAGACATCTCACCCGGTCAAAGGGATTTGGCAGAACAGGAGGTTTCAAAGCTCCTAGAAAAAGAGCCGCCCAGACTGTGCCAGCAGACCAGGTAGGATCCGGCATCTACTCCAGATTCTTTTTGGTCCCCAAAAGGACGGGAGATTGGAGACCAATATTAGACCTGAGCAATCTGAACAGATTTGTCAAGAAGGCAAGATTCGGATGGTCACGCTTCAGTCCATTCTGCCCTTTCTGGGCAAAGACAACTGGATGTGCTCTATAGACCTTCAGGATGCGTACTATCACATAAAGATTCACAGACGCTCCAGAAGGTTTCTCCGCTTTCGGCTAGGGACCAGTCATTACCAATTCAGAGCCCTGCCCTTTGGCCTCACTTCAGCCGCCAGAGTGTTTACCAAATGCATGGCAGTGGTCACAGCTCATCTGAGACGTCGAGGATTCCAGGTGTTTCCCTATTTGGACGACTGGCTCCTCTCCACCACCACCAAGTGTCAGCTCCTTCAGTCCAGAGACTACACTCTACAGCTTTGCAGGAGTTTGGGAATCTCAGTAAACTTCGAAAAATCTTCTCTGCTGCCTTGCCAATCTATCACCTTTATAGGCGCAGAATTAAACACCGTCAAAATGTTAGCCAGACTAACGGATCAAAGAATTCTGGACATCCAAAAATTTAAGATCAAAGCCAGATTTATACTGAAGGTTCTAGGTCTTATGGCTGCGGCCATTGTTCTTCTACCTCTGGCTCGCTTCCACATGCGTCTTCTGCAGTGGATGCTATTCACGCAGTGGTCGTACCACAGTCTCCCGATGAAGCACGAAATCTTGGTAACACAGTCGTGCCGAGCTCATCTGAACTGGTGGATATCTTCCCCTCTTCTTCATCAGGGCCAACCCTTTATTCCCCCTCCTCCAGTTGCCACAGTCACTACGGATGCCTCTCTGATCGGGTGGGGGGGGCATTATCAGGGCAGGATGGTCCACGGGACGTGGCAACCCATAGAATACCATCTGCACATAAATGTCCTGGAGATGAGAGCAGTGCTTTTAACGTTGCAAGCCCTCAACGACTTTCTTCCCACGGGGACTATTGCAGTACAGACGGACAACATGTCCGTAGTCTGGTACATCAACAAGCAGGGCGGGACCAGGTCCTATCCGTTATGTCGAGAAGCTCTCAGACTTTGGCAGTGGGCGATCTCTTCTCAGCGGTTTCTGATAGCAACGCACATCCCCGGCAGGTCCAACCTATTAGCGGACAGGCTGAGCAGATCCATTCTGATGCCTCACGAGTGGTCTCTCAATCAATCTGTAGTGGATCAGATTTTTCTGAAGTGGGGCACTCCTTGTTGCGATCTTTTTGCTACTCCTCAAAACAACAAGTGCCCCGATTTCTTCACTCTCTTTTCCCTTCCAGGCCACCCTCTGAGAGACTCTCTAACCCAGGATTGGCCCCGGGGACTTCTGTACGCTTTTCCTCCTTTTCCCTTGATTCCACAAGTCATTCAGAAAGCCACCGTTTTGAGAGCCAAGTTGATCCTCATTGCCCCATATTGGCCTCGACAAATTTGGTTTCCGTCTCTGCATCGTCATCTTCTGGTGCAGCCCTGGCATCTGGACCCAGTTCCGGATCTCTTGATCCACCAATCGGGTCAGCAGCACCGGGCCATTCATTCTCTCAACCTCACTGCTTGGTTGCTCCACTTCCTACCCTAGCCAGGCTACCGATGATTTCGGACTCAGTCAGAGACATTTTAGTCTCTTCCTTGAAGTCGCGCACTAGGACTGTATATGCTAGCAAGTGGCGACGTTTTTCTATTTGGGCGAATTCCAGAAATATTGACCCCTTTACTCCTCCTGTACATTCGGTTTTAGATTTCCTGGCGGAGGTTTTTCATTCAGGATCCTCGTCATCTACAGTCAAAGTACAACTGGCTGCTATTTCTAAGTATCATGTTGGCCTGCATGACAATAACATTATGTCTCATAGGTTATGCAAGGCCTTTCTCAGAGGAGTTTTCCTCCCAAAACCACCTATAAAGCATCCTCCTCCGCAATGGGATCTGAACTTAATGTTGGCATCCTTGATACAACCTCCCTTCGAACCATCTGCTTCATGTTCTTTGAAGTTATTGACCTGGAAAACTATATTTTTACTGGCTGTCACTTCTGCAAGAAGGGTTTCCGAGATTCAAGCTCTCTGCATTCGTTCCTTATTTGGTTTTCATAAGGACAGGGTATCATTAAGAACTAACCCTTCCTTTCTTCCCAAAGTCGTATCTCAAACCAACATTAACCAATCTATAGACCTACCAGTCTTTTTCCCAAACTATTCCGACAGAGCTGAACAGAAACTGCATTTTTTGGATGTCCATCGTCAGCTCAGGTACTATTTGCATAGAACTAAACAATTCAGAAAATCGGACCAATTATTTGTCTCCTATGCAGAAAACAGGATAGGTCTTCCAGTATCTAAAGTGACCTTATCCAGATGGTTGACTTCCACTATTTCCTATGTATACTCTCTCAGGGACAAACAGCTATCTTCTAAGCCTAAAGCACACTCAACCAGGAGTCTATCCACTTCTGCAGCTTTTCAGGATAGACTACCCATTGATACCATTTGTGCAGCAGCTACTTGGGCCACGCCTCATACCTTTGTTTCTCATTACAAGTTGGACTTGGCCTCTAGAGATAGGGCCAGTTTTGGTTCCACAGTTCTCAAGAGTCTGTTCCATTGAGCCACCCGGGATACAGGTGCTAGGGACGCGGTCCCATCCAGCAAGAATGAAGGCGAGATTGACAACTTAACATTTAGAAGTTATGTACCTACCATAACGTTCCATGTTAGTTGTCTTCTCGCCTTCTTTCTTAAGCCCCTCCCTCCTTCCCCTGGCCTGGACAGATCTTGGAGAGTTCCTATTAGATTGTTTCCTCCGCACGTTGTTAGAGGATCTCTTTAGGAACCATTGTTCCTAATTCTTTAGGATAGTCTTTAGCAGGGTAAGTTAGCTACCAAACGAGATCTGAGGTAGTTCCGCCTTGCATCATGGGATATAGGGTTGCCTCGAGCTGGTAAAAGGAGTTCTCGAGCTAAAGCAAGTGCCGAGTCGGAGCCGAGGATCGGCTCCGAACCCATCCAGCAAGAAAGAAGGCGAGAGAAGACAACTAACATGGAATGTTATGGTAGGTACATAACTTCTAATTATAAGTTATTCAAAAACGTCTAATCCAATCAAAAACCAATTAATTAATTAAAAAGTCATTGTTCTTTTCCTATTTACATTCAGCAATGCATACTTTGAAAGTTTTGTGCTCATTCCATCCAATAAATAACATCAATACCAACAGCTAAGAACTTTTTAAAAACATTTGATTTAAAATATATGATAAATATATAAAACATATAAATGAATTTACACAAAAATCCATTTTTAATATTTAAAAATTACTTTAGAAAAAGAAACCATTTGTATTGTATACCCTGCCATCTGCTGGTGAAAATAAAAATTACATCTGTTTGTCTTACAAAATCCCTGCTTTCAGTTTTAAAAGGGGCACAATAGAAATAAATTCATTTAAGCCTGGGAAGTTTGTTGAATCAAGGGATATCTGCCACCATAGTTCCCTGGCCTCTAATTTGTCTTCCCATAATCCACCCCTTAGGTCCTTTTTGACCTGCTCTAAAACCATGAAGTGAAATTTAGCATCCTTACAAACCAGGGTATGTTTATACAGGGCATTAGTGTCCTTTCGTGTAGCTATTTCATATTTATGTTCATATATTCTCTTTTTCAACACCCTTTCAGTTTTTCCTACATAAAAAGCATTACATTCTGAACATAAACTAATGTATACTACCCCCTTGGTTTCACAATTATAGTGGTCTGTACTTTTTATCCATTTTTCTCTACTTTCCAAATAAACTTTTTCTTTATCCACTATATTATTACAATGTGCACAACGTCCACATTTATAAGTGCCCTTCCTAACCTGCTTATTCCTTGAAAGAACTTTGTTCTCCAACATGTTTTTAAATGATCGGGAATTTTTATACACAACCTTAACATTTCTGTTTATTTTTTTCTGGTCCAAATCAGTAAAATTAATAAATTTTGACCATTCTCTTTCAACAATTTTCCTTGTAACTTTAGTGTTGAAGGCATTATATTCAAGAACCAAGGCATGTGTAAAATCAGTTTCCTGTGTTATGGGGGTGAAATTACCACAAGAAATTTAATCTGAATTATTGTTATTTAAAATAGGTCTAAATCTAGCTTCTCTTCCCATACAAACTTCATCTTGTATTCGCCTTATAAATTCCTGGGGATATCCTCTTTCTAAAAACATTTTGTTTAGCAATTTACATTCATCTTTAAAATCATCCTCAGAGGTAGTCATACGGCTTCCTCAGATGTATTGCCCTTTCACAATATTATTTTTACACCAATAGGTATGGGCACTTTGAAAATGAAGAAATGAATTACAAAAAGTGGGTTTTCTAAATATTTTTGATACAAACCTATCTTCCTTCTTATATATTTCCAAATCCAAAAATTTAAGTTTTTCAGTAGAAACATGAAAAGTAAATCTTAAAAAATTGGTAGTTTCTTCCAAATATAGTTTGAATTCCTCTAATTGTTTTGCCCCCCCCTGACCATAGAATGACTATGTCATCCAGAAACCTACGGTACAGTTTCCAATAACAACAAAACCTGAATTCCAGAATATATACCTCCTCCCATTTGGCCATCACTAAATTTGCATAAGTGGGGGCACATGCAGCTCCCATAGCTACCCCTTTGATCTGTTTATAAAATTCCCCACAAAAATTCAAAAAATTATTTTTAAGGACCAAATCCATTAATGCCCCACTGCTAGGTGGATTTCTCTATGTATCCTTCAGATCTACAAGGATAAAGGTTTATCTCCTCTGGGGTCAGATTAGAGTTCATTCAACAAGGTCCATGGCTACTTCTGCAGCTTTTTGGTCTAGAGTATCCTTAGATTACATTTGTTCTGCGTCTACTTGGTCCTCATCTCATACTTTTATTTCTCACTATAAATTGGATTTGACTTCTCGAAGGAGAGCATCCTTTGGTTCCGCGGTGCTCCAGAAAATCCTTCCATGAGGGCCACCCATGTGTTAAGTAGCTGGGGACTCTGTCTCACAGGTTGAAGATCAAATGAAGTAAACTACTTCAGATAAAGAAGTTATGTACTCACCATAACGTTCTATCTGAGTAGTTCTACTTCATTTGTCTTCAACCGTCCCTCCCTCCTTCCCCCTGGCCTTACCATATAGTCATGTTTCATAGGTGGCACATTGTGTGCGTTAAGGTGGTTTGGATCGGGCTGTTTAGTGTAGGGTGCAGCAAACTCAATCTGAGGGTTGGAAGGTAGTGGTGGTGTATTATGGGTAGGGGAGGAGCTTGGAGCTCGGAGCAGATGCTTCTGAAGTTGCCGGCTCAGATCCGATACAGGTCCGGTACCCACAGGTTGAAGACAAATGAAATAGAACTACGCCGATGGAACATTATGGTGAGTACGTAACTTCTTTTCTGCACCAGTTTTTCTAGTCAGAGATAGTTTTTAGTTCATTTTGTTAGTATTCGATCTGATGCCATTTTCATTCATTCCTCAATGCATGGGTTTGGATCTGACCCTCGAATCCGACTCGGCCAACTTCTGTAGATCCTAGGATTGACTCTTGAGCTCCCCCTTTCCCAAAATACCAATGACCACTGCAATACCTCCGATTTTGTTTGCCGCTCTTCAGGTTCAGATGGGATTGCATTCTCTTGAGCTCTAAGGGTTTTGTGAGTGAATTTATAAGCATATTTTG
Source organism: Protopterus annectens (assembly GCF_019279795.1). Taxonomy (NCBI): domain Eukaryota; kingdom Metazoa; phylum Chordata; order Ceratodontiformes; family Protopteridae; genus Protopterus; species Protopterus annectens. The sequence goes on along the minus strand of NC_056729.1, from coordinate 614,316,438 downwards.
CTAAAATGTTTCCACTTTATTAATTATTTTCAAATTTATTAAGTTTTTCCTTTATAGTTCTCCCCTACTCTTTTATTAAATTGCCAGTCAGTATGGCTGACAAGCCTACTGGTTTTAAGAAGTGCACTTCCTGTGAGCATAAAATTCCCAATTCTGATGCCCAAAGGGAGTGTGTTTATTGCTTAGGTCTGTCACATTTGGACTGTCTCTGTTCCATCTGTGCAGCCTTAACTCTAGGGCCATTAGTGACATGCAAAAATAAACATGTCTTGAAAGTACTTTTACCAGCATCTGCTCCTTTTTCAGGTACCTCTACGTCAGGAGTTCAAACCCCTGTACAAAAATCTAAGGAGCCCAGGGATCACTGTAAATGCTCTCCTGTCTGGTATCCAGAGACTTCTTTCCTTTGGAGCAACCCAAGAGGGTTCTTAAGAGCTTGGATCCTAAGCCTTTGGATCGAATACTCATTGTGTCTTCATCCCCTCAGCCCCATAGTTTTCTCCTGAACCGGTGTCACCCAGATTGAGGTCTCCCTTTCTGCAGGAGACACCTAAAAAGATTTTCTATGCCTCCTCCACATCCTCCTCCGTTTGTTCATCCCGAAGTCTGACTGAGGTGGAAGTGGACAGGATGATGACAAAAGTTCCTCAGAACACAGATCCAGATCGGGGTCATACCGGCTTCATCTCCCATCAGATCCTTGAGCCATAAAGTAGCCTTTCAGCCTGTTGATGTTCATCGTGCATACAGCTGCAGTCATAACAGATGGGTTCTCCTGCCGTCAGACGGGTCCTCGGTCGGCCGAATTCCAAAGTCTAGGTCCGGCGTCGGTTGTCGTCGCTTCTTCCCTGACGTCAGTGCGACAGGGGTATAAAAGAACAGCCGACGCCATTTTCTTCAGTCTTTCTTGCCGCACGGTGCCCGAAGCAGAAGCAGTTCGCAAGTGCCGGTCGGCCAGTTCCTGAAATTACAAAAATGTTGAAACCGAAGTCTTCTTGAAAGCTAAGTGCCCCGTTGGGGAAACTTTTCTTGCCTCAGACCGATGTCAGACAAAGTTAATAATTGTATTTCATGTGGGAAGCAAATACCACATAAGGATTTCCATTCCCTCTGTATACCTTGTTTAGGCCCAGACCACGACGTCTCGGTCTGTCGCTTTTGTGCTACATTCAACAAACGCACCATTAAGCGTCGGGCGGAGTTCGCCCAGCATTATTTTGGAAAAACATTTAACTACATTAGGTCGTTGGATACTCCGACTCCAGTTTTGTCTAAAAAACGCAAAGATAAGGACTGACACATGAGGTCCGCGGCCTCTACCGACACAACGCCAAAGCCGACTACACGTGGTCCGGATCTCAGCGAGGCGCCTAAGCAGCCCATGACTACCGACGACACTTCATTGGTGGTGTCTCCTGTGCCCGAGGTCGCAGGCTCCTCGACCCACACCCCGACTACAGATACCGAAGCCACTCTTGGCGTTGATCCTCAAAATGTGGACAGGTCTACCTCCACTCAAGGTGTCTTCAGACCTTCCTCTTCTTTTTCCATGAAGGCTTTCACAAAGTCTAAAGCAGCCATGCATTCTAAGAGACAAGCTACACAGGGCCCATCTCCAGGCCTCATGCATAAAAAAAAGATGCTTAAAATGGCTGAGGATTTAATTACTCTTATCAGGGGTTCTCAACCCCCACCGGACAAAAGGCCCAGAGTGGAGGAAGAATCCCCCTCCTCTGATCAGGGCTCCATTATTTCAGAGCACTCCGATGATCAGGAACATTCTTACTCCCCTTTTGAAGACTCTGATGCAGAGGAGTCCATTCCTTCTGTATCCCCCCCAGAGGATTACTCATTTGGGGATTTTGCATACCTTAAGGGAACACTTCCACTGGGAAGGCCAAGATTATTCAGATTCCAAGAAAAGGCTTAGGGAATTTCTCTTGCTACCTCAGCACAGGCCTCTGGCTATACCTCCTGTCTTGGACATCCTAGATGATGTTTACTCAGAGGCCTGCCTTAACCCGGATTCTCTGCCTCCAGCCCCAGTCAAGCCTGACAGGTACTACAGGGTTCCTGACTCACACCAATTTCTATACAAAAGCCATGCTGCTGACCCAGAAACCATCTCACAGGGCCCCAAGGGAATTAAGGCCTCCACTGCTAAAAATCCATTACTTTCCGAGAGAGATTCCAGATCCTTAGAAAGGTGGGGGAAAAAGGTATATACCTAGGCTACCTTAACCATGAGGGCCTTAAACTGTCAGTTCCATATGCTAAAATACCAACAGTTTTTGTTATCACAATTGAAAAGTAAAATGTCACAACCTGAACAACCAGACTTGAAGGAGTTGCAGGGTTTGATGCATAGTGCAGAACAAGTGGGTAAGCATACCTTACAATGTGGTTTTGATGCTCTAGAGGCCTCGTAGAGCTGCTGTTACAAGATCAGTTATACGTAGACATGCCTGGCTCAAAGAACAAACATTGCCTGATCATGTCAAAGCTAAATTACTAGATGCCCCTCTACAAAAGGATGTATTATTTGGTGCTAATGCTGAGGAGGTATTAAGGAAAATGGAGGAAAAGGTTAAATCAATGCAAACTGTGAAAGATTTTCTACAGGTACAACCCCCACGTTTCAGTAGAAATTGGCCTTCCAAAAATTGGTCCTTTCCAGCCACGGACAGACCCCAAAGAGGTAGATACAGGCGCCCGAGGGGCAGAGGACAATCCCAAGGATCGTTTAGAGGCAGACAGTGGCAAGCTCCTACACAAAGAGGTGGTGAGGATAACTCGCAATCATTCAGAAAGCAAGCCCAATGACTTTCCCCTTTGCATGCCAAGCAAGACTCAAATGGCAGCCCCCTTAGGAGGAAAACTGGCATTATTTTCAAAAAATTGGCATATTGTCACAAAAGACAAATGGATCCTGGACATTATAAACAGAGGCTACAGATTCTATTTTCACACCCTTCCAAAATTGAGAGGCATGCCAAACCTGCCACACAATCAAAGGGCAGAGGCACAAAGGCAAATTACAGATCTCATAGACATGAAAGCTATTCAAGAGGTACCGGCATCTAACAAGGTCAAGGTTTTTATTCCAGACTATTCCTGGTACCAAGGAAGGGAAATGATTGGAGACCTATTTTGGACCTATCCATCCTAAACACATTTCTACTCGTACCAAAATTCAAGATGCTCACTCTACAGCAGCTTCTTCCCATGCTGGGCAAGGAGTCTTGGCTGGTAACATTGGACCTCAAGGAGGCATACCTGCATGTCCCAATCAGACAAAATTGCAGAAGATACCTCAGATTTCTTGCAGGTTCAACTCATTATCAATTCTCTGCATTGCCCTTTGGCTTATCTACTGCGCCCAGAGTATTCACGAAATGCCTGGCATCAGTAATTGCCTCCTGCAGACTTCAAGGGATACAAATATACCCCTATTTGGACGACTGCCTGATCCAAGCGGACAGCAAGCACATTCTTCTGAAACATCTGGCTTCTGTAATAATGTTGTTGAACTCTCTGGGATACACAGTCAACAAAGAGAAATCAAGGCTAATACCCTCTCGGAAGATAATTTTCTTGGGTGCCAACTTGGACACAAACACCCAGATGGCCTACCTCATGCCAGAAAAGCAGGGGCAACTAACTCAGTACTTCAGAGCACTAGCAAATTGCACCAGGCTGACTGCAAGGAAAATCCTGCAGGCTCTGGGATTTATTGCATCTTGCATCTTACCAATCCCAGGCAAGGAAAACACGCTGGCAGACAACCTAAGCAGAAATATGACAGATCCACACGAATGGAAGTTGCATCCAAAAGTTTTTACAGAAATAATCCAAGCATGGGGAAGGCCAGACATAGATCTCTTTGCCTCCCACAAAAATCACCAATTGACAAAATTCTGCTCAAGGATTTTCCATCCAAAGGCCTGGAGAGTGGACGCTCTCTCTTTCATTTGGACATCAATGACAGTTTATGCCTTCCCTCCTCTTCCTCTGCTGCCCAAAGTTCTATTGAAAACCAGAGCAGACAGACCAAAGATAATTCTCATTGCTCCAGACTGGCCAAGACAACACTGGTACCCACTCCTGAGGAGCCTGACACATTCCACACCATGGACCCTGCCTCTAATGCCTCTTCTCCTGACTCAGCACAGTTTCAAAACTCTTCACAGCCAGCTAAAAACACTCAATCTAGCTGCATGGAAGATTCCTTAGCATCACAACAGACCCTACTCTCCAAGGAGGTGCAGGATGTCATTTTGGAGGCCAGAAGGCCATCAACTAGAAAAGCTTACTCCGCAAAATGGAAACGGTTTTGTATCTGAAATGAGAAAAAGGGCCAGGATCCTGGAAAACTGAATTTACCTCAAATACTACAGTATCTAGCTGAGCTGCTAAGCAGTGGACTTTCATTCTCCTCCATCAAAATCCATGCCTCAGCTATTTCTGCAGAATACAACACTGATCCACCCTTATTCTCTCACCCTCTCTTAAGACAGTTCCTCAGAGGGGCTAAGAATCTAAGACCGCCAAGGAAACACCCAATACCTCCTTGGGATCTCAATTTCATTCTGGAAAAACTGACCTTGCCTCCCTTTGAGCCAACTGCCTCATCAGATTTGCAATATTTGTCCTGGAAAACAGCTTTCCTTCTGGCTATTACCTCAGCTCGTAGAGTTTCAGAACTACAAGCTCTCATGGCTGTGCAGCCTTTTATCATCTTCCATCAGGACAGAGTTTCCTTACGAACCAACCCGTCTTTTATGCCTAAAGTGGTATGCAGGGTAGCTTTGAATCAGGCCATACACTTATCTACCTTTTATCCTAATCCTAAAAACAAAGGGGAGAGATTATTACATTCCTTGGACATCCACAGACAACTGCGTTATTATTTGGACAGAGCAAAGCCTTTCAGAAAATCAGAACAGCTCTTTGTGTCCTATGCTGTAGGAGCTCAAGGAAAGCCAATTTCCAAACAGACAATCTCAAAATGGATAGCCCACTGCATATGATTTTGCTATTTTTTTCATGGCAAAACTGTACCTACAGGCATCAGATCTCACTCCACAAGGGCCACCGCTACCTCTGCAGCTTTCCTCAGAGGAGTTCCTACCAAAGATATATTGGAAGCAGCCACTTGGAGTTCTGTGCATACCTTCTCCAAGCACTACCACCTACCATTATACTCCAAAACTAGAGCAGGCTTTGCCACTGCAGTCTTGCAGGGCATCCTGGCTCCTCCTAGTTCCACCTAGTGCCTACCACCCCTTTCTTAGCTTTGGGATTCTACCCATCTGTTATGACTGCAGCTGTATGCACGATGAACATAGTACAGTTCTGTACCTACCATAAATGTAGATGTTCGAGTGCTAATACAGCTGCAGTCCAGGTTTCCCTCCCTCCTTCCCCTCTTGGGACAGGCCTATTGGCTAACACCTCCTCATACAACCTGATTGGGGTATTCATTTATGGTGTATTTGCTTGCAACTACTGTACCGACGCCGGACCTAGACTTTGGAATTCGGCCGACCGAGGACCAGCCTGACGGCAGGAGAACCCATCTGTTATGACTGCAGCTGTATTAGCACTCGAACATCTACATTTATGGTAGGTACAAAATTGTACTTTGCTCCTCCTCCAATCTGGCCTTCCATTTCGGAGCCTTCATATCCAAAATCCTCGGGAGTTGAGGCGTTAGATCTGAAGATGCCTTTGTCGTCCACTCTAGCAATGTCCTCAGTTTGGTTGGCTCTGACCCTCTCAGAGAGTGAAGGTTCTCAGAGCCGAAGCATCTGTGCCACATCTGAGGGGTTGTCTTCGACTCCAAAGCTCTTGAAGCCATCCCTTCCCCTCAGAGCTTCAGCACTGGACAGCTCGGTTCAGACTCCTCCTTCAGAGTGGAGGGTTGGGGAGGGCCCAGGATTGTCTGCTTCAAGAGCTTCAGGTCAGAATGGATTGTCTTTGGCTTCTCCTGGCTTTGAAGTGGTGGAGAGGGTTTTCTCTCACTAGAGAGTAACCTTGACTCTTCCACCATCCTATGTATGAGTCTGCTCATCTTACCCTTCAGAGACAGCCAGTCTGTATGAGCTTCCAGTCAGTCCCCACTTGGGAACTTCCCACCTCTTCTGATACCTCATCAGAATACCACACTGAGGAGGTCCCTTGGAAGAGGTCATGCAAAAGGAGGCACTCAGATTCCCCACAGGAATCTCTTATGGAAGACACTGATTTTGATGAAGGGGAAGGGTCCCCCAGATCTCCACCTGAGGATGTTTCATTTTGAGACATCCTAAAAATTATTTGCCAGAAAGATGGTGGGTCTTCCCAAACCCCTTCTCAGGAGGATTCAATGTTTCTGGAAGCCTTTGGGTCTGGACTGTCTATGTCTAGGGTTATCGAAATGGCCAGCACTGTCAAAGGTATCTATGCTTCCAGCTGGGAGCCAGTCATTAACAATTCAGAGCTCTGACCATTCATCTCACCACAGCCCCCAGGGTGTCCACCAAATGTATGGCAGCAGTAGCAGCTCACCTGTGACTGTTCAGATTCAGAGTGTTTCCATACTTAGACGACTGGCTCCTCACCACACCAACCAGGCATATGTGTCTAAAGGCCAGAGATTATTTACCTCAATTAACTCTTTTGCTGGGAATGACTATCAATTCGGAAAAATCAAAACTTCAAACAGTCCAAGTCTTGGAGTTTATAGGGGCTGATTTGGACACAGTCAATTCTCTAGCCATTCTGCCTAAAACAGAGTTCTCACATTGAAGATGCATGTCAGACAGATACTTTCTCTTCCTCCTCTCCCCAGCAAAACTAGTTCTCAAAGCTCTAGGGTTGATGGCTGCTGCACTTACTCTAATACCCACTGCTCACCTCCACATGAGAATTCTTCAGTGGACCCTAGCAGTTCATTGGTCCTTTTGTCAGCACCCCTTAAGACATCCAGTAAAACTGTCTCAGGCTTGCAGAAGTCTCTTTGGTGGATTCATTTCGAGGAGATAGGTCAAGGGTGCCCACTCTGACTACAGATGCCTCCCACTTGGGGTGGGGCATTATTTGGGAAGGATTGTTCAAGGCACATGATCTCCACAAGAGACCAATTTGCATATCAGAGTCCTAGAAATGGCAGTGGTGCAGCTAATCTTGCAGGCCTTTCGGATCTTTCTACCTCTAGGGACTATTGCAGTACAGACAGATGTCATGTCACTAGCCTGATACATCAACAAGCAGGGGGAAACCAGATCCTACCCCCTTCGCTGAGAAGCAATGCGAGTGTGGCAATGGACGATCTCATCCAACTCCTTTCTTGTAGCGACACACATACTGGGGAAATCCAACATTACAGCAGACAAACACAATTGTTCTTCGTGTTTCACTGTTGCAGTTATCAACTTGGGTTATCTGCCTGCAGGTAGCCCTCAGTTGGCCCGAATACCAGAGACTTTGTATTTCTGCATCGGTTGCTGTTGCTCCAGGACTGACGTCAGGTCTTCAGGGGTATAAAAATAGGCAGCTGACGCCATTACATCAGTCTTTCTTGCCGAGAAGCCCAAAGCAGAAGCAGTTTGCAAGTGCCGGTCGGCCGCTACCTGAATTTCGTTTACGAACTGAATAATCCTGAAGTCTTCTGAAGCTAAGTACCCTGTTGGGGATCCTTTTTTCTTGCTCTAACCGATGTCAGAAAAAGTTAATAGTTGTCTTGCCTGTGGAAAGCAAATACCACACAGAGATTTTCATTCTTACTGCGTCACCTGTTTAGGCCCAGACCACGACATACCTCGCTGTCGGATTTGTGCCTTGTTCAACGCCCGAACCATTCATTGTCGGGCTCTCATTGTCACTAAATTCTTTCGCTGTCGTTCCGAAATGGCTTCAGTAAGCCATCCAATTACCGATATTCCGAAAAAACGTAAGAATGAAGATAGAGACAGGCTGCATAGGTCCAAAGCTGCCAACAACGCTTCCGTTAAGCTAGTCGCCAGTTCGCCGGTACTCAATGAGGCGCTTTTGCAGCCCCTGATGCCCGCTTCAATGGATTTGCAGGCCTCTACCGAAACCCGTTCGGAGTCCGGTGTGCCACAAGACTCTTCTTCGACTATGGAACCTGTGGATTTCTCTACCTTGGATGGGTCCAGAGGAGCTGTGCAGGCACCGGCTTCTGAGGAAGTTCTTCGCACTACCGATGTTCAACTCAATCTGACTTCTTTTTTATCTAAAACTACTGGGTTTCTTAGGCCAAGAGTACGCGCTATGCCTAGAAAACCGACAACCAAAGCGCATGCACCTGCTCCTATGCCACAACGACAAATGCTTAGGATGGCAGAAGACCTTATTATGCTGATTAGCGGAAGTCAGCCTTCCCCCTGCTAAGAGGAAAATAGACCAGTCCCCTGCAGCTTCAACAGATCAAGAGTCCGATGACTCTGAGGTATCTGATTATGAAGACATGCCCTTATCTGCTTATGAGGATTCAGATGCAGAGGAATCCATTCCGTCTGCCTCCCCTCCAGAGGATTTTTCTTTTGGTGAAATCTTACATACTTTAAGAGAGCATTTCCACTGGGAATGCCAAGACTATCCTCAGTCCAAAAAGAGACTCAGAGAATTTCTAGATTTGCCACAGCACAGGCCTTTAGCAATACCCCCAGTCCTGGAAGTTGTTGATGTTTTTATGGAATCCAGTCTTACACGTGATACTTTACCTCCTGCCCCTAGGAAACCAGACAGGTACTACCGAGTACCTGACACTCACAAATTCCTTTTCAAGAATCCTACCACTGACCCAGAAATCATTTCCCAGGGGCCTAAAGGTATCAAGGCAACTACAGCCAAGAATGCCACCCCTTCGGACAGGGATTCCACAGCTTTGGACAGATGGGGGTAAGAAGGTATATACCTCTGCAACTCTTGCTATTAGGGCATTGAATTGTCAGTTTCACATGCTGAAGTACTAGCAACATATTATGGAACTTATTAAACAAAAAGTGGCAACCTTTACAGACTGTGCAGAAAATAAAGAATTGCAGGAGCTTATGCACTCTGCAAGCCAAGTCAGCAAGCATACTTTGCAGTGTGGCTTTGATGCCCTAGAAGCATCTTACCGGGCAGCAGTCACTGGTTCTGTACTGAGAAGACATGCCTGCCTCAAGGAGCAGACCTTGCCAGACCATGTCAAATCAAAGTTACTAGATCTCCTTTGAACAAGGACAGTTTGGCACCAAATTAGAAGAGGTTTTTAAAAAGATGGAAGAAAAAGCCAAGTCTATGCAGACTGTTAAATAATTCTTACAAGTGCAACCCCCTAGATTCAGTAGGCATTGCCCTTCCAAACACTGGTCCTTTCCACCCCCTCCAGGCCATCTCAAACAAGACCCAGGGGAAACAGACCACCCAGACTACAGTCTCAGGCTATGCAGAAATCTAAGCAATGGAGTGTCCCCACCCCAAAGCAGGGAGTGGTAAGCCACCTCCTTATGGAAAAAACTCACAATGACTTATTTATTCCACTCCCCACCTCTGCCCAGTTTCTTGTGCCCCTAGGAGGAAAACTTGCCCTTCATGCAAAAAAAATGGATGTCCGTCACACAACACCGATGGGTCCTCAACATTGTATCCCAGTGGTACAAATTTTACTTCCACTCACTGCCAACCCCAAGAGGGTTCCCAGACCTTCCTCCAAACCAGTGGGCAGAGTCTCAAAACCAAGTTCTATCCCTGCTCTCTATCAGAGCTATTCTACCAGTTCCAGTGGAACAGATAGGTCAAGGATTCTATTCCACACTCTTCCTAGTACCCAGAAAAGAGGGCTCTTAGCACCCAATCCTGGATCTTTCAATTCTCAACACCTTCCTGGTGGTACCAAACATTCAAAATGCTTACCCTGCAACAGCTTCTACCTATGCTAGCCAAGGATGCCTGATTAGTCACCCTAGACTTAAAAGAAGCCTATCTGCACATCCCTATAAGGGAGTCATGCAGGACGTATCTACGTTTCAGGGCTGGATCTATGCATTATTAATTCTCTGCACTTCCCTTTGGCTTATCCACTGTGCCCAGAGTATTCACAAAATGCCTGGCTCCAGCCATTACATACTGCAGGCAGAGAAATACCCAAATTTACCCGTACTTAGACGACTGCCTGATTCAGGCAGACAGTCAGGAATTGCTGTTGCAGCACCTGTCATTTGTGAAAAATCTTCTCACCTCCCTGGGGTACACCATCAATGAAAAGAATTCAAAACTGGTACCCAGTCAAAAAATTGTATTCCTGGGAGCAAGCTTGGACACAACATCCCAGATGGCATTCTTCACTTCAGAAAAACAAGTCTATCTGACAGCCTACTTCAGACAAATGGCCACCAGAACCCAGGTATGCAAGAAAAATACTGAGGCCCTAGGGTTCATGGCCTCCTGTATTCGGCTAATTCCATATGCAAGACTGCATATGAGGAAACTTCAATGGTACTTAAAAATTCTTTGGTGCCAACATTCTCAGGACCTGGAAACAGTCATTCCTATCATTTCCTGTCTAAGGACAGAGTTCCTTTGGTGGGCAGAAGCATGCAACCACAACAAGGGACTGCCCTTTATTTAACCCCACGCCGCCCAGACCCTAACCACAGACGCATCAGACTGTACCTGGGGAGCACACATGGACGGCAAATGCATTCAGGGCCACTGACGCCCAAGTCAAATTCATCTGCACATCAACCAAAAAGAGATGCTAGCTGTGCAGAACGCCCTGACAGCTTTCAGATCCCTACTCTTTCCAGGACAACGTCTAATAAAAACAGACAACACCACAGTTATGTGGTACATCAACAAGCAGGGGGGAACCCATTCCTACCCACTCTGCAGGCTAGCCATGGCTCTGTGGAACATGGCATTGGACATGCAAGTCCATCTGCAAGCTCAATTCCTGCTAGGCAAACAAAATTCACTGGCAGACAACTTGAGCAGAAATCTCCTAGACCCAGATGAGTGGCAGTTAGAGCCCAGCACCTTCAACCTTCTGACTCAGAAATGAGAGACCCCAGAGGTGGACTTTTTTGCCTACCCCTACAACCACCAGCTCAGCAGATTCTGCACCGGGAACCCTCACAGCAGGGCCTGGAAAGTGGATGCCCTATCCTTTCAGTGGGTAAATCTCTCAATTTATGCATTTCCACCTCTGCCCTTTCTCCCAAGAGTATTACTCAAAATAGGACAGGACAGACCAAGGACAATCCTGATTGCTCAGGACTGGCCACGCCAGCACTGGTACCCACTCCTGCGCAGCCTCACATTGGTGCCACCATGGCACCTACACCAGAACCCTAGCCTGCTCTCTCAGCAGGAGGGGCAGATTTTGCATTCGCAACTGCAAACCCTAAACCTTGCAGCCTGGCTTATCCCTTGAATCCTATCCCAGCAGCTCTAAGCAAACAGGTGCTGGATATCATTCTTGAAGCCAGAAGACCCAGTACAAGGAAATCCTGTGCGGGTAAGTGGAAAAGATAGTGCTCCTGGAGACTATCCGAAGTAGAGGGCACAACTATGCCTTCCCTGCCTTTAATCCTGGAGTACTTAGCAGATCTACTATACAAAGGCATGTTCTTCTCTTCCATTAAAATACATGCCGCAGCCATTTCGGCTCATTACAACACTGAGCCACCTCTCTTCTCGCACCCTCTTATCAAACAGTTCCTGAGAGGGGCAAACAACTTAAGGCCACCAAGGAGAGCACCCACCCCTGCTTGGGACCTTAACTTTGTACTGGAAAAGCTCACACTTCCACCCTTTGAGCCTGCAGCATCAGCAGACTTAAAATTACTCTCTTGGAAAACAGCATTGCTTCTAGCCATCACTTCAGCTAGAAGAGTGTCTGAGCCACAAGCACTTATGGCTGTGGAACCCTTCATTATTTTCCATGCTGACAGGGTCTCTCTCAGGACAAACCCTTCCTCTTTATGCTAAAAGTGGTGTCCAGTGTGGTTCTCAATCAATCCATATATTTGACATCCTTTTTCCCTAATCGTCAAAATAAAGGGGAAAGGATCCTGCACTCTTTGGATGTGCACAGACAGCTCAGATTTTACCAGGATAGGACTAAGGCCTTCAGAAAATCAGACCAGTTATTAGTCAGCTTTGCAACAGGGGCAGAGGGCAAGGCCATTTCTAAGCAAACAATATCTAAATGGATAGCACATTGCATCCATTTTCTGCTACAAGCACCATGGGAAACCAACCACGCAGGGAGTCAGAACACATTCCACTAGGGCAACATCTACCTCTGTAGCATTTCTCTGGAGAGTCCCTACCAGGGACATCCTGGAAGCTGCTACCTGGAGTTCAGTACACACTTTCACCAAGCACTATCATTTGCTTATCTTCTCCAAATCCAGGGCAGGCTTTGCAACAGCAGACTGGCAGGGCATTATAGTCAACCTTAACTCTTCTTGACTGCCTCCACCCTTTTTCAGCTTTGGGAATCCACCCAAGTGTGATGACTGCAACAATAAATCATGAAGAACATAGTGCAGTTGTGTACACTTACCATAAATGTAGATGTTCGAGTGTATTCACTGTTGCAGTCCTGGTTTTCCTCCCTCCAGCCCCTTGGTTTCTCTCTCTCTCTCTCTCTCTAAATTCTCTATGCCTTTTACTCCCCCTCTTTCAGGGGTATTGGTATTGGTATTTACTTTTTACTGGTGACGTTTTCCTCCACCATAACTTAGCTCCCTATTGGGAGGCTCCTGACATTTGGGGCAAGAAAAACTGATGTAATGGCGTCGGCTGCCTGTCTTTATATCCCTGATGACCTGACGTCAGTCCTGGAGCGACAGCAAGCAACGCAGAAATACTAAGTCTCTGGTATTCAGGCCGACTGAGGGCTACCTGCAGGCAGATAACCCAAGCATGATGACTGCAACAGTGAATACACTCAAACGTCTACATGTATGGTAAGTGTACACAACTGTACTTTCTCATGCCTCACGAGTGGTCTTTGAACCAGTCAGTGGCAAACATGATTTTTCACAAATGAGGTCAACATTGCTGCGCCCTTTTTTGCATCTCCCCGCAGCATCAAATGTAGCAGGTTCTTTGCCCTTATCTCACCTCAGGGGCAGTCACCAAGAGATGCCTAGTCCATGTTTGTCCCTCCAGTCTCCTTTATGCTTTCCTTCTCTGCCTCTCATCCCTGAGTTTCTTCAGAAAGCACTTTGGTTGAAGAGCACAGTAATCCTCATTGCTCCTTTATGGTCTCAAATGTGGCTCCCTTTCCTTTGCTCTCGCCTAATACATCCTCCTTGGATGCTGGATCCCAGTCCAGACCTCCTATCTCACCCATCAGGGAAGATTCACCCGAACATTGCAGGTTTCAAGCTGACCACATGGTTTCTCCAATTCCAGTGATGGCTAGACTTTCCTGGCTTTCCTCCCCTGTTTGAAAAATCATAGTCCCATCTCATACACCTTAGACTAGGAAGATTTACAAAAGTAAATGGAAAAGGTTTTCTTTATGGGCTCATCAGAAAAAGTTAGATCCTTTCACTGCCCCTCTTCCAGCTATTCTAGATTTTCTTGTCTCGATATTTCAAGGAGGAGCAAGTTTTTCCACTATTAAAGTTCAGATCTGATGTCAGTTTTCATTCTATCAACTGATGGGTTCAGATCTGATCCTCGGATCCGACTCGGCTGTTGATAAAGTTCGTGGCAATGAAAATCTCTCGAGCTTCTCCCTTACCCATAATGCACCACCACTAATTTACTTCAGATCTCTTTGCTGCTTTGTGCGAAAGATCTGGTTGACCTCGCACTCGAGCTTTAGATAAGTAATTATTATTATCACTATTATTTCCGCTAATATTTCCAAATATTTATAATTCTATATATTTTTCTGTTACCCTTTACTAAAAGAGTAAATCTCCTGTTACCATAGTTGGTATTTTTCCCTTCTTTATCTGTCATACAGTTTTTGTACTTCCTTTCTTTCTATCATCAGTAAGTACTTCCTTTCTACTCTTTAGCATAGTCTTTTTATTACCATTGTTGGTAGTTTCTTTCTGTCTTTCTTTCATTCTTTATAAAAAAAAAAAATCTGTTCTTCTTTAACAGTGTATCTTTATATTTTGGTAGTATAATGTCAGGAAAAGCCTTCACTAATTTTAAAAAGTGCGTTAAGTGTGGGCACAAATGTCCGATGTCTCTTGTCCACACTTTGTGTGCTTACCTTTACATTTACAGGAGGATTGCTCAATATGTCATGGCTTTAATCCAAGGGCCTTAATTGAGAAGAAGAACAAACTTGTATTGAAAGGTTTGCTCCCTTCTGCTTTTGGAGAGGCAATATCTGGGGCTCAGTCCCCTAAAAGTAAAGATTTGAAGCTGCCTTCTCCGAGATCATGCACATCATCAACCCAGGTCTTGGAGCAGTCCAGGAAAAGATCCAAGCCAGATCTGACCTCACCCTTACCTCGATGGACTCAATTTCCTTGGATCCAATGAAAAGGTAATGGATCCAATTACATCCAGCCCTATTTCTCTACCTTGGACAAGATATTCACCATTCATTGATTTAGTGCCTTTAAGAATGTCTTCGCCAATTTTGGAGCATCACTGATCCAGGTCCCCTTCCCATCTTTTGAATCATTCTTCCAGAAGTTTGATGGAGGAAGACATGGAGAGAGTGGTGCAGAAGATTCTTGGTGCAGAGTTAGACAGGTGTCTTATCGGCTCTTACCTCTTCAGGTCAGGAAGTCCGTCCTTTGATTACACCCACACTTCCAGTCCCTCCTTTGATTCCTTTGACTGTCTCAGAGTCCCTGGATCCGAGCCGTCTGGCTCCATCTGTTTCAGATCCGAAGATAGGAATATCCTCATATCCGAAATTTACTCTAAGTGCTCCAGTTCAGTCGGATCCGGAGGGGTCTCAGAGCCATAGCTTCCCTGTCAGCTACTAGGTGTTGGAGTCAACTCCAAAGTTGTCAGAGCTGTCTCTGCACATTGGAGCTTCTTCACTGGACAATATGGCTCTGGCTTCCTCTTCAGGGAGATTCTCTCTGGGTGGGGGAGGACTCCGGTCCAGAAGCTTGCCTTTTCTGAGTTGAAGTCTTCTCTCTCGCTCTGGGGTGATTAGCCTTTGAGGATGTGAAGAGAGTGTCTTCTGCCTTGGCAGTATAGATGGATCCAACCCCCTGGGATTTTCCGCCTTTTACCTCGATGCCTTTGCACTTAGAGCCTCATCACTCTTTACCACAGGGGCAGCCAGTCCGAGACCCCCAGGCTTCCCAGCAGGTTATTTCTATTTCTTCTGATTCCTCCCCAGGGCATTCCACTGAGGAGGTCCCTAGGAAAAAGAAATGCAAGAGGAAGCACTTGGACTCTCCAGAAGAGTCAGTCAAAGTCAGTCAAGGAGGATACAGACTTCGATGAAGGTGAAGGGTCCCCACAGTCACCTCCTGAAGATATCTTATTTGGAGAATTTGAAATCTTAAAGCAGAGAGGTGATTGGATGCCCAGCAACCCTTCGTCTCAGGAGTCAGTATTTCTGGAGGCTTTTGTTACTGGCCCATCTACCTCTTGGTTAATCCACCCGCTGATGAGCTCATTGAATTGGTCTTTCAGCGGGTGTGGAAGAAACCTGACACACACAGTTGAACCCACACCCAGGAGACCAGACAAGATTATAGCACCACCTACAGAAAAGCAGTTTTGGGGAAAATGGGTGCCCGTTAATGCCATGGCCATGGTGGCTACCAAAAAAGGAACTTGCCAAAAAGAGTTGCACTGATGTTCATCGTGCATACAGCTGCAGTCATAACAGATGGGTTCTCCTGCCGTCAGGCAGGTCCTCGGTCGGCCGAATTCCAAAGTCTAGGTCCGGCGTCGGTTGTCGTCGCTTCTTCCCTGACGTCAGTGAGACAGGGGTACAAAAGAACCAGCTAACGCCATTTTCATAGGTTCATACTAGGCTATCTGCCCTAGGGCATTTATAAGCCTAGCCAGAATGTGTTTGGCTTTCGCCACCCATTTTAAATTTATTTTGCTATGCCCTTTTTCGAGGTTAGTATACTGTGCCTCTGTCTAACAGTGACATAGAAGTGATACCCGGGGTAAACCTACGATCTCCCATCCACTCATCAAGATTCCTCTTGAAGAGAGTCAATGAGGGACTCTGCCTAACCTGGACTGGGATTTTATTCCAGAGTGAAGGGAGCCTCTGGGTTATGAATCTGTCCCTCCAGCATGTCCTATTTATTTCAGTGCTGAGGTTCAAGTCTCTCGAGCGTGGCTCGATGGGATTTGGATTTTCTGAGGTGCAGCATGTCCATTAATTCCGGGTTGGACATGGCTTTATACGTCAGGCACAGATCGCCTCTGAACAGGCGGTATGCCACTGAGTAGAGCTGGAGTTTCTTTAACCGGGCAGCATATGGCATCTGTTTGAGCCCTTTGATCCTCTTGGTGAGGTACTTTTGGGGTCTTTCCAGTTGCTGTAGCTGTCTGGTAAGGTACATCCCAAAAGGGGCATTGTACTCAATTATGGGCCTGATGAGGGATGAGTAAAGAGGCACGATGACGTCCCTTATCTAGATGTGAATCCCTTCATGATTAGGTGGGCTATATAAAATGTTTTTCTAACCACTTTGGCCACGTGGTTGTCAAATGAGAGATTGCTATCAACTTGGGTCCCCAGGTCCCTAATTACTTCTTCTGTACTTAATGGATTACCACCTATGTGGTAATTTGTGGGCACTTTGTTTTTGCCAAAGGGATGACTATACACTTTTTGGCATTTAGCTTGAGGCCATGGCTCTGGCACCATTTGTCTGTTTCTATGAGGCCCTTTTGGAGGATGCTTGTGTTGGCTGGAGAGTCGATTATGGCACCCAGTTTGCAGTCATCTGCGAACTTGGTCAGCCACAGTCCTTCCGTGTTGGCCTGTACCTCCGAGAAATATATACCGAACAAGAGAGGTCCCGGGACTGAGCCTTGTGGGACACCACTTGTAACTGGTTTGGAGTCTGACATGGCTCCAGCAATTCTAACCATGTGGGTTCTGTCCTTGAGCCAATTTGCAATCCATCTAGTGACATAGGGGTTTATATTTAAGCTGGTGAGCTTATCTAAAATGCCCGAGTGGGGTATTGTATCGAAGGCTTTTGCGAGGTCCAGGTAGGCTGTGTGGACCACCTTCCCCTCATCAATGGCCTTGGTGACTGTTTCAAAGAAATCAACCAGGTTTAAGAGGCAGGATCTGCCCTTAACAAAGCCGAACTGGGTAGGATCCAGTGTTTGTAGGCCCCCAATATCTTTATTTATGAGGTCCATGATGATCCTTTCCATAGCTTTGCAGACCAAGCTAGTCAGGCTTATGGAGTGATAGTTTCCAGGATCCATTGAGGCACCACCTTTATGGAGAGGGACCACTGTTGCTGTACGCCACTCTTTGGGCACATATCCTGTAGTAAGGCTGAGATTGAACAGTAGTTTTATGTTTGGGTTTAGCTCTTCTTGGAGTTCATGTAGGACGCAGCTCGGGACACCGTCTGGTCCCATTGATGCTGTGTTTTTTGCTTTGGAGAGGGCGGCTCTTACCTGAGCATCTGAGATGTCAGGGGGGCAGCACTCTGCTGGGATAGATATTTGCCCTTTTGGGGGGGAGGTGCGGGAGAAGTTTGCGCTGAACCTGTCAGCTAGGATGTTGGCAGTGTCTCTGGGTTCGGTGTATTTTTTGTCATTTTGGACTAATTCTGAGCATATCTGGGAATTACCACCCAGGTTCCTAACATAACTAAAGAAAGCCTTGTGATTATCCTTAGTGTCCTGTGCAATTTGTCTCTCGAAGCTGGCCTTAGACAATTTTATGTGTGCCCGTAGTTTTTTGCTAATACTGATCAGTGATGCCCTCCCTTTTTGGGATTTTGCTCTATCATTTAGTAGCTTCCTCCTTCTATTGTATAGTTTGTTTATGGCTGGGGTCCACCAGACAGGACATCTGCCTTTGGAGGATTGGGTCTTGGTTTTATCTGGGATTGCATGATCCATGCATTCCTGAAGGTGTTCATAGAATGCGTTTATAAAGGATTCTGCGGTCTGGGCTGTATTTTCCACAGGCCCAGGGGCTTTGAAGGATTCCACCTCAGTTTTGAGGAGTGTGAAATTTGCTTTAGAGAAGTTTTTCACTGTGGTTTTCTGGGCAGGGGGTGGGATCGGGATGTCAATATCCAGTGAGATTAGTTTATGGTCTGATCTTACCAGTGAGGGATACACTTCTGGTCTGGAGCATAGAGTCCCCATGTTGGTGATGATCAGGTCCAGTATGTTTTCCCCTCTTGTGGGAGTGGTAACAAGTTGTTCCATAGCATTTGAGTTTATAAATTCTAGGAACCTTTGGGCTAGGGTGTTGGAGCTAGAGTAATGCTCCAAGTCTATGTTTGGGTAGTTGAAGTCGTCCAATATAATGGTGTTTGGAGAGGCCTTCATATTTTCCAGTGTTCTCAGGAAGGCCGAGTGGGGTTCCTGGGTTTGTGAGGGTGGTCTGTAGCAGGCTATAAACTGGAAGGCAGTTTTACCCACTGTTAGTTGCACATGGATAGTCTCTGATGCTTCGTGCTTTGCCACCAACCTGGAGGTGTGGGTATCTTTGATGAATATCGATACTCCCCCTCCTTTTGTGGTTTGGTCCAAGTTTTGGGGCCGAAAAGCATGGTATGAGGTATAACCTGGCAGTGCTGGGATGCTCTCGGGAGCCCTGAACCAGGTTTCTGTTACTGCACAGATATCGATGTTCTCCATGCTAAGGAGAGTTTAGAGTGCGTGCATCTTGAGGTTTAGACTTCTGGCATTGAGTAGCATTACTCTTAGTTTCTTATCCCTTGTGATACCTATGGATGTGGGTTTGGCTTTTGAGCCTTGCCTAAAAAAGGCACTATGGGGGTAGCAAGAGCCTTTGCCAATATCCGAAAGCCCAGGGGTGACAGGTGCAAGCCGTCCCTAGCGAAGCATCGTGGCTTGTCAAGCATATCATCCCAAGCTGACAGGCATTGGATCCCCTTTGAATGACACCAGTACTTAAGCCAATTGTTGAAATTGATCATCTTGTCTTCATATTGTGGCATCATTCTTGGTGAGGGTAAGATGCTACTCAAGGTCAGGGTCATACCGGCCTGGGCTATATGCTCAGAGAGCTCCTTTATGTCTCTTTTCATGTAGTCCAGGGAGGTACGTCTCAGGTCATTCACACCAGCATGGACAATGACTGAGTCATATTTGTACTTGCCTTGGAGTGACCTGAGTGCTTGTGTTATGTGGCGGATCCTATCGCCCGACAGGCTGCTCACCATGACCCTCTCCTTGTTCAGCCTGGTGAGCGGGACGTCAGTGTGCCTGACGATAGAGTCACCTATTACAAGTGTATCAGGTGTGTTGTTTAGTCTTAAGGGCTGTGACTGTTCGGCACACTGGCTTTGTGAGATATGTGTTGCACGTGTTTTGTTTTGGGGTAGCGGTTGCTTGGGTGTCCGCTTTGGAGGTCTCTGCTGCTTAGGCAGATTTTTATTTAGAGCCTCCGAGTATGTTTTTGTGTGTTTATGTGTTTGGTTTGCTGTCGTGGTAGGTCTATGTGAGACTGGAATTGTAGTGAGTGTGGTTTCCTTCTCCTCCTGACTGGTTATGCCAGTACTGAGTTGAGAGAGCTTAGCCTCCAGTTTGGCTATATGGTTGCATCTCTCACATGTGTTGGAATTTGTTGGGAGGAGGAGAAGGTTGTCTGTGTACATGAGGCAGTTGTAACATTGCCTCAAGATTCCCAGATTCACCAGCTGGACCGGAGAGAAGATTGACAACTCACCTTTGGACATGCTAGAATAATATTGGGAATTCCTTAATATTTGAAAACCAGGGCCAGTGGGGAGTGAGGGTGTAGTGCTTTTAATTTTATTGCTGACTTATATAATTGCTTTAGTGAGCAAGTGCCAGGTAACTTAAGTGCAATGTGTTACAGGTAACTTAAATGCAAAAACGACAAACAGTAACTTTCTTTCAAGTGAAACAAGGAAATAAGTACAGTAAGCAATGCAGATATCACTAGTGATCCACAGAAGCTGAGAAGCGTGTATTAGGTGGAATTAGCATTCCAGGGAAATAACAAGCAAACAAACAACAAGCATATAAACAAAGCTAGATTCAGCAGGCCTGGATCTAGTCTATGCTACAGCAAACAAGGTGTACCAATTTCAGTAAGATACAGTTCAAATATTCAGGCACTATAAACCTTTAACCAGAAATTCCCAGCTCAGAAGGGCAGAGTCCAGCCTCTTCTCCCACAAGAGTGCAGACCACAAACCTTCTTATTGTAAAATAACTGGCCTGAAGCCCAAGTGCTTAAACCAGAACTAACACACTTTAAGAATAACAGACACTGGGCTCTCAATCAGCAGTTCCCAACTTAGAAGGAAGAAAGCTACCTATCCTGCCACCACAGTGCATGCCACAAACCTTCCTAATGTATAACAACTGGTCTGAAGCCCAAGTGCTTAATCCAAAAGACTTAGAATGATAGCTATACTTTAATCAAGTTACTACCAAGCAGTAATAAATACAATTGAATACTTTAGAGAATGCCTGGATTAGTGCTCAAGTTACACAAACAAAGCTAGATCCAGCAGGCCTGAATCCAGTCTATGCCACAGCAAACAAGGTGCACCAACTTCAGTAAGAAGCAGTTCAGATATGCATGCACTATAAGCCTTTAACCAGAAATTCCCAGCCCAGAAGGGCAGAGTCCAGCCTCTCCTCCCACAAGAGTGCAGACCACGAACCCTCTTAATGTAAAATAACTGGCCTGAAAGCCCAAGTGCTTAAACCAGAATTAATACACTTTTAGAATAACAGACACTGAGCCCTCAGTCAGCAGTTCCCAACCTAGAAGGATGTAAGCTACCTGTTCTGCCACTACAGTGCAGACCACAAACCCTCTCAGTGCAAAACAACTGGTCCGAAGCCCAAGTGTTTAAACCAAAAGGCTTAGAATGAGTTACACCAAGCAGTAATAAATACAATTGAGTACTTTTAAGATGATGCAAAAGTAAAAAGTAGGTAGAAACACAAGTACAGTAAAAGCAGATGAAATTTTTTTTTTTTTTTCTGAATAAGTGCTGAGATCAAAGAAACAGATTTGAGTGCTGAAACTAGAAAACTGGCTAGTTATAAGAAAAAAAAACTAAGCTAGAAGGCTTCCCTCTAACACAGAAGGGCTTGGGGGCTCAGAAGCCTACAAATAGTCTATACCACATAACAGGAAAGGCAGGAAACAAGCTTAATTTTTTTTTTTTTTTTTTTTCCTGTTTCCCAGATGCTCTCTTTGTACACAGTAGGAGTGCCTGAAATCGGAATGTGATCTCACTGCACTCATTTGAGTGAGCAAATGAGATGGGCCCAGAAGGAGTATCCAAACACAAATTTACAAGAGGGGCGGGCAGTTGCAAGGCCACTAAGATTAACACCAAAACCAAAACAAAAACATGGAGGGTGGGTGGGACTAACTGAAGAGCAGAGTCAAAACTTCCAGTTCAGTTAATATTCCTTCCACACAGTTAAAATCAATTTAAATACTGTATTTTTTTGAAAAAAAAAGAGCAGATAAAGGTACTTAAATTCTCTTATACGTCCAGTTGAATACAGCAAGTCCTTAGCCGGCCAAAGCTGAGGTTTTTAAGCAGAAAATATTTCACACTGTACCACTTAAATAGGCAAGGACAGGAAATCAAAGAATGTGACTACCCCACACCTGTAATTACTAGCAAATAACAAAGTTCAGCAAACACTGACTAACTTCCAGTTCAGTTAATATTCCTTCCACACAGTTAAAATAAATTTAAATACTGTATTTTTTTGAAAAAAAAAGAGCAGCTAAAGGTACTTAAATTCTGTTATACGTCCAGTTGAATACAGCAAGTCCTTAGCCGGCCAAAGCTGAGGTTTTTAAGCAGAAAATATTTCACACTGTACCACTTAAATAGGCAAGGACAGGAAATCAAAGAATGTGACTACCCCCACACCTGTAATTACTAGCAAATAACAAAGTTCAGCAAACACTGACTAACTTCCAGTTCAGTTAATATTCCTTCCACACAGTTAAAATCAATTTAAATACTGTATTTTTTTGAAAAAGAAGAGCAGATAAGGTACTTAAATTCTCTTATACGTCCAGTTGAATACAGCAAGTCCTTAGCCGGCCAAAGCTGAGGTTTTTAAGCAGAAAATATTTCACACTGTACCACTTAAATAGGCAAGGACAGGAAATCAAAGAATGTGACTACCCCCACACCTGCTTCAGTCTTTCTTGCCGCGCGGTGCCCGAAGCAGAAGCAGTTCGCAAGTGCCGGTCGGCCAGCTCCTGAAATTATGAAAATTTTGCAACCGAAGTCTTCTTGAAAGCTAAGTACCCCGTTGGGGAAACTTTTCTTGCCTCAGACCTATGTCAGACAAAGTTAATAATTGTATTTCATGTGGGAAGCAAATACCGCATAAAGATTTTCATTCTCTCTGCATTCCTTGCTTAGGCCCAGACCACGGACGTCTCGGTCTGTCGTTTTTGTGCTACATTCAACAAACGTACCATTAAGCGTTGGGCGGAGTTCGCCCAGCACTATTTTGGCAAAATATTTAACTACATTATGTCGTTGGATACTCCGACTCCAGTTTTGACTAAAAGACGCAAAGATAAGGACCGACACACGAGGTCCGCGGCCTCTACCGACACCACGCCAAAGCCGACTACAGGTGGTCCGGTTCTCAGCGAGGCGCCTACACAGCCCCTGCCTACCAACGACACTTCGTTGGTGGTGTCTCCTGTGCCCGAGGTCGCAGGCTCCTCGGCCCACACCCCGACTACAGATACCGAAGCCACTCTAGGCGGTGAAACTCAGACTGTAGACAGGTCTGCCTCCTCTCAAGGTGTCTTCAGGCCTTCCTCTTCTTTTTCCATCAAGGCTTTCACTAAGTCTAAAGCAGCCTTGCATTCTAAGAGACAAGCTACACAGGGCCCTTCTCCAGGTCCCATGCCTAAAACACAGATGCTTAAAATGTCTGAGGATTTAATTACTCTTATCAGGGGTTCACAACCCCTCCCAGACAAAAGGCCCAGAGGGGAGGAAGAATCCCCCTCCTCGGACCAGGCCTCCATTATTTCAGAGCACTCTGATGAACAGAAACATTCTTACTCCCCTTTTGAAGATTCTGATGCAGAGGAGTCCATTCCCTCTGTCTCCCCCCCTGAGGATTACTCTTTTGGGGAAACCTTGCATACCTTGAGGGAACACTTCCACTGGGAAGGCCAAGAGTACTCAGACTCCAAGAAAAGGCTTAGGGATTTTCTCTTGCTCCCTCAGCACAGGCCTCTGGCAATACCTCCTGTCTTAGACATACTAGAGGATGTGTATTCAGAGGCCTGCCTTAACCCAGTCTCTTTACCTCCAGCCCCAGTCAAGCCTGACAGGTACTACCGGGTTCCTGACTCACACCAATTCTTATACAAAAGCCATGCGGCTGACCCAGAAACAATCTCACAGGGCCCCAAGGGAATTAAGCCTCCACTGCTAAAAATCCATTACCTTCGGAGAGAGATTCCAGAGCTTTAGAAAGGTGGGGAAAAAAGGTATACACCTCGGCCACCTTAACCATGAGGGCATTAAACTGCCAGTTCCATATGTTAAAGTACCAACAGTTTCTGTTATCATAGTTGAGAAGCAAAATGTCACAACCTGAACAACCAGACTTGAAGGAGTTGCAGGATTTGATGCATAGTGCAGAACAAGTGAGTAAACATACCTTGCAATGTGGTTTTGATGCTCTAGAGGCCTCATGTAGAGCTGCTGTTACAGGATCAGTCATACGTAGACATGCCTGGCTCAAGGAGCAAACCTTACCAGATCATGTCAAAGCTAAATTACTAGATGCCCCTCTACAAAAAGATGTATTATTTGGTGTTAAAGCTGAGGAAGTATTAAAGAAAATGGAGGAAAAGGCTAAATCAATGCAAACAGTGAAAGATTTTCTACAGGTACAACCTCCGCGTTTCAGTAGAAATTGGCCTTCCAAAAATTGGTCCTTTCCAGCCACGGACAGACCCCAAAGAGGTAGATACAGGCGCCCGAGGGGCAGGGGCCAAGCTCAAGGATCATTTTGAGGCAGACAATGGCAAGCTCCTACACAAAGAGGTGGTGAGGATAGTTCACAGCCATTCAGGAAGCAAACCCAATGACTTTCCCCTTTGCATGCCAAGCAAGGCTCAAATGGCAGCACCCTTATGCGGAAAACTGGCATTATGTTCGAAAAATTGGCATATTGTCACAAAAGACAAATGAATCCTGGACATTATAAACAGAGGCTACAGATTCCATTTTCACACCCTTCCACAAAAGAGAGGCATGCCAAACCTGCCACACAATCAAAGGGCAGAGGCACAAAGACAAATTTCAGATCTCATGGACATGAAAGCTATTCAAGAGGTACCTACTCAAGAACAAGGTCAAGGTTTTTATTCCAGACTATTCCTGGTACCAAGGAAGGGAAAAGATTGGAGACCTATTTTGGACCTATCCATCCTAAACACATTTTTACTCGTGCCAAAATTCAAGATGCTCACATTACAGCAGCTTCTTCCCATGCTGGGCAAGGAGTCTTGGCTGGTAACATTGGACCTCAAGGAGGCATACCTGCATGTCCCAATCAGACAAAATTGCAGAGGATACCTCAGATTTCTTGCAGGTTCAACCCATTATCAATTCTCTGCATTGCCCTTTGGCTTATCTACAGCGCCCAGAGTATTCACGAAATGCCTGGCATCTGTAATTGCCTACTGCAGACTTCAAGGGATACAAATATAGCCATATTTGGCCGACTGCCTGATCCAAGTGGACAGCAAGCACATACTTCTGAAACATCTGGCTTTTGTAATAATGTTGTTGAATGCTCTGGGGTACACAGTCAACAAAAAGAAATCAAGGCTAATACCCTCACAAAAAATAATTTCCCTGGGTGCCAACTTGGACACAAACACCCAGATGGCTTACCTCACGCCAGAGAAACAGGGGCAACTGACTCAATACTTCAGAAAACTAGCAAATTTCACCAGGCTGACTGCAAGGAAAATCCTGCATGCTCTGGGATTCATGGCATCTTGCATCCTTCTAATCCCATGTGCAAAGCTGCATATGAGGAAACTTCAATGGTACCTGAAAAACCTATGGTCTCAACACGGCCACAGTTTGGAAACAATAATACCACTGATTCCATGTCTTCAAAAGGAATTTCTGTGGTGGGCTCAAGCATGCCAAAGAAACACAGGTCTCCCATTCTGCAAGCCTCAAGCAAATCAAGTCATCACAACAGACGCCTCGGACTACACCTGGGAGGCGCGCATGACAGATCGGTGCATTCAGGGCAAATGGTCCCAAAAAGAAAAGCACCTACACATCAATCAAAAGGAAATGCTGGCAGTAATAAATGCTGTTATGGCTTTCAAAGACCTTCTGCATCCAGGCCAACTACTGATAAGGACAGACAACACCACAGTAATGTGGTACATAAACAAACAGGGAGGAACCCATTCATACCCCCTATTCAGGCTGGCCATGTCACTTTGGAACATGGCTGTGGAATTACAAATTGAGCTTCAAGCACAGTACTTGCCAGGCAAGGAAAACACGCTGGCAGACAACCTAAGCAGAAATATGACAGACCC
Source organism: Protopterus annectens (assembly GCF_019279795.1). NCBI lineage: Eukaryota > Metazoa > Chordata > Ceratodontiformes > Protopteridae > Protopterus > Protopterus annectens. Next base: position 614,290,685 of record NC_056729.1, on the reverse strand, counting down.
ACACGAATGGAAGTTGCACCCTCAAGTTTTTACAGAAATAATTCAAGCATGGGGAAGGCCAGACATAGATCTCTTTGCCTCCCACAAAAATCACCAATTGACAAAATTCTGCTCAAGGACTTTTCATCCACAGGCATGGAGAGTGGACGTTCTCTCTTTCAGTTGGACAACAATGACAGTTTATGCCTTTCCACCTCTTCCTCTGCTGCCCAAAGTTCTATTAAAGACCAAAGCAGACAGACCAAAGATGATTCTCATTGCTCCAGACTGGCCAAGACAGCACTGGTACCCACTTCTGGGGAGCCTGACGCATTCTCCACCATGGACCCTACCTCTAATGCCTCTTCTTCTGACTCAGCACAGCTTCAAAACTCTTCACAGTCAGCTGAAAACACTCAATCTGGCCGCATGGAAGATTCCTTAACTTCACAACAGACCCTACTCTCCAAGGAGGTGCAGGATGTCATTTTGGAGGCCAGAAGGCCTTCTACTAGAAAAGCTTACTCCGCAAAATGGAAGCCATTTTGTGCCTGGAATGAGAAAAAGGGCCAGAATCCTGGAATACTGAATTTACCTCAAATACAGTACCTAGCTGAGCTGCTAAGCAGTGGACTTTCATTCTCCTCCATCAAAATCCATGCCTCAGCCATTTCTGCAGAATACAACACTGATCCTCCTTTATTCTCTCATCCCCTCTTAAGGCAGTTCATCAGAGGGGCTAAGAATATAAAACCCCCAAGGAAACAACAAATACCTGCTTGGGACCTCAATTTCATTTTAGAAAAGCTGACCTTACCTCCTTTTGAGCCAGCTGCCTCAACAGATTTGCAATATTTGTCCTGGAAAACAGCCTTCCTTCTGGCTATCACCTCAGCTAGCAGGGTATCGGAACTACAAGCCCTCATGTCTGTGCAGCCTTTCATCATTTCCAGCAGGACAGAGTTTCCTTACGAACCAATCCATCCTTTATGCCAAAGGTGGTATCCAGGGTAGCTTTGAATCAGGCTATTCACTTACCTACTTTTTACCCTAATCCTCAAAACAAAGGGGAGAGACTATTACATTCCTTGGACATCCACAGACAGCTACATTATTATTTGGACAGAACAAAGACTTTCAGAAAATCAGAACAACTCTTTGTGTCCTATGCTATAGGAGCTCAAGGGAAGCCAGTTTCCAAACAGACAATCTCAAAATGGATAGCCCACTGCATACACTTTTGTTACTCTTATCATGGTAAAACTGTGCCTGCAGGCATCAGATCTCACTCCACAAGGGCCACAGCTACCTCTGCAGCTTTCCTCAGAGGAGTTCCTACCAAAGATATTTTGGAAGCAGCCACTTGGAGTTCTGTGCATACCTTCTCCAAGCACTACCACCTACCATTATACTCCAAAACTAGAGCAGGCTTTGCCACTGCAGTCTTGCAGGGCATCCTGGCTCCTCTTAGTTCCACCTAGTGCCTACCACCCCTTTTTTAGCTTTGGGATTCTACCCATCTGTTATGACTGCAGCTGTATGCACGATGAACATAGTACAGTTTTGTACCTACCATAAATGTAGATGTTCGAGTGCTAATACAGCTGCAGTCCAGGTTTCCCTCCCTCCTTCCCCTCTTGGGACAGGCCTATTGGCTAACACCTCCTCATACAACTAGATTGGGGTATTCATTTATGGTGTATTTGCTTGCAACTACTGTTTTTTTGATTATATTGCACTGCATTATTACACAAATTTATGTATTGCCTTCCTTCTGTGGGCACCTGACATCTGGGGCAGGAAAAACTGAAGAAAATGGCGTCGGCTGGTTCTTTTGTACCCCTGTCGCACTGACGTCAGGGAAGAAGCGACGACAACCGCCGCCGGACCTAGACTTTGGAATTCGGCCGACCGAGGACCCGCCTGACGGCAGGAGAACCCATCTGTTATGACTGCAGCTGTATTAGTACTTGAACATCTACATTTATGATAGGTACAAAACTGTACTTTCTTCCCTCTAACAGAGGACGATGGACAGATTCGGGAAGCGTGTCTTTGCTTCACTGACCTTTGCCTTAAAGTTGCTGAATTATTTGGCACATTTTACAAAGTTACAGAGGGATTTGATTAAGGAACTCCATTTCTGCAGAGGTCCAATCATCTGTGACTTCTCAGTTGGCAACCCTGCAATCTTTTTCAAATTCATCATTGAGGCACATTTTGCATGTAGCCGAAGGAACCTCAAGGGCAGTGGTTTCAGGCATTTCCTTCAGGAGACATGCCTGGATATGCTTATATGATTTTGTGGAACCCTTCAAGTCTTCGTTCATCAATGGTCATTTTGCTTGTACATTTGTGTTTGTCCCCAAAGTGAAGGACACATTATTCAGGTGTGAAAAGGATGGAAAGACCCATGGGCATACATTTTTCAATCCCTCAAAGATCGTTCACAAGGAATCAACGATGCGGTCAAAAGATGTAGTTCAAGAAATCCTAGGGTCCTTTCCAGGACACACGTGGAGGAACTTCCCCCAAAGGCAGAGGGGGAAATCCAACTGTTGACTATGCCCCCGCCGCAGAGGGGGCCCGCAAAACCAGGGGTCCAGAGATTATTTCCTTGACAGACCCAACCAGCGCTCCTGAAAGGAGGCCTGATTGCCCACCTCTGGAGACAATCTGGGTAGATTATCCCTGCACCAGAGAGCCTGGTTAGACATAACAAAATATATTTGGGTGCAGAGGATTATTTCCCAAGGTTATATAATACCCTTTTCCCTTCTGCCTGTAATCTCAAGAAATATCCCTGATGCTCCACCCAGTCAGAGGGAAGAAGCAGCATTTTAAATACAAACACTTCTAGAAAAAAAAGTCATCCAAGAGGTCCTGCCAGACCAGACAGAATTTGGAATGTACTCATGGTTCTTTTTAGTGCAAAGAAAACAGGGGACTGGAGACCAATTTTGGATCTCAGCAACTTGATCAAGTCAGTTTGATGAACCAAGTTTCGGATGGTCATGGTTCAGTCCATTCTCCCTTTTCTAGGCAAAGACGACTGGATGTGCTTGATAGACCTTCAGGATGCGTACTATCACATAAAGATGAACAGATGATCCAGAAAGTACTTATGCTTCCAGCTGGGAGCCAGTCTTTATCAATTCAGAGTTCTCCCCTTTGGTCTCACCACAGCCACTAGGGTGTTCACCACATGTATGGCAATAGTAGCAGCTCACTTGAGACTGCAAGGATTCTGAGTATTTTCATATCTATACGACTGGCTCATTACCTCCCCGACTAGGCATTAATTTATAAGGACAAGAGAACAGGTTCTGCAGGCATGTTCTCATCTGTGGATACCCATAAATTAAAAGTCTCAACTGGAACCAACTCAAAATTTGGAATTCGTAGGAGCAGCTTTCAGCACAAAGTCAGTGATAGCTTCACAGCCCCCTCAAAGGGTTCAAACTATAAGATCACAGATCAGAAAAATAATCCGCAGTAGCAAGATTTCAGCCTGCTTGGTTCTTCAAACTTTAGGATGAGTGTCAGTGACAATAACACTAGTACCTTTATGCAACTTTTACATGAGGATTCTCCAATGGATGCTAGCAACACAATGGTTTATTCTTTACCAACTTATGTCAACTCTGATATGAATCTCTCAGATATGCAAGAGAGATCTCAGGTGGTGGATTCAGTCAGATCAGGTTCTGCAAAGCTGTCCGTTCATTCCCCCTCAGGTCAAAGCCATAGTGACCACAGATGCTTCCCAGATGGGGTGGGGGGCATTTCCTGGGGGAAAATAGTTCAAGGCACTTGGTTCCCCAAAGAGGCCAACTTGCATATCAGTGTCCCAGAGATGACAGCAGTGCTTTTAGCATTGCAGGCCTTCTAAGATGCTCTCCCTTTGGGCATGATTGCAATTCAAATGGACAGTATGTCAGTAGTTTGGTACATCAACAAACAAGTAGGGACCAGATCTCATCCCTTGTGTTGAGAAGTGCTCACAGTATGTCGATGGGCGAGCTCTTCCAACTGCTTTCTTATTGCAATGCACATTCTGGGCAAGTCCAGTGTGATAGCAGACAAATTGAGCAGGTACATTCTTATACCTCATGAGGGGTCTCTCAATAAGACTGTTATGGAAATGATTTTTTTGTTGATGAGGTCAGCCTTGCTGTGATCTTTTTGCTTCTCCGCTAAACAACAAATACAGCAGCTACATTGCCCTAATCTCCCACAGGGGGAATACCTGAGTGATGCTGTACTTCCCGTTTGGCTCCCCGGTCTACTTTATGCCTACCCACCAATCCCATTAATTCTGAAACTCCTGCAGAAAGCTGCCATGTTGAAGAGCAAGGTCATCCTTATTGCGCCTTACTGGCTGGATCTGGTTTCCTTTCCTTTGGCCTCACTTACTTCACCAACCTTGAATCCTGGATCCGACTCCAGACCGCCTGTCTCACCTGACAGGCACGATCCATCCTTACATATCAAATCTCAGTCTGATGACCTAATTTCTCCAATCGCTTTATTAGCCAGACAACCTATGTTGTCTTTCCCTGTTTGACATATATTTTTATCACACCATAAACCTTCAACACTTAAACTCTATTAAATGGAAACGATTTGTTTACTGGGCACATCAAAATCATGTTGAGCCTTTTTCAGCTCCGACACATAACATACTTGAGTTTTTGGCCATACTTTTTAAAGAAGGTGCTAGTTCCTCAACCATCAAAGTTCAGTTAGCAACAATATCAAACTTTCACATTGGATTTCTCAGTAGCCTCTCGTAATTTGTGCAGAGCTTTTATGAGAGGCACTCTATGTTTAAGATTTCCTTTTAAGGACCCTAGTCCCCCATGGAATCTCAATCTGGTACTGCAGGCACTTATACATTCCACCTTTGAACCAACAGCTAAATGTGACTTTAAATATCTTACTTGAAAAACGTTTTTTTCTAGTAGCCATTACAGCTGCTTGACGAATTTCAGAAATTCAAGCATTGTCTTCAAAGCCTCCGTGCCTGATTTTTCACAAGGATAGAATGATCTTATGAACGAATGCCTCCTTCCTTCCCAAGTTGGTGCCAGAATCGAATATTAGTCAAGCCATTAATTTGCCAGTATTCTTCCTCAGTTTTGCTAACAAAGGTGAATACATGTTACATTTACTGGATGTTCACAGACAGTTATTATGTTTTGACTTGCATAGAACAAAAGACATAAGAGAAACAGACCAGTTGTTTCTTTCCTTTGCAGACTTGAAATTGGGCAAACCAGTTACCAAAGTAACTTTATTCAGTCAGCTAGTTGATGTTACATTTACTGGATGTTCACAGACACGTTTTTACTTGCATAGAACAAAAGACATAAGAGAAACAGACCAGTTGTTTTGTTTCCTTTTCAGACTTGCAATTGGGCAAACCAGTTGCCAAAGTAACTTTAGCTAGATGGCCAACTGATTTTGGGTATTAACCTTACTACAACTGCTATGAGCTCATTCAACTAGATCCGTAGCAATGACATAGGTTTTCTTTTCCAGAAAGTCCATGGACAACATATGTGCAGCAGCAACTTGGGCTTCTCCCCATACTTTTGTTGGTCATTACAAATTGGATGTGGTCTCCAGAGGTGGAGCATCATTTGGTTCAACTGTGCTCAGGAATATCTTTCCTTAGAGTCCACCCGGGATTTTAGGTAGCTGGAGATTCTGTCCCATGAGCTGAGGACAGAATGAAAATTGACAACGTCAGATAAAGAAAATATGTACTACCATAACGTTCCATCTGTGTTGTCTATTTTGATTCTTCCTCAACTTCCTGCCCACCAACCCCCATCCTTTCTATTTACAAACTTCTGGAAGAATGAGTTTTTAAGTGGACATCATTGCCCTTTATATTGAGCTCCAGATATAGTTTATTTTTGTATTCAGTACATACAATTTTATATCTCCTGATTTATGCATGATCAGTATTTCCTTTATAGTAAAAATCAGCAAACAAGATCTGAGGTAATTTAGGGTTGGTGCAATATGGGTAAGGGAGAAGCTCGAAAGTTTTTGGTTGCCACAAACTTTAGCAATGGCCGAGTCAGATCCAAGGATCAGATCTGTACCCATCAGTTGAGGAAGAATGAAAATGGACAACACAGATGGAACGTTATGGTAAGTACATAACTTCTTTTTAGCAGCCATCTCCAACTTTCACATCAGAGATAATGCTTCCCCTTTACCATCATCTACATTATGCAAGGCTTTTCTTAAGGATACCTTTCTACTTTGACCTCCCATAAAGGACCCTACTCCTACTTGGGACCTTATCATGGTTTTGCAGACTTTAGTACAGTCTCCCTTTCAGCTAACGTAGATCAAAAGTTTCTTTTCTGGAAAACTGTCTTTCTGGTAGCTATTACTTCTGCAAGATAAGAATCTGAACTCCAAGCATTATCTTGTAAAGACAGAATTACTTTATGGACAAATCCTTCCTTTTCACCAAAGGTTGCCTCTGAATCCAGTATCAATCAAGTTGCCATTTTTCTTCCCCAAATTTGAAAATAAAGGAGAATACACCCTTTGTCTTGTAGATGTACATAGACAACTTCGTTTTTACCTTCACAGGACCAAGGAGTTTCAGAAGTTTGATTAATAATTTGTCTATCTCACTAATAATAGATTGGGCATACCAGTTTCTAAAACCACACTGGCTAAAAGGATAATAGATTGTATCTCCTATGTTTATTCTTTGAGAGGCATTACTTTACCAAGACAGTAAAAGTCACATTCATCCAGGTCAGTGTCAACATCAGCTGCCTTTTGGGCTAGAGCTTCAATCGATGATATTTGTCCAGCTGCCACATGTCCATATTTTCATTACTCATTACAAATTGGACATCATCTCCAGAAACAGAGCTGCTTTTCATTCCGCAGTTCTCTGGAACATCCTTCCCTGAGGGCCACCCTAGGTTAATGTAGCTGGGGACTCTGTCCCACACGTTGAAGAACAAATGAAAATGACAACATCAGATAACGAAGTTATACACTCACCATAACATTCCACCTGTGTTGTCCATTTTTATTCTTCCTCAACATTCCACCTGTATTGTCTATTTTTATTCTTCCTCAACTCCTCCCCTCTTCCCCCGTCCATGTCTTTGAGAGAGACCTAACGGAATTGTCATAGGAACCACAGATCTTCTTCGTGTTTCACTGTTGCAGTCATCACCTGTGGGTTATCTCTGCTGTAGTAGCCCTCGGCTAACCCGAATACCAGAGTCAATGTTTTTCTGCATCGGTTGCTGTCGCTTGCTGCCTGACGTCAGGTTGTCAGTGCTATAAAGGAAGGCAGCCGACGCCATTACATCAGTCTTTCTTACCGTGGAGCCCGTAGCAGAAGCAGTTCGCAAGTGTGTCAGTCGGTCGCTACCAGAGTGTGAATTACAGCTGAAAATGTCTAAAGCTAAGTACCCTGTTGAGGATCCTTTTTTCTTGCACTTACCAATGTCTGAAAAAGTTAACGATTGTCTCACCTTTGGAAAGCAAATACCACACCAAGACTTCCATTCATACTGCGTCACTTGTTTAGGCCCAGACCACAACATCCCCCATTGCCAGTTATGTGCCCTCTTTAATGCGAGAACCATTTGTCATAGACCTCTTAATGTAGCCAGGTATTTTCGTCTTACATCTTCGCATTCTGAAATGGTGTCCATCAGCCAACAATCCGTAGACATTCTGAAAAAATGTAATGATAAAGATAGAGACTGACAACACAAGGCTACGCCTTCTGACGACTCTACTGCTAAGCAGGTCGTCAGTTCACCGGAATTCAGTGAGGCATCTTTGCAGCCCTTGATGCCCGATTCGATATTTTCGCAGGCCCCTACTGAGACCCTTTTGGAGTCTGGTATGCCGCAGAAATCTTCTTCTTCTTCCAGGCCTTTGGTTGTCTCTGCCTTGGTTGGATCCGGAGCCGTGACATAGACACTGGCTTCCGAGGAGGTTTTTTGCATTACCGAATCTAGACAAAAAAAACGTCTTTTCCTCCGATAACCATTTCTCTCAGACCGATGGATACTCTTAGGCCTAAAGCCAGGGCCACTCCTAGGGAAAACTACCTCTAGCTGCCATTTTACTCCAGCTCCACCACACCAAGCTCAAATGCTTAAAATGGCGGAGGATCTTATCACCCTTATCAGGAGTAGTCAGGCCACACCTTCTAAAATGAAGAGACCTTTCTCCTGAAATACTGACAGAATAGGATTCTGAGGAGTCTGATTATTCAGATTTAGAAGAGGAACAACAACCTCTGACTGCTTATGAGAATTCAGATGCAGAGGAATCCATTCCCTCTGCTTCCCCACCAGAAGATCTTTCCTTTGGGGAGACCCTTCACACCCTCATGGAACATTTCTACTGTGAATCCCAGGACTTCCTTCTAAGAAAAGACTAAGAGAGTTTCTAGACCTGCCCCAGCACAGACCCTTGGTCATCCCTCCAATCTTAGAGGTGGTTGATGATGTCTTCCATGAATCCAGCTTAACTCCTGATGCCCTCCCACCTGCTCCCAGAAAACCTGACAGGTATTACAGAGTACCTGATTCTCACAAATACCTGTACAAAAATCCTGCTGAAGACTTAGGTCATTACACAGGGACCAAAAGGGGCTAAGGCTAGTTCTACAAAGAATACTATTCCTTCTGACAAGGACTCCAGAGCTCTGGGCAGATGGGGTAAAAAAGTATACACCTCTGCATTCTTTGCTACCAGAGCACTCAACTGTCAGTTCCACATGTTAAAATATTAACAACACACTTTGGAACTATTAAAACAAAAGATTTCAACCTTTCCTGACTGTGCCAATTCGAAAGAGTTAGCAGATTTACTGCACTCTACTGGTCAAGTGGCTAAACACTCATTACACTGTGGATGTGACGCCCTAGAAGCCTCAAGCAGGGCAGCAGTGTCTGGATCTGTCATTAGGAGACATGCATGGTTGAAGGAATAACCTCTCCCTGATCATGTCAAATCTAAATTACTTGATGCACCCTTGAATAAGGACCGCTTGTTTGGAGTAAAAGCAGAAGAGGTGCTTAAAAAGATGGAAGACAAAGCAAAATCTATGTAAACAGTAAAAGATTTCCTTCAGGTACAACCTCCTAGGTTCAGCAGGAATTTTCCCTCAAAACACTGGTCCTTTCCTGCACCTAGCAGAAAGGGGCAAGGTAAGCCCCGCAGGGACAGACCACCCAGACTCCTATCCCAGGGACAGCAGAGAACCAAACAGTGGACCACTTCCACTCCAAAGGCAGGGAGTTCTAAGCCATCCCTTTATGGCAAAACCTCCCAATGACTCCCTCTCCCCCCTCTGCCCTCTTTTCACTCACCAAAAACTAGGAGGAAGGCTCCCTCTGCAAAGAAAATTGGCTTTCTGTAACAAAGGACCAATGGGCCTTAAAGATCATTTTTCAGGGATACAAATTCTCCTTCAAAGAACTCCCAGACTTACCTCCAAATAAGTGGGCAGAGGCACTGAAACAAGTTCAAACTCTCATATCCCAAGGGGCAATAGAATCTGTCCCCTCAGATCAAACAGGCAAAGGCTTTTATTCCAGACTATTCCTTATTCCTAGAAAAGAGGGCACTTGGCATCCAATCCTGGATCTATCCATTCTGAACACCTTCCTGGTGGTCCCCAAATACAAAATGCTAACTTTGCAGCAGCTGCTGGCAATGCTGACAAAAAATCCATGGTTAGTTACCCCAGATCTAAAAGATGCCTACTTCCATATCCCCATAAGGGAATCTTGCAGGAAATTCCTTTGCTTCAGAGCAGGCTCACAACACTTTCAGTTCTCTGTGCTACCCCTTGGCTTATCTACTGCTCCCAGGTTATTCACCAAATGCTTAGCCCCGGCCATAGCCTTTTGCAGACAGAAAAATATATAAATTTACCCTTATCTGGATGGCTGCCTCATTCAGGCAGATTGCAACGAAAAGCTCCTCAAGGACCACCTCTTTGTGAAACCCCTCCTAAACTCCTTAGGGTACATCATCAACAAGAAGAAATCAAGGCAAACGCCCTCCAGGAAGATCATTTTCTTGGGAGCACTGCTGGACACAGCGTCCCAAATGGCCTTCCTACCCCCAGAAAAGCAGAGCTTCTTGCCTCTCTGTTTTACCCAGCTGGCTTCCAGAAGTCACCTCACTGCAGGGAAGTTCCTGCAAGCCTTGGGGTACATGGCATCTTGCATCCTTCTAACTCTTCTAGCCAGGCTTCACATGAGAAAACCTCAGTGGTACCTAAAGAACCTCTGGTGTCAGCACTCTCAACCTCTAGAGACCTCTCTACCTCTTATACCCTCTATAAGGGCTGAGTTTCTCTGGTGGGCAGGGGCCTGTGCCCAGAACAAGGGTCTTTCTTTCACCCTCCACCCAACCAGGCAGACCATTACCACCGACGCTTCAGACATAGCTTGGGGCGCTCATCTAGAAGGCAGGTGCACCCAAGGCCTCTTCCATGGAACTACACCTGATAGCCCAGTACCTACCAAGGATCAACAACACCCTGGCAGACCACTTAAACAGAAACTTTCTGGACCCCCATGAATCGCAGCTCCACAGAAAAATCGTTTTACAAATCACTCAGGTATGGGGGGACTCTGGATGTGGATCTGTTTGCTTTGCATCTCAACCATCGGCTGAAAAAAATTTGTACCAGGGAGTATCACCACCTAGTGTGGAAGGTGGATGCCTTGACCTTCCTCTGGAACACCCTCTTTGTGTATGCATTCCCTCCTCTTCCTTTTATTCCCAAGGTACTGATCAAAATAAGGGAGGAGAGACCAAAGGCCATCCTCATTGCTCCAGTCTGGCCCAGACAACATTAGTATGCCTTACTGCGCTGCCTGAACTTACAGCCTCCCAGGCAGCTTCCCCTGATGTTCATCGTGTTTCACTGTTGCAGTAATTACACTTGGGTTATCCTGCTGGCAGGCTATCCGCAGTCGGCCTGAATTCCAAAGTCCTGGTCCGGCATCGGTTGCTGTCACCTCTTCCCTGACGTCAGTGCGCCAGGGGTATATAGGATGCAGCCGACGCCATTTTCTTCAGTCTTTCTTGCCGCACGGTGCCCGAAGCAAAAGCAGTTCGCAAGTGCCGGTCGGCTGACTCCTGAGATTTTCAAAATTGAATTTCAGATCCGAAGTCTTCAATAAAGCTAAGTACCCCATTGGGAAAACTTTTTCTTGCTCCAGACCGATGTCAGTAAAAGTTAACAATTGTATTTCTTGTGGGAAGCAAATACCTCATAAGGATTTTCATTCTTACTGTATTCCTTGCCTAGGCCCTGACCACAACGTTGCTAGTTGTCAGTTTTGTGCTAGATTTAACCAACGCACTTTTAAGCATTGGAACGATTTTGCTTTCCATTACTTTGGCCGAAGGTTTAACTATATAATGCCGTCGGAACAGCCGACAACCAGAGTACATAATAAGCGCAAGGAAAAAGAAAAGGACAGGCATCCGAGGTCCAAAACCGACGACGAAGCCTCTTCTAGGCCAGTCGCCAGTTCGCCGGTTTTCAGTGAGGCGCTTTCGCAGCCCCTAACACCCGCTACCTCAGAGCCACAGGCCGCCTCCAACTCCCACGTGGAGACAACTAGGCTTCTGGAAACTCAAGGTATTGGGCCTACGGAAACTACTCCCTCAGATGGGTCCAGAGACGCTGAGCAGCCATCGGCTTCTGAGGGTGATGTTCATCGTGTTACCCTGCTGCAGTCATCACACTTGGGTTATCCTGTCGTCAGGCGGTCCCGCAGTCGGCTGGAATTCCAAAGTCTTGGTCCGGTGTCGGTTGCTGTCGCTTCTTCCCTGACGTCAGTGCTCCAGGGGTATATATAATGCATCTGACGCCATTTTCTTCAGTCTTTCTTGCCACGTGGTGTCCGAAACAGAAGCAGTTCGCAAGTGCCGGTCGGCCGACTCCTGAAATTTTCGAAGTCGAATTTCAGATCCAAAGTCTTCAATAAAGCTAAGTACCCCATTGGGGAAACTTTTCTTGACTCAGACCGATGTCAGAAAAAGTTAACAATTGTATTTCTTGTGGGAAGCAAATACCTCATAAGGATTTTCATTCTTACTGCATACCTTGCCTAGGCCCAGACCACGATGTCACTGGTTGTCGTTTTTGTGCTAGGTTTAATAAGCGTACTATAAAAAGACGCTTTGATTTTGCATGACACTACTTCAGTAGAAAATTTAACTACACTATGCCGTCGGAGCAACCGACTACCGGCGTGCACAAAAACCGCAAGGATAAGGACAGGCAGCCTAGACCCAAGCCAGACTCCGAGGCCTCGGCTGGTCCGGTCTCCAGTTCACCGGTCTTCAGTGAGGCTCCGACACAGCCCCTGACTACCACAGATCTGGAACCCGAGACTGCTTCGGAGCTTTTGGCGGAGAGTACTAGGCCGACGCAGCCATTTTGTTTAGCCCCTACCAAAAACACTGCTGAAAAAGATGTCGGTGCTGCAGAAACACCTTCGGTTTCTGAAGGCGTCTTCAGACCGACGACGCTCACCATAAAAACGTATCCTAAGACTAAGACTCCTATTAAACCTAAAAAGACTGCACTTCAGTCTCCAGTTCTAGGCCCCATGCCTAAGAAACAGATGCTCAAAATGGCTGAAGATTTGATCTCTTTAATCAGGGGTTCCCAACCCCCATCCAACAAAAGGCCTAGACAAGAGGAAGGTTATGCCTCCTCTGAACAAGTGTCTATTTCCTCAGGCTCTTCTGAGGACCAAGATTACTCCTTCTTCCCTTATGAAGATTCTGATGCTGAGGATTCTATTCCCTCAGCTTCTCCTCCTGAAGACTACTCCTTTGGGGAAATTTAACACACTATGAGGGAACATTTTCATTGGGAAGGTCAGGACTACTCTGACTTAAAGAAAAGACTCAGAGAGATGTCCTTCAAGGATGCATCTGCAGTCATAACATATGGGGTTGTCCTGCCTCAGGCAGCCCTTCGGTCGGCCGGATTCCAAAGTCTGGGTCTGGCCTTGGCTGATGTCGCACTTTCCCCGACGTCAGAGCGTCTGGGGTATAAAAGCATCAGCCGACGCCATTTTCCTCAGTCTTTCTTGCCACGCGGTGCCCGAAGCAGAAGCAGTTCGCAAGTGCCGGTCGGTCAGATCCTGTGATTCAGCTACCGAAGACTTCGAAAAAGCTAAGTACCCCGTTGGGGACTCTTTCTTGCCTCAGCCGATGTTAGATAAAGTAAATAATTGTTTAACTTGTGGGAAACAAATACCTCATAAGGATTTCCACTCTTACTGCCTCCCTTGCTTAGGCCCAGACCACGACGTCTCGGCCTGTTCAGCCTGTGCTTCCTTCAACCGACGAACTCTTAGACGTCGGTCGGAGTTTGCAGAGGAATTCTTTGGGGCTAATTTTGCATATAAGATGCCGTCGGAGACTCCGACATCGCATTTGGTGAAAAAACGGAAGGACAAGGACCGACACTCGCGGCCCGCGGTTTCGGCTGAAACCAAGGTAAGGCCTACCGCGAGTGTCTCGGTTTCGGCCGAAACCGAGTCCTCGGAACTTCCTTTAACCGAATCCACTCAACCGACCACCACGGCCCTGGAGGCCCCAGCTGAGTCGGCTACTGAGCTGCCTACCGAAACCAGTGTCCAGGAAATATCCGACACCATTCCTTTGGACAAGTCTACTCCTGCACGTGGTGCAGCTAGACCCCCTGCTTCCATGTCCATTAAGGCTTTTTCCAGGGCTAAAGCTGCTAAACTTCCTAAAGCTTTGCCTCCCAAGACTACCTCTCAGAGACCTTCTTCTAGTTCTCAGATCCTCAGCCTTGCAGAGGATCTTATTTCTTTAATTAGAGGTTCTCAGCCTCATCCGGACAGGGGCTCTCACCCACCACCAGACAAAAGGCCCAGGACTGAGCCCTCTGACCAACACTCTTCAGATGAGTCTACGGATGGATCTGAGTTGTCAGATCACCAGGAGGAGGCTTATTCGGCCTACGAGGATTCTGATGCTGAAGAATCTATCCCTTCGGCCTCCCCTCCTGAAGAGTTTTCCTTTGGTGAGACACTACACTCTATGAGAGACATTTTCAATGGCAGGGTCAGGAATTTTCTGATTCTAAAAAGAGATTAAGGACTTTTTTGCATTTACCTCAGCATAGGCCCTTAGCTATACCTCCTGTTTTGAATGTTATTGATGATGTGTACAATGATGTTAGTACAGCCCCTGATTCTCTCCCTCCAGCACCTGCCAAACCTGATAGATACTACAGGGTCCCGGATTCTCATTTACATCTGTACAAGGCCCATTCTGCAGACCCAGATACTATTTCTCAGGGCCCTAAAGGGGTTGCAGCTGCCACTGCCAAAAATCCTCTACCTTCTGAAAGGGAGTCTAGAGCTTTAGAGAGATGGGGAAAGAAGGTATACACTTCTGCAACTCTTTCCATGAGGGCATTAAATTGTCAATTTCATATGATACAGTACCAAGAGTATTTGTTTGATGAATTGCATAAGACGCTTTCTTCTTCTGAACCCCTTGACCGTAAATCCCTTCAGGATCTGGTACATAACTCACAGCAGGTTAGTAATAATTTTTTGCAGTGTGGTTATGATGCACTGGAAGCTTCATGTAGGTCAGCTATGACTGGGGCAGTTATTCGTAGGCATGCCTGGCTGAAGGAACAATCTTTACCAGACCATGTTAAAGCCAAACTCCTGGATGCTCCAATGGAAAAACAAAAATTATTTGGTTCCTCGGCTCAGGAGGTCTTAAAGAAGTTTGAAGAAAAGGCAAAATCTGTGCAAACAGTTAAGGACTTTCTGCAAGTACAACCACCGAGATTCAGCAGAAACTGGCCTACTAAGAATTGGTCCTTTCCAGACTCGGACAGATCCCAGAGGGGCAGGAACAGGCGTCCCAGAGGTAGAGGGCAAGCTAGAGGCTCCTACAGAGGCCGTCAGTGGCAGCCTACCAACCAGAGAGGTAGTGCAGGAACAGCAACAACAACTACTACACCTGGACAGACTCAATGACTTTCCTTTGATTCCGCCTACCAGGGCTCAATTGGAAGCACCCTTGGGCAGAAAGCTTTCTTTATTCTCAAAAAACTGGCATTATATTACAAGGGACACATGGACACTGCAAATAATAGACAAAGGATACAGGTTCCACTTCCACACTTTGCCAAGAAGAAACGGAATGCCAAACCTGCCACCAAATCAGAGGGCAGAGGCTTTAAAGCAGATCAACAACTTAATTCAAATGAAAGCCATAGAAAAGGTACCTCTTTCAGAACAAGGCCAAGGATTTTACTCCAGATTATTCCTTGTTCCAGGAAAAGAAAATCAATGGAGGCCTATTCTCGACCTGTCCGCACTGAATACTTACCTCATTGTGCCAAAATTCAAGATGCTGACCCTACAGCAGCTTCTTCCCATGCTGGGCAAGGAGTCTTGGCTGGTGACTCTAGATCTCAAGGAGGCATACCTGCATGTCCCTATTCGACAAAGTTGCAGAAGACACCTCAGATTTCTTGCAGGATCAGAGCATTATCAATTCTCAGCATTGCCCTTTGGCTTATCTACTGTGCCCAGAGTATTCACGAAATGCCTGGCATCAATAATTGCACACTGCAGACTTCAGGGGATTCAAATCTACCCATATCTGGACGACTGCCTTATACAAGCGGACAACAAGAAAAATTTGATAAAGGACTTGGCCTATGCCATCCACCTACTACAGGCCTTGGGATACACAGTCAACATCCAAAAATCAGGACTTGTTCCATCCCAAAGGATAACCTTTTTGGGTGCAGATCTAGACACAACCACCCAAATGGCCTTTCTCACAGAAGAAAAACAAAAACAACTTCCGGATTACTTCATGAATCTGACAAGACAAACTCAGCTAACTGCAAGGAAAATCCTGCAGGCCCTGGGTTACATGGCATCCTGCATAATTCTGATTCCACAAGCCAGGCTGCATATGAGAAAATTACAATGGTACCTAAGGAGTGTATGGTCTCAGCACAGTCACAGTTTGGAAACTTTGATACCAATCATTCCTTGCCTTCAAAAGGAATTCCTGTGGTGGGCTCAAGCCTGCCAGTCCAACAGAGGGTTGCCTTTCAACAAACCAAAAACAAAACAAACCATCACCACGGACGCTTCAGACCGAGGATGGGGAGCACACATGGAGAGCAAATGTATCCAAGGCCTATGGTCTCAAGGGCAGCTGCGCATGCACATAAACCAAAAGGAAATGCTGGCAGTGATACACGCAATCGAGGCCTTCAAACCTTTCCTCCATCAAGGCCACCTGTTAATAAGGACAGACAACACCACAGTCATGTGGTACATAAACAAGCAGGGAGGCACGCATTCCTACCCTCTATGCAGGCTGGCCATGAATCTATGGGAACTATGCTTGAAACTCAATATCCAACTACAGTCCCAGTTCGTGCCAGGAAAAGAAAATGCACTGGCAGACAGCTTAAGCAGAACTACCATGGATGCACACGAATGGATGCTACACCCAGACATCTTTCTACTCATAACAAAAGCATGGGGAAAGCCGGAGATAGATCTGTTCGCCTCACCCCACAATCATCAACTGAAGACACTCTGCTCAAGGACATACCACCCACAAGCTTGGAGGGTGGACTCTCTCTCTTTCAGCTGGAAAGCTCTAAAAGTATATGCCTTCCCACCTCTCCCATTAATGTCCAAGGTTTTACTGAAGATCAGGGCAGAACAGCCAAGAGTGATTCTGATAGCTCCAGACTGGCCAAGGCAGCACTGGTACCCACTATTGAGGAGCATGTCACAGACGAAACCATGGCCTCTCCCCCTATGGCCTCTTCTTCTGACACAGAACAATTTCAAGATCATGCACCCCAACTTGAAAACATTGCAGCTAACTGCCTGGAAAATTCCATAAACCCCCCTCAAAATAACTTATCACAGAGAGTAAAGGACATTATGGAAGCTCGCCGGCCTTCCACAAGGAAGACATACTCAGCAAAATGGAAAAGATTTCTCATTTGGAACACAACAAAAGGCTTAGATGTGACAGTGGCGAGCATGGCACATATTCTGGAATACTTAGCAGAATTGTTCCACAATGGCCTGTCCTATTCTTCCATTAAGATTCATGCCTCAGCAATTTCAGCAGAATACAATGTTGATCCACCTATCTTCTCGCACCCTCTCCTCAGACAATTTCTGAGAGGAATCAAAAACATCAATCCTCCAAGGAAACCCCCTTTACCTACTTGGGATCTCAACTTTGTGCTGGAGAAACTAACACTTCCTCCCTTTGAACCAGCAGCATCGGCGGATCTACAGTTTCTGTCTTGGAAAACTGCATTCCTTCTGGCCATAACTTCAGCAAGAAGAGTATCTGAGTTACAAGCTTTAATGGCAGTACAGCCATTTCTTATCTTCCATCAGGACAGAGTTTCAATGAGAACCAATCCTACTTTTATGCCAAAGGTGGTATCTAGGGTATCCCTGAACCAAGCTATTCACTTGCCTACATTCTTCCCAAATCCACAAAATAAAGGGGAAAAACTTCTACACACTCTGGATATACACAGACAACTACGCTACTACTTGGACAGAACTAAAAGTTACAGAAAGACTGACCAACTCCTTGTAGCATATGCTGCTGGGGTACAAGGAAAATCAATTTCCAAACAGACATTTTCAAAGTGGATAGGAAATTGCATTCGATTTTGTTACTCCTTTCATGGAAAGACGGTTCCTGCAAACATTAGGCCTCATTCCACGAGGGCCACAGCCATCACTACAGCCTTCCTAAGAGGGGTGGCTACCAAGGACATTTTAGAAGCTGCTACATGGAGCTCCGTGCATACATTTGCCAAACATTACAATTTACCTTTATACTCCAGATCCAGAGCAGGTTTTGCTACAGCAGTCCTGCAGGGTATCTTAACTACACCATCCTTTTCTTAGTACCTCCTCCCCCAGATTGGCTATGGTATTCTACCCATATGTTATGACTGCAGATGCATCCTTGAAGGACATAGTACAGTTTTGTACCTACCATAAATGTAGATGTCCGATAGGTATGCATCTGCAGTCAGGTTTACCCTCCCTCCTTCCCCTCTGTGGTATTCCCAGGGTACTTACCCCTCCATTAGCTAGCTGGGGGGATCTATTATGGTGTATTTGTTTGTATATATATGTATATATTTTGGAAAATGTTTGGAATTATTGCATTCCTCCAAATTTGGCCTTCCTAGAGGGCTCCTGGCATCTGGGGCAAGAAACACTGAGGAAAATGGCGTCGGCTGATGCTTTTATACCCCAGACGTTCTGACGTCGGGGAAAGTGCGACATCAGCCGAGGCCAGACCCAGACTTTGGAATCCGGCCGACCGAAGGGCTGCCTGAGGCAGGACAACCCCATATGTTATGACTGCAGATGCATACCTGTCGGACATCTACATTTATGGTAGGTACAAAACTGTACTTTTCTTTTACTCCCCCAGCACAGACCACTTGCCATCCCCCCAGTTTTAGACATTGTGGATGATGTTTACTTAGAATCCAGTTTGAACCCAGATTCTCTGCCTCCTGCTCCAGCCAAACCTGACAGATACTATACAGTACCTGATTCCCACAAATTCCTTTATAAAAGCCCTGTTGCTGATCCAGAGACTATCTCCCAGGGTCCCAAAGGGGCTAAGGCTTCTATGGCAAAAAATCCTGTACACTCTGACAGGGACTCCAGAGCACTAGACAGGTGGGGGAAAAAGGTTTACACCTCAGCCACTCTAGCTATGAGGGCACTAAATTGCCAATTTCACATGCTAAAATATCATCAATTTCTAATGTCTCAGTTAAAACAAAAAATGAGCACACTCCCTCAACAGTCTGAATCGAAAGAAATGCAGGATCTGTTGCATGCAACTGAACAGGTGGGCAAACATACTTTACAATGTGGGTTTGATTCTCTGGAGGCTTCCTGCAGAGCAGCTGTCACTGGGTCTGTTATACGTAGGCATGCTTGGTTAAAGGAACAAACTCTACCTGATCATGTTAAAGCAAAACTTCTAGATGCTCCCTTACAGCAGGATGTTCTTTTTGGAGTTAAAGCAGAAGAAGTCTTAAAGAAAATGGAGGATAAGGCAAAATCTATGCAGACAGTCAAAGATTTTCTACAGGTACAGCCACCTCGCTTCAGCAGAAATTGGCCAACAAAAAATTGGTCCTTTCCAGCTACTGACAGACCACAGATGGGTAACTACAGACGTCCAAGAGGCAGAGGACAACCACAAGCCCAGTACAAACCTCGACAATGGGGCACTGCAACACAGAAGGGAGGAGAAGACATGTCCCAAACTACCAGAAGGCAAACTCAATGACTTGCACCTCATCTGGCCAAGCAACACTCTCTTGGCAGCCCCCTTGGGAGTAAAACTCGCACTTTTTTCAGACAACTGGCACATTGTCACAAAGGAAAATGGGTCCTAGACATAATTTCACGAGGATACAGATTCCATTTTCACACCTTGCCAATGAAAAGAGGAATGCCAATCCTGCCACAAAATCAATGGGCAGAGGCACAAAAACAAATTACAGCTCTCATGGACATGAAAGCCATTCAACTGGTACCTACTTGAGAGCAAGGCCAAGGATTTTACTCAAGACTCTTTCTAGTTCCCAGAAAGGACAATGCCTGGAGACCAATTCTGGACCTTTCAATTCTAAACACTTTCTTACAAGTACCCAAATTCAAGATGCTAACACTACAGCAGCTTCTTCCCATGTTGGGCAAGAAAGCATGGCTAGTAACGTTGGACCTCAAGGAGGCATACCTGCATGTCCCTATCAGACAAAGTTGCAGAAGATACCTCCATTTCATTGCAGGTTCAACCCATTACCAATTCTCTGCACTGCCCTTTGGCTTATCTACTGTGCCCAGGGTCTTCACAAAATGCCTGACACCAGTAATTGCATACTGCAGACAGAGAGGAATTCAAATATACCCCTACCTGGATGACTGCCTCATCCAAGCAGAAAGCAAGGACATCCTCTTACATCTGGCTTTTGTAAAACATCTTCTAAGTTGCCTGGGGTACACAGTAAACGAAAAGAAATCAAAACTAGTACCCTCAAAAAATATGACATTCCTGGGTGCCATCTTGAATACAACGGCCCAGAAGGCTTATCTGATGCCAGACAAACAACTACAACTGACTCAATATTTCAGAACAATGGCAACAAAGACCCAACTACCTGCAAGAAAAATTCTGCAGGCCTTGGGCTTCATGGCATCTTGCATACTACTAATACCATTTGCAAAGCTGCATATGAGGAAATTACAGTGGTACCTAAAAAGCGTATGGTCTCAACACAGCCACAGCTTGAACACAATGATATCTCTCATTCCCTGCCTACAACAGGAGTTTCTATGGTGGTTACAGGCATGTCACCTCAACAAGGGCCAGCCTTTCACCTTGCCCCCAGCCAGGCAAACTATGACAACAGATGCATCGGACTACGCCTGGGGGGCACACATGGCAGGACAGTGCATTCAAGGCATATGGACTGCAGATCAAAGGAATCTGCACATCAATCAAAAAGAGATGCTTACTGTACAGAATGCTCTGACAGCCTTCAAGAATCTATTACATCCAGGACAACTTACAATAAGGACGGACAACACCACAGTAATGTGGTACATAAACAAACAAGGGGGTACACACTCCTACCTTCTATGCAGGCAAGCAATGACCTTGTGGAACACAGCTCTGGCTTACCAAGTTCAGTTACAAGCTCAATTCCTGCCAGGAAAAAAAGAACACATTGGCAGACGACCTCAGCAGAAACATCATGGATCCCCACGAGTGGAAACTGGATCCACAAGTATTTGCAATGATAACTCAGAAATGGGGCCTTCCAGACATAGACCTGTTTGCCAGTCCTCAAAACTGTCAACTAACAAAATTTTGTACAAGGACACTTCACCATCAAGCTTGGAAAGTGGACGCACTCTCATTCAGTTGGAAAAACCTGACAGCATATGCCTTCCCTCCATTGCCTGTCCTTACAAAGGTGCTTCTGAAAGTCAGAAAGGATAGACCATGACTGATACTCATAGCCCCAGACTGGCCACGCCAGCACTGGTACCTACTATTGAGGAATATGGCCCAGGGCCCTCCTTGGATTTTACCACAAATTGCCCATTTGCTCACAAGCAAAACAATCAGATTCTTCACAGCCAGCTCAAAACCTTAAATCTGGCTGCATGGCAAATCACCTAAGCATCCAGCCAGCTCCTCTTTCCCAAGCAGTTATGGATGTTATTCTGGAAGCTAGGAGACCCAGCACCAGGAAGGCCTATTCGGACAAATGAAAAAGGTTTTGTGCCTGGAACCAAGCCAAAGGCCAAAACACACTTCAGCCTCGCATGCCTCAGATTCTACAGTATTTAACTGAGATGTTGCACAAAGGACTTTCTTTTTCTTCCATTAAAATCCATGCATCAGCTATTTCAGCCCACTACAACACGGATCCACCCTTATTTTCACATCCACTTCTAAGGCAGTTCCTCAGAGGGGGAAAAAACATTAGGCCCCCCAGGAGAGCACCTACACCAACATGGGACCTCAATTTTGTTCTGGAAAAACTTACGCTACCTCCCTTTGAACCAGCTTTCTCTGCAGATCTACAGTTTCTATCATGGAAGACTGCCCTGCTGCTAGCAATAACTTCAGCTAGAAGAGTCTCGGAGCTGCAGGCACTAATGGCAGTGGAACCTTTCCTCATTTTCCATCAAGACAGAGTTTCTCTACGAACTAATCCTTCCTTCATGCCTAAGGTGGTTTCCAGTGTGGATTTAAATCAAACCATCCACTTACCCACCTTCTTCCCAAATCCACAGAACAAAGGAGAAAGACTCCTGCATTCCTTGGACATTCACAGGCAACTTTGTTACTACTTGGATAAAACTAAGGCTTTCAGAAAATCTGACCAGCTCTTTGTATCCTATGCTACAGCTTCACAAGGGAAGGCTATACCAAAACAAATCATTTCCAAATGGATAGGACATTGCATTCGTTTTTGCTATACCCATCATGGAAAACCAGTTCCTGCTACCATTAGGCCCCACTCTACCAGGGCAACAGCTACATCTACAGCATTCCTCAGGGGGGGTTCCAACC
This sequence comes from Protopterus annectens, assembly GCF_019279795.1. NCBI lineage: Eukaryota > Metazoa > Chordata > Ceratodontiformes > Protopteridae > Protopterus > Protopterus annectens. The sequence goes on along the minus strand of NC_056729.1, from coordinate 614,268,464 downwards.
AAGGAGATTTTGGAAGCTGCAACTTGGAGTTCAGTACACACCTTTACCAAACACTATCACTTACCACTTTACTCTAAGACTAGAGCTGGCTTCGCCACTGCAGTTCTGCAGGGCCTTCTAGCCTCCTGTAACCCTCTATAACTCCTCCACCCATTCTTAGCTTTGGAATTCTACCCAAGTGTGATGACTGCAGCAGGGCAACACGATGAACATAGTACAGTTTTGTACCTACCATAAATGTAGATGTTCGAGTGTACACCCTGCTGCCATCCCCTCTGATCTAACTGGCTAAATCTCTACAATACCTTCCTGATGTATTTGCTTATAGCTGGAGGGATTTTGTGTTTGTGCAAAAAATTACTTAATTTGGTACTAATTACTGACCACCTTTTTGGGGGCACCTGACATCTGGGGCAAGAAAAACTGAAGAAAATGGCGTCGGATGCATTATATATACCCCTGGCGCACTGACATCAGGGAAGAAGCGACAGCAACCGACGCCAGACCAAGATTTTGGAATTCCGGCCGACTGCGGGACCGCCTGACGACAGGATAACCCAAGTGTGATGACTGCAGCAGGGTGTACACTCGAACATCTACATTTATGGTAGGTACAAAACTGTACTTTTTCAGACCTACACAGCTTTCTATCAAGACCACTTCAGCAACCAAGACAAAGTCTAAAACACCTTTAAAGACAAAGAAACAAGTACAGCATTCTCCTGGACAGTAATCCATGCCTAAGAAACAGATGCTTAAAATGGCAGAGGACCTAATTACTTTGATCAGGGGTTCCCATTCCCCTCCTGATAAAAGGCCTAGGCAAGACACTGACTATGATTCCTCTGATCAGGTTTCTATTTCTTCTGATTCCTCTTCAGAACAGGGATATTCTATTCCTCCCTATGAGGACTCTGATGCTGAAGAATATATCCCTTCAGCCTCTCCTCTTGAGGACTATTCTTTTGGGGAAACCCTGCACACCATGAGGGAGCATTTCCACTGGGAGAGCCAAGATTATTCAGAATCCAAGAAAAGGCTCAGAAATTTTATTTTATTGCCTCAACACAGACCTCTTGCTATCCCTCCTGTACTAGACATTGTAGATGATGTATTTTCTGAGAACAGTCTGTCTCCTGATTCTTTACTCCCTGCACCAGTTAAGCCAGATAGGTATTACAGGGTTCCAGATTCACATAAATTTCTTTTTAAAAACCCTGCTGCTGACCCAGAAACTATATCTCAGGGTCCCAAAGGGGTCAAGGCTTCCACTGCAAAAAACCCTGTTCCCTCTGATAGGGATTCTAGAGCTCTGGACAGATGGGGGAAAAAAGTTTACACCTCTGCTACTTTAGCTGTAAGGGCTTTAAACTGCCAGTTTCACATGCTTAAATATCAGCAATACCTAATGTCTTTGCTAAAACAGAAAATGCTGACAAACTCTGAATGTCCTGAAAACAAGGAAATGCAGGATTTATTGCATGCAGCTGAACAAGTGGGAAAACATACTTTGCAATGTGGTTTTGATTCACTAGAGGCTTCTTGCAGGGCCGCAGTTACAGGCTCTGTCATTTGAAGGCATGCTTGGTTAAAGGAACAGAGTGTGCCTGATCATGTTAAAGCAAAATTATTGGATGCTCCATTACAGCATGATACTTTGTTTGGTGTTAAGGCAGAAGAGGTGTTAAAGAAAATGGAGGATAAAGCTAAATCAATACAGACAGTCAAGGATTTCTTACAGGTTCAGCCACCCAGATTTAGCAGGAACTGGCCTTCTAAGAATTGGTCCTTTCCAGTGTCAGACAGGCCACAAAGAGGCAGATACAGACGACCTAGAGGCAGATCTCAGGCCCAAGGCTCATACAGACCTAAACAATGGGGTGCTCCCGCCTCCAAAAGCAGAGAAAACAAATCACAACCTTATAGGAAACAGTCCCAATGACTTCCCACTGTCAATGCCAAGCACTTACCTTTTGGCAGCACCCTTAGGTGGGAAAGCTAGCACTTTTCTCACAAAATTGGCACATGATTACCCAGGACAAATCGGTACTGAATGTTGTTTCTCAGGGCTACAGGTTCCACTTTCACACCCTGCCAAAGACAAGAGGTATGCCAGACCTGCCACACAATCAATGGGCAGAGGCACAAAAGCAAATTTCATCTCTCATGGACATGAGGGCTATTCACAGAGTACCACAGCAAGAGCAGGGGCAAGGATTTTACTCAAGACTTTTCTTGGTACCCAGAAAGGACAAAGCTTGGAGACCAATACTGGACCTGTCTATTCTAAATACTTTTCTGGAAGTTCCAAAATTTAAAATTTTAACACTACAGCAACTTCTGCCCATGCTAGGCAAGAAGGCTTGGCTCATAACTTTGGACCTCAAAGAGGCATACCTGCATGTCCCAATCAGACAATCTTGCAGAAGATACCTCAGATTCATAGCTGGCTCAATGCACTACCAATTCTCTGCACTGCCCTTTAGCTTATCTACTGCACCCAGGGTCTTCACAAAATGCCTGGCACGAGTAATTGCATTTTGCAGACAAAAAGGAATTCAAATATATCCCTACTTGGACGACTACCTTATTCAAGCAGAAAGCAAGGACATTCTATTAAAGCATCTGGCGTTTGTAAAAAGATTACTAATTTGCCTAGGATACACAGTAAACGAAAAGAAATCAAAACTAGTGCCCTCTTAAGAGATAATATTCCTGGGTGCAAGTTTAAATACAACTGCCCAGATGGCTTATCTCACGCCAGACAAACAAAGGCAACTGACTCATTACATCCAAATGATGGCAACAAAGACCTAGTTACCTGCAAGAAAAATTCTGCAGGCTTTGGGCTTCATGGCATCCTGCATTCTGCTAATTCCATATGCAAGACTTCATATGAGGAAGCTACAATGGTATCTAAAAAGTGTTTGGACTCAACATTACCACAGCCTGGAAACAATAATTACTCTCATTCCCTGCCTGCAACAGGAGTTATAATGGTGGGCACTGGCCTGTCACCACAACAAGGGACAGCCATTTACTTTACCCACAGCCAGGCAGACACTAACAAGAGATGCATCGGATTATGCCTGGGGGGCACATATGGCAGGAAAATGTATTCAGGGCTCGTGGCTCGCAAAGCCAAATGCATCTTCATAGCAATCAAAAAGAGATGCTAGCTGTACAGAATGCCCTGACAGCCTTCAAGGATCTACTCCATCCAGGACAACTGTTGCTAAAGACAGACAACACTACAGTCATGTGGTACATAAACAAGCAAGGGGGCACACATTCCTACCCTCTCTGCAGGCAAGCCATGAACTTGTGGAACACAGCATTGACCTATCAAGTGCATCTGCAAGCACAATTCCTGCCAGGAAAGACAAATACTCTGGCAGAATTACTAAGCAGAAACCTCATGGACCCTCACGAGTAGAAACTAGATCCACAAGTCTTCAGCATGATAACAAGGAAATGGGGATGCCCAGACATAGATCTATTTGCCTCCCCTCACAACTGTCAACTACAGAGATTCTGCACAAGGACTTATCACACGCAAGCATGTAAGGTGGATGCTCTATCATTCAGCTGGAAAACCCTGACAGTTTATGCCTTTCCACCACTGCCTCTCCTCCCCAAGGTACTCCTAAAGGTCAGACAAGAGAAGCCAAAAATGATTCTGATTGCCCCAGACTGACCACACCAGCACTGGTACCCAATCCTAAAGAGCTTGTCTCAAGGCCCAGCCTGGACTTTACCTCAAATTCCTCATCTTCTGACCCAACAGAACAATCAGCTCCTGCACAGCTAACTCAGAACCTTAAATCTGACTGCATGGCGAATAATATAACCACTCAGAACACACCTCTCTCTAAAGCAGTTATGGATGTCATTTTGGAAGCCAGGAGGCCCAGCACCAGAAAATCTTACGCTGAAAAATGGAAGAGATTCTGTGCTTGGAATCAGGCACAAGGAATTGAACCGTTTGCTCCAAATATCCCTCAGATTTTACAATACCTAATTGAGATGCTGGACAAGGGCCTATCCTTCTCATCAATTAAGATCCATGCCTCTGCCATTTCATCTCATTACAATGTGGAACCACCTATTTTTTCACATCCACTGCTAAGGCACTTCCTCAGAGGGGCCAAAAACATAAGACCTCCAAGGAGAGCACCATTACCTGCATGGGATCTCAATTTTGTCTTGGAAAAGCTCACACTGCCTCCTTTTGAGCCAGCCAATACAGCTGAGATAAAGTTCTTATCATGGAAAACAGCTCTGCTACTAGCAATAACGTCAGCAAGAAGAGTATCAGAGTTACAGGCATTAATGGCAGTGGAACCTTTTATCATTTTCCATCCGGACAGGGTTTCTCTAAGGACAAACCCAACATTTATGCCAAAGGTAGTATCCAGTGTGGCTCTTAATCAAACCATTCATTTGTTTACTTTTTATCCAAATCCCCAGAATAAAGGGGAGAGACTTCTGCATTCTTTGGACATACACAGGCAGCTATTCTTCTATTTGGACAAAACTAAGACTTTCAGAAAGACTGAGCAACTTTTAGTAGCATATGCTGCAGGATCACAAGGAAAGGCTATCTCAAAGCAGGCTATTTCAAAATGGATAGGACACTGCATTTGTTTCTGCTATGCAGAGCATGGCAAGTCAGTGCCTAAGGGCATTAGGCCACATTCTACCAGGGCAGCAGCCACATCAGCAGCCTTTCTCAGAGGAGTACCAACCAAGGAAATTTTGGAGGTTGCAACTTGGAGTTCAGTGCACACTTTTACCAAGCACTACCACTTACCTCTTTACTCTAAATCCAGAGCAGGCTTTGCCACAGCAGTTCTGCAGGGCCTGGTAGCCTCTCCTAATCCTATTTAGACCCAGCCACCCAACCTCAGCTTTGGGATTCAACCCAAGTGTAATGACTGCAACAGTGAAACACGATGAACATAGTACAGTTGTGTATCTACCATAAATGTAGATAGTGTATTCACTGTTGCAGTCCAGGTTACCCACCCACCATCCCCCTTTCTTTGCTGGGAGTTATCTGTACTTCTCTATTCTATACAACCTATGTGGTGTATTTGCTTGTAGATGAAGGTATTGTTTATTTTAGTGCATGCTCTTTATAAGCAATGTTTTTAGCCTACCCTTTTGGGGGCACCTGACATCTGGGGCAAGAAAAACTGAAGAAAATGGCGTCGGCTGCATCTTATATACCCCTGGCGCACTGACGTCAGGGAAGAGGTGACAGCAACCGACGCCGGACTAGGACTTTGGAATTCAGGCCGACTGCGGGTAGCCTGCCAGCAGGATAACCCAAGTGTAATGACTGCAACAGTGAATACACTCGAACATCTACATTTATGGTAGGTACACAACTGTACTATCTCAGAACTCTTAACTCAGGTGTGGGGGGGAATGCTGCACCCAGACTTGCAGACTCTGAAACTATCAGCATGGTTAATACTTTAAAGGCAAACAAGGGGCCCCTGTTAAGCAGACAGGTCGTAGATTATTATCATAGAGGCCAGAAGGCCCAGCACCAGAAAATCTTATGGAGGAAAATGGAAAAGATTCTGCTCCTGGATGTCCAGAGGGGGCAATACCTCACAACCTTCCATCTCTCTTATCCTGGTCTACCTAGTGGAGCTACTTAATAGTGGCCTCTCCTTCTTCTCTATTAAAATCCACACCTCAGCCATTTCAGCTCATTTTGATACAGAACAGCCCCTGTTCTCCCCATCCTGTGATTAAACAATTCCTCAGAGGGGATTATAATGTCAGACCTCCCAGATGGCCACCCACTCCAGCCTGGGACCTGAATTATGTTTTTGGAAAAACTAACTTTACCTCCCTTCGAACCTGCTGCTTCAGCAGAACTAAGATACCTCTCCTGGAAGACTGCTTTTCTCCAAGCTATCACCTCAGCCAGAAGGGTTTCAGAACTTCAGGCACTGACGGCCATTGAGCCCTTCATCATCTTCCATGCAGACAGGGTCTCCCTGAGGACTAATACCTTCTTTATGCCCATGGTGGTATCTAATATAACTCTCAACCAGGCCATACATCTACCCACCTTCTTTCCTAATCCTCAAAACAAGGGGACAGAATTCTGAACTCACTAGACGTGCACAGACAGCTCAGATACTCTCTGGACCGTACTAAACCCTTCAGTAAAACAGACCAACTACTTGTCAGCTTTGCCCCAGGAGCAGATGGGAAGCCCATTTACAAACAAACCATTTCCAAATGGATATCACACTATATCCATTTCTGCTGCAGACTGCATGGGACCCCCCCCAAGTCTGTTTGAACCCATTCCACTAGGGCAGCCTCCATTTCCACAGCATTTCTCAGAGGAGTTCCCACCAGGGACATCCTGGAAGCTGCCACCTGGACTTCTGTCCATACCTTTACCAAGCATTACCACCTACCTCTGTTTTCTAAGGCTAGGGCGGGGTTTGCCTCTGCAGTTCTGCTGGGCATGCTGACCCATTCCTAGGTCTCTTACTAATCCTACCACCCCTCTCCTCAGCTTTGGGAATCCTCCCACAGGTGATAACTGCAACAGTGAAACATGAAGAACATAGTAAAGTTGTATACACTTATCATAAATGTAGATGTTCGAGTGTATTCACTGTTGCAGTCGTGGTTTCCCACCCTCCTTCATCCTTATATCTTCTTTCTTTAGGGAGACATTTACTTGGGCCTCTGACTGGTTAGGGCAAGAAAAACTGATGTAATGGCATCGACTGCCTTCCTTTATAGCACTGATGACCTGACGTCAGGCAGCAAGCGACAGCAGCCGATGCAAAAAAAATTGACTCTGGTATTCGGGCCGGCCGAGGGCTACCACAGCAGGGATAACCCACAGGTGATGACTGAAACAGTGAATACACTCGAACATCTAGATTTATGGTAAATGTATACAACTGTACTTTCCTTTCTGAGCTCCTGATCTTTCAGCTGTCACTTTTCTGTCATAGCATTGTAGTTATATTTAGCTTATAATACATATAATAGTATGAGACTCGATCTGAGGTATTGCAGTGGTCAGGGGCATTATGGGTAAGGCAGGAGCTTGACTGTCGGATCCTAGAATCTATAGAAGATGGCCAAGTCGGATCCGAACCCACATGTTCAGGAAGAATGAAAGTGGACAACACAGATGAAACATTATGATGAGTACATAACTTCTTTTTTTTACATGCATCTTCATGGTCTGGGACATGTCTGGAAATGGTTCATGAAATATAGGCTCACTCATTAAATATGTATTTAAATGAACTCTGTTTATTAGTGAGTCATTTAACTGCGGGCAGAAAACAAGGAGCATTCTTCCACATTTGCATGTGGTCTCAGTGATGTACATCTATATTACTTGTAAGAAGGATGCAGAATGAGCTTGTTCACTTGTTTTTTGTTTATTGCATAAATCTGCTAAATGGGTAAATCCATTAGGCACAAATCTTTTTTCAATGGTGACCTGAAAGTAGAGTCTAATTAACTGCTCAGTCATACAGCAGGCAAATGGAAACAGGGAGAATCAGACACCGGACTACAGGATGAAGCTTGTTAGCATCTTATAGCTTTAATCCTCTGTGCTAGTATGACTTTGTGAGATCTCTTTCTATCCTTCATTGGGCAGAGTTACTTGCATGGCCCACTGTTCTATTGTACAGGAACCACAACTTGCAGATACCATTCCTTTGTAGAGCTGTGGAGTTCTGCTTTCTGTACCTAATGACTGGGTCCAAGCTCTCTTCTGCACATACAAGTAGGCATTCTGATGCCGTGTATGCACAAAGCATAAGGGTAGTGATGGAGGGAGAGAGGGTGGCTTGGTTAGGACCAAGACCATAAGGCATTGACTCAGAATATATTTAAAGGCCTGCTACTATGTTCTTAGTGTTTCACTGCTGCAGTCATTACATTTGGGTAATCTGCTGGCAGGTTGCCCTCAGTTAGCCTGAATTCCAAAGTCAGTCTTGGGTCCTGCGTCGGTTGCTGTCTTCTCTTCCATGACGTCAGGTCGTCAGGGGTATAAAACATGCAGCCGATGCAATTTTCTTTAGTCTTTCTTGCTGCGCGGTGCCCGAAGTAGAACCATTTCACAAGTGCTGGTCAGCCGACTACTGATATATTTGAGTTTGAGTTTCAGAGCTGAAGTCTTCACTAAAGTTAAGTACCCCATTGGGGAAACTTTTTTCTTGCTTTTTCCGATGTCAGAAAAAGTTAATAATTGTATTACTTGTGGGAAGCAAATACCTCATAAGGATTTCCATTTATACTGTATTCCTTGCCTAGGCCGTGATCACAACGTGCCTGGTTGTCGGTTTTTTGCTAGATTTAACCAACACAGTATTAAGTGTCGGTATATTTTTGCATCACAGTATTTTGGAAACAGTTTTAACTACCCAGAAATGTCGTCGGATAGCAATCCGACTACCGGAATACATAAAAAACACAAAGAAAAGGACAGAGAAAGGCAGTCGAGATCCAAAACCAACGACGAAGCTTCTCCTAAGCCAGTCTCCTATTCGCCGGTACTCAGTGAAGTGCCTTCGCAGCCCCTGATACCCGCTACCTTCGAGTTGCAGGCCTCTACCGACACCCATGTGGAGTCCGGTATGCCGCAAGATACTCAAGGTATTGGAACGACAGATGTATCTCCCTCGGATGGGTCCGGAGCTGCTGAGCAGGCACCAGCTTCTGAGGGTGTATTCAGACCTCAACATTTGTACATCAAACCGACGATAGCTGCAAAACCAAAGACAAAAGCAACTTCTAAAACTAAAAAACTGACGCATGAACCACGTGCACAGGCCTCCATGCCGAAAAAACAAATTATCAAAATGGCTGAAGACCTCATTACCTTGATCAGGGGTACCCACCCCCTCCAGATAAGAGGCCTAGGCAAGACACTGATTATGAATCTTTAGATCAGGTTTCTATTTCTTCTGATTCCTCTTCTGATCAGGAATTATGTTTACCTCCCTATGAGGATTCTGATGCTGAAGAGCCTATTCCATCTGCATCTCCTCCTGAGGATTATTCATTTGGAGAAACCTTGCATACTTTGAGAGAGCATTTTCACTGGGAGAGGAGTCAAGACTTCTCAGAATCAAAAATGAGGCTCAGGGATTTCCTTCTTCTCCCTCAGCACAAGCCTTTAGCCATTCCCCCTCTTTTACACATTGTGGATGATGTGTTTTCAGAGTCAAGATTGACCCCTGACTCCTTACCTCCGGCTCCCAGTAAGCCTGACAGATATTACAGGGTCCCTGACTCACATAAATTTTTATTTAGAAACCCTGCTTCTGATCCTGAAACTATTTCACAGGGTCCAAAGGGAGTTAAGGCCTCAACAGCAAAAAATCCTACCCCTTCTGACAGAGATTCAAGGGCACTAGACAGATGGGGGGGGGGAGGTTTATACATCAGCAACCTTGGCAATCAGGGCCTTAAACTGTCAATTTCATATGCTTAAGTACCAACAACATGTTATGGGATTGCTGAAACAGAAAATGATGTTGATTTCAGAATGTGCAGAAAATAAGGAATTGCAGGAATTATTGCATGCAGCTGAACAACTTGGAAAGCATACTTTGCAATGTGGTTTTGATTCTTTGGAGGCCTCCTGCAGGGCCGCAGTTACTGTATCTGTGATTAGGAGACATGCCTGGTTAAAGGAACAAAATTTGCCTAACCATGTTAAAGCTAAATTGCTAGATGCACCTTTGCAACATGATTCTCTGTTTGGTATTAAGGCAGAAGAGGTTTTAAAGAAAATGGAAGACAAAGTTAAGTCTATGCAAACTGTTAAAGACTTCTTACAAGTGCAGCCACCCAGATTCAGTAGACACTGGCCTACAAAAAATTGGTCCTTTCCTGTGTCAGACAGAGCTCAAAGTGGCAAATCTAGACTCCCAAAGGGTTCCAGATACCAGGCGCAAGACTCATACAGGTCAAAGCAATGGGGCGCATCCACCTCCAAATCTGGAGGAGATAAAGCGCAAACCTACAGAAAGCAATCCCAATGACTTCCCTCTGCCTACACCAAGCACTTATCTTTTGGCAGCACCCATAGGTGGAAAATTAGCACTTTTTGCTCAAAACTGGCAGTTAATAACCCAGGACAAGTGGGTACTAAACTTTGTATCACAGGGATACAGATTCCATTTCCACACTCTGCCAATGACAAATGGTTGGCCGGATCTGCCAAAAAATCAATAGGCAGAGGCACAGAAACAGGTTACGTCCCTCGTGGATATGGGGACAATTCAAACAGTACCAGAACAGGAAAAAGGACAAGGTTTTTTACTCAAGACTGTTCTTGGTACCCAGAAAGGACAAGGCCTGGCAGCCAATACTGGATTTATCAAATTTGAACACATTCCTGGACATTCCAAAATTCAAAATGCTCACTTTGCAGGAGCTTCTGCCCATGCTGGGCAAGAATGCTTGGCTGGTGACTTTATACCTAAAAGAGGCATACCTGCATGTCCCAATAAGACAGTCGTGCAGAAGATACCTCAGATTCAAGGCTGGCTTAATGCATTACCAATTCTCTGCACTGCCCTTTGGCCCTTTGGCTTATCTACTGCACCCAGGGTCTTTACAAAGTGCCTTGCACCAGTAATTGCATTTTGCAGACAAAGAAGTATACAAATATATCCTTACTTGGACGACTGTCTCATTCAAGCAGAGAACAAGGACACTCTTCTGCGACACCTGGCGTTTGTGAAAAGGCTTCTAACATGCCTAGGGTACACAATAAACGAAATGAAATCACAGCTGGTACCCTCTCAAAAGATAACATTCCTGGGTGCAAGCTTGAATACAACTGCCCAGATGGCTTACCTCACGCCAGACAAACAAAGGCAACTGGCTACTTACTTCAAACTGATGGCAACAAAAACCAAGTCTTCTGCAAGACAAATTCTGCAGGCTCTGGGCTTCATGGCATCCTGCATCCTACTAATTCCATATGCAAGACTGCATATGAGGAAACTTCAATGGTACCTAAAAAGTTTATGGAGTCAACATTCCCACAGTATGGAAACAATGATTCCTCTCATTCCCTGCCTGCAACAGGAGTTTCTATGGTGGGCAAAGGCCTGTCACCAAAACATGGGATGGCCCTTCACTCTACCCCCTGCCAGCCAAACCTTAACAACAGACGCATCAGATTATTCCTGGGGGGCCCACATGGCAGGAAGATGTATTCAGGGCATATGGGCACCAAACCAAATGCATCTACATATCAACCAGAAAGAGATGCTGGCTGTTCAAAATGCCCTAACAGCCTTCAAGTACTTCATCCAGGACAACTACTGATAAAGATGGACAACACTACAGTCATGTGGTATATAAACAAGCAAGGGGGCACACACTCATACCTCTTTTTACAGATTAGCCATGGCACTGTGGGACACAACTTTAACCTACCAAGTACATCTTCAAGCTCAATTCCTGCCAGGAAAACAAAATACTCTGGCAGACGATTTAAGCAGAAACCTTATGGATCCTCATGAGTGGAAACTAAATCCACAAGTCTTCAGCATGATAACAGAGAAATGGGGGAGCCCAGACATAGATCTTTTTTCCTCTCCTCAAAATTATCATTTGAAAAGATTTTGCACAAGGACTTATCACAGACAAGCATGGAAAGTGGACGCTCTATCCTTCAGTTGGAAAAACCTATCAGTTTACACCTTTCCTCCTCTGCCTCTTCTACCCAAGGTCCTCCTAAAGGTCAGACAAGAGAAGCCAAAGATGATATTAATTGCACCAGACTGGCCCCGCCAATACTGGTACCCATTCCTAAGGAACTTGTCTCAATACCCAGCTTGGATCTTGCCTCAAAGACCACAACTACTGTCCTAGCAAAACAATCAGATCCTGCACAATCAACTACAGACCCTGAACCTGGCAGCATGGCTAATCATGTAGTCATACAAATGACACCTCTCAGTAAAGCTGTGATGGATGTCATTTTGGAAGCCAGAAGGCTTAGTACTAGAAAATCTTACGCTGACAAATGGAAGAGATTCTGTGCTTGGAATCAAGCACAAGGAACTGATACAGCAGAACCACATATTCCTCAGATATTACAATATTTAACTGAGATGCTTGACAAAGGCCTATTTTTCTCATCAATCAAGATCCATGCCTTTACCATTTCGGCTCATTACAGTACAGAGCCACCAGTCTTTTCTCATCCTTTACTAAAGTAGTATCTTAGAGGAGCCAAAAATGTAAGGCCTCCTAGAAGATCACCATTACCTGCATGGGACCTCAATTATGTGTTGGAAAAGCTCACCCTGCCTCCATTTGAACCAGCTGCTACCGCTGATATAAATATCTTATCATGGAAGACAGCTCTGCTACTAGCAATTACTTCAGCAAGAAGAGTTTCAGAGCTACAGGCCCTCATGGCTGAAGAGCCATTTATCATATTTTACCCAGACAGGGTGTCTCTGAGGACAAATCCTACTTTTATGCCTAAGGTGGTTTCCAGTGTGGCTCTTAACCAAACTATTCATCTGCCAACTTTTTATCCAAATCCGCAGAACAAAGGGGAGAGAATTCTGCATTCCTTGGACGTACACAGACAGCTAAGATTCTACTTGAGCAGGACTAAAGCGCTAAGAAAAACTGAGCAATTACTAGCAAAGCAGACAATTTCAAAGATGTTCATCGTGCATACAGCTGCAGTCATAAAAGATGGGTTCTCCTGCTGTCAGGCAGGTCCTCAGTCGGCCGAATTCCAAAGTCTAGGTCCGGCGTCGGTTGTTGTCGCTTCTTCCCTGACGTCAGTGCGACAGGGGTATAAAGGAACCAGCCGACACCATTTTCTCCAGTCTTTCTTGCCACGCGGTGCCCGAAGCAGAAGCATTTCGCAAGTGCCGGTCGGCCAGCTCCTGAAATTACGAAATTTGGAAACCGAAGTCTTCTTAAAAGCTAAGTACCCCATTGGGGAATCTTTTCTTGCCTCAGACCGATGTCAGACAAAGTTAATAATTGTATTTCTTCATAGGTTCATAGGTTCATACTAGGCTATCTGCCCAAGGGCATTTACAAGCCTAGCCCATAGTTTTGTGGCTTACGCCACCCCTTTAGTATGGGGAACTATACCCATTATTTTGCTGTGCCTCTGTCGAGCAGTGACACTGAGGTAATCCCTGGGGTATATCTGCGATCTCCCATCCATTGGTCAAGATTTCTCTTGAACAAGGCCAGCAGTGCTCTGCCTCACATATAACGGGATTTTGTTCCACAGCATAGGGAGTCTTTGGGTGATGAATCTATCCCTCCAGCACGTCCTATTAATAGCCGTGTCAAGGTTTAAGTCTCCCGCCCTTGTGGCTCTGATGGATCTAGATTTTTTGAGGTGAAGCATATTCATCAAATCTGGGTTTGACATGGCCTTGTATGTTAGGCAAAGGTCACCTCTGAGCAAGCGGTGGCGACTGAATAGAGCTGGATTTCTTTCAGTCGGGCAGCATAGGACAGATTTTTGAGACCCTTTATCCTTTTGGTGAGGAACTTTTGTGGCCTCTCCAGCTGCTGCAAGTGTCGGGTCAGATACATTCCGAATGGGGCATTGTACTCAATCATTGGTCTGATGAGTGATGAGTAGAGGGAGACAATGACCTCCCTTGATCTAGATGAGAATCCCTTCATGATAAGGTGGGCAATGTAGAAGGTCTTCCTAACTACTTTAGCTACATGGGTGTCGAATGACAGACTACTATCAACCTGGGTCCCCAGGTCCCTGATAACTTCTTCTGTGCTCAGTGGATTGCCACCTATTTGGTAGCTAGGGGTAACCTTGTTTTCCGAAGGGTATGACTATGCATTTTTGGCATTTAACTTTAGGCCATGGCTCTGGCACCAGTTATCCATTTCTGTGAGACCCTTCTGAAGGATATCTGTGTCAGATGTGTTTTCTACTATGGCCAGTTTGCAGTCATCTGCAAACTTTGTCAGCCATAACCCTCCTGTGTTTGCTTGTACTTGAGAAGTAGATGCCAAACAAGAGTGGGCCTAGGACTGAGCCTGTGGGACACCACTTGTGACAGGCTTTGAGTCTGACATGGCGCCAGCAACTCTGACCCTGTGGGTTCTGTCACTCAGCCAGTTTGCAACCCATCTTGTGATGTATGGGTTAATATTTAAGCTGATGAGTTTTCAATGATACCCGAGTGGGGTATTGTATCGAAGGCCTTCGCCAGATCGAGGTAGGCTGTATGGACTGCCTTTCCCTCATCAATGGCTTTGGTGACTGTTTGAAAAAGTCAACCAAGTTTAAAAGGCATGATCTGCCTTTGACAAAGCCAAACTGGGTTGGATCCAAAGTCTGCAAATTCCTATGTCTTTATTTATGAGGTCCATTATGATCCTCTCCATGGCTTTGCAGATAAGGCTTGTCAAGCTAATGGGCGGTAATTTCCAGGGTCGGTGGAGGCACCGCCTTTGTGAAGTGGGACCACAGTTGCAGTGCGCCACTCCTGAGTGCGTATCCAGAGGTAAGGCTCTGATTAAACAGCTGTCCTAGCTGTGGGTTTAATTCCTCATTGAGTTCGTGGAGCACACAGCCGGGACACCATCAGGTCCCATGGATGCTGTGTTTTTGCTTTGAGAGAGCAGTTCTCACTTGGGCGTTGGAGATGTTTGGGGGGCTGCAATCATTTGGTATGGATATCTCTCCTTTTGGGGAGGGAGAAGTTTGCACTGAACCTGTCAGCCAGTATGTTGGCAATGTCTGTAGGATCAGTAATCTTCACATCATTTTGAACTAGTTCTGAGCATATCTGGGAGTTTCCTCCCAGGTTTCTAACATAGCTAAAGAAGGCCTTATGATTGTCTTTTGAGTCTTTAGCTATTTTTCTCTCAAAATTTGCTTTGGATGATTTTATGAGAGCTCTTAGTTTTTTACTTATAGTGATCAAGGGTGTCTTACCTTTTAAGGATTTTGCTCTATCTTGTAGTAGCTTCCTCCTTTTGTTGTAGAGTTTGTTTATGGCTGGGATCCACCAGACTGGACGCTTGCCTTTGGTACAGAGAGTCTTTGTTTTGCTTGGGATTGCCTTATCCATGCAGTCCTGCAGGTGCTGGTAGAAGGCATTTGTAAGTGATTCAGCGGCATGTGTACTGTTTTCCGCTGGCTCGGGGGCCTTAAAGGAGACCACACTAGTCTTTAGAAGTGTGAAGTCGGCTTTCGAGAAGTTCTTTACTGTGGTCTTTTTTATTTCAGGTGGGGGTGGGATGAGGACCTCCAGCGAGATTAGTTTGTGATCTGATCTCACCAGTGAGGGGTATACTTCCGGTGTTGAACATTGTGCTCCCATGTTCGTGATGATGAGGTCAAGTATGTTATCTCCTCTTGTGGGGATGGTAACTAGTTGTTCCATGGCATTTGAGTTGACTTGTGGGAAGCAAATACCGCATAAGGATTTCCATTCCCTCTGTATACCTTGTTTAGGCCCAGACCACGACGTCTCGGTCTGTCGCTTTTGTGCTATATTCAACAAATGCACTATTAAGCATCGGGCAGAGTTCGCCCAGCATTATTTTGGGAAAGCATTTAACTATTCTATGTCGTCGGATACTCCGACTCCGGTTTTGTCTAAAAAACGCAAAGACAAGGACCGACACACAAGGTCCGCGGCCTCTACCGACACCACGCCAAAGCCGACTACATCTGGTCCGGTTCTCAGTGAGGCACCTACGCAGCCCCTGATTACCGACGACACTTCTTTGATGGTGTCTCCTGTGCCCGAGGTCACAGGCTCCTCGGCCCACACCCCGACTACAGATACCGAAGCCACTCTTGGCGTTGAAATTCAGAATGTGGACAGGTCCACCTCCACTCAAGGTGTCTTCAGACCTTCCTCTTCTTTCTCCATCAAGGCTTTCACAAAGTCTAAAGCAACCATGCACTCTAAGAGACCAGCTACACAGGGCCCATCTCCAGGCCCCATGCCTAAGAAACAGATGCTTAAAATGGCTGAGGATTTAATTACTCTAATCAGAGGTTCTCAGCCCCGCAACGGACAAAAGGCCCAGAGTGGAGGAAGATTCCCCCTCCTCTGATCAGGGCTCCATTATTTCAGAGCACTCTGATGATCAGGAACATTCTTACTCCCCTTTTGAAGACTCTGATGCGGGGGAGTCCATCCCTTCTGTATCCCCCCCTGAGGATTACTCATTTGGGGAAACTTTGCATACCTTAAGGGAACACTTCCACTGGGAAGGCCAGGATTATTCAGATTCCAAGAAAAGGCTCAGGGAATTTCTCTTGTTATCTCAGCATAGGCCTCTGGCTGTTCCTCCTGTCTTGGACATCCTAGATGATGTTTACTCGGAGGCCTGCCTTAACCCGGACTCTCTACCTCCAGCTCCAGTTAAGCCTGACAGGTACTACAGGGTTCCTGACTCACACCAATTTCTTTACAAAAGCCATGCTGCTAACCCATAAACCATCTCACAGGGCCCCAAGGGAGTTAAGGCCTCCATTGCTAAAAATCCATTGCCTTCCGAGAGAGATTCCAGATCCTTAGAAAGGTGGGGAAAAAAGGTATATACCTCGGCTACCTTATCCATGAGGGCCTTAACCTGTCAGTTTCATATGCCAAAATACCAACAGTTTTTGTTATCACAATTGAAGAGTAAAATGTCACAACCTGAACAACCAGACCTGAGGAGTCAGCCATAAACAAACTTTACAATAAGAGGAGAAAGCTATTACATGATAGAGCAAAATCCCAAAAAGGGAAGGCATCTTTGATCAGCACTAGCAAGAAACTACGATCCCTCATAAAATCATCCAAGGCCAACTTTGAGAGAAAAATTGCCATAGATTCAAAAGACAATCATAAGGCCTTCTTCAGCTATGTCAGAAACCTGGGTGGAAACTCCCAGATATGCTCAGAATTAGTCCAAAATGATACAAAAATCACTGAACCCACAGACATTGCCAACATACTGGCAGACAGGTTCAGCAAACTTCACCCCCTCTCCCCAAAGGAGAGATAACTATCCCAACTGAGAGTAGCCTCCCAGACATCTCAAATGTGCAGGTGAAAGCTGCTCTCTCTAAAGCTAAAAACACAGCATCAATGGGACCGGATGGGGTCCCCGGCTGTGTGCTACATGAACTCAATGAAGAACTAAACCCACACATAAGGCAGCTGTTTAATCTTAGCCTCACCACAGGATATGTGCCCAAGGAGTGGCGTACAGCAACTGTGGTCCCTCTCCACAAAGGCGGTGCCTCTACGGACCCTGGTAATTACCGCCCCATAAGCTTAACAAGCCTGGTCTGCAAAGCTATGGAGAGGATCATAGTGGAACTCATAAACAAGGACATAGGGGACTTGCAGACCTTGGACCCAACCCAGTTTTGCTTTGTCAAGGGCAGATCTTGCCTTTTGAACTTGGTCGACTTCTTCGAAACAGTCACCAAGGCCATTGATGAGGGAAAGGCAGTCCATACAGCCTACCTTGACCTTGCAAAAGCTTTCGACACAATACCCCACTCGGGTAGTATAGAGAAACTTACCAGCTTAAATGTAAACCCATATGTCGCAAGATGGGTTGCAAACTGGCTAAAGGACAGAACCCACAGGTTTAGAGTTGCTGGAGCCATGTCAGACTCCAAGCCGGTTACAAGTGGAGTCCCACAGGGCTCAGTCCTTGGCCCCCTATTGTTCGGCATCTACTTCTCAGAAGTACAGGCAAACATAGGAGGACTATGGCTGACAAAGTTTGTGGATGACTGCAAACTGGGTGCCATAGTGGATAGTACATCGGACACAGACATCCTTCAGAGGGTTCTCACGGAAACTGATAGCTGGTGCCAGAGCCATGGCCTGAAGTTAAACGCAAAAAAGTGTATAGTCATACCCTTCGGGAAAAACAAGGTAACCCCAAGCTACCATATAGGTGGCAACCCACTAAGCACAGAAGAGGTTATCAGGGACCTGGGGACCCAGGTTGACAGTAGCCTCTCGTTTGACGCTCACGTTGCTAAAATGGTTCAAAAGACCTTCTACATTGCCCACCTGATCATGAAGGGATTCACATCCAGATCAAGTGAGGTCATTGTTCCCCTGTACTCTTCACTTATCAGACCAATGATCGAGTACAATGCCCCATTCGGGATGTATCTCACCCGACACCTGCAGCAATTGGAGGGACCCCAAAAGTTCCTCACCAAAAGGATAAAGGGACTCCAAAATCTGTCATATGCTGCCAGACTGAAGAAACTCCAACTCTATTCAGTTGCATACCGTCTGCTCAGAGGTGACCTGTGCCTGACATACAAGGCCATGACCAACCTGGAATTAATGGACATGCTCCACCTCAAAAAATCCAAATCCACCAAAACCACTAGAGCAAGAGACTTAAACCTTAGCACGGATATAAATAGGACGTGCTGGAGGGATAGATTTATCACCCAGAGATTCCCCATGCTGTGGAATAAAATCCCGGTCCATGTGAGGCAGAGCACCTCGCTGGCTCTGTTCAAGAGAAATCTTGACCGGTGGATGGGAGATCGTAGGTTTACCCCGGGAATCATCTCTGTGTCACTACTGGACAGAGGCACAACAAACTAATGGGCACAGTATTTCTAACATAAGGGGCAGCGTAAGCCACATAACTTTGGGCTAGGCTTATAAATGCCCTAGGGCAGTTAGCCTAGTATAAACCTATGAACCTATTTGATGCATATTGCAGAACAAGTGGGTAAGCATACCTTACAATGTGGTTTTGATGCTCTAAAGGCCTCATGTAGAGCTGCTGTTACAGGATCAGTCATACGTAGGCATGCCTGGCTCAAGGAACAAGCCTTGCCTGATCATGTCAAAGCTAAATTACTAGACACCCCTCTTCAAAAGGATGTACTATTTGGTGCAAATGCTGAGGAGGTATTAAGGAAAATGGAGGAAAAGGCTAAATCAATGCAAACTGTGGAAGAATTTCTACAGGTTCAACCCCCACGTTTTAGTAGAAATTGGCCTTCCAAAAACTGGTCCTTTCCTGCCACAGACAGACCCCAAAGAGGCAGATACAGGCGCCCGAGGGGCAGAGGACAATCCGAAGGATCGTATAGAGGCAGACAATGGCAAGCTCCTACACAAAGAGGTGGTGAGGACAACTCGCAATCTTTCAGAAAGCAAACCCAATGACTTTCCCCTTTGCATGCCAACCAGGTTTCAAATGGCAGCCCCCTTAGGAGGAAAGCTGGCATTATTATCAAAAAATTGGCATGTTGTCACAAAGGACAAATGGATCCTGGACATTATAAACAGAGGCTACAAATTCCATTTTCACACCCTTCCAAAAATGAGAGGCATGCCAAACCTGCCACACAATCAAAGGGCAGAGGCACAAAAGCAAATTACAGATCTCATAAACATGAAAGCTATTCAAGAGGTACCTACGCACAAACAAGGTCAAGGTTTTTATTCCAGGCTATTTCTGGTGCCAAGGAAGGGAAAATATTGGAGACCTATTTTGGATCTATCCATCCTAAACACATTTCTACTCGTACCAAAATTCAAGATGCTCACTCTACAGAAACTTCTTCCCATGCTGGGCAAGGAGTCTTGGCTGGTAACATTGGACCTCAAGGAGGCATACCTGCATGTCCCAATCAGACAAAATTGCAGAAGGTACCTCAGATTTCTTGCAGGTTCAACCCATTATCAATTCTCTGCATTGCCCTTTGGCTTATCTACTGTGCCCAGAGTATTCACGAAATGCCTGGCATCAGTAATTGCCTACTGCAGACTTCAACGGATACAAATATACCCCTATTTGGACGACTGCCTGATCCAAGTGGACAGCAAGCACATTCTTCTGAAACATCTGGCTTATGTAATAATCTTATTGAAATCTCTGGGATACACAGTCAACAAAAAGAAATCAAGGCTAATACCCTCTTGGAAGATAATTTTCCTGGGTGCCAAATTGGACACAAACACCCAGATGGCCTACCTCACGCCAGAGAAGCAGGGGCAACTAATACAATACTTCAGAATACTAGCAAATTGTACCAGGCTGACTGCAAGGAAAATCCAGCAGGCTCTGGTATTCATGGCATCTTGCATCTTACTAATCCCATGTGCAAAGCTGCATATGAGGAAACTACAATGGTACCTGAAAAACATATGGTCTCAACACAGCCACAGTTTGGAAACAATAATACCACTAATTCCATGTCTGCAAAAGGAATTTCTGTGGTGGGCTCAAGCATGTCAAACAAACACAGGTCTTCCATTCAGCAAGCCTCAAGCAAATCAAGTCATCACAACAGACGCCTCGGACTACGCCTGGGGGGCACACATGACAGATCGGTGCATTCACGGCAAATGGTCCCAAAAAGAAAAGCACCTTCATATCAATCAAAAAGAAATGCTAGCAGTAATAAATGCTATTATAGCTTTCAAGGACCTTCTACAACCAGGTCGATTATTGATAAGAACGGACAACACCACAGTTATGTGGTACATAAACAAACAGGGAGGAACACATTCTTACCCCCTATGCAGACTGGTCATGTCACTTTGGAACATGGCCATGGACTTACAAATGGAACTACAAGCACAGTACTTGCCAGGCAAGGAAAACACGCTGGCAGACAACCTAAGCAGGAATATGACAGATCCACATGAATGGAAATTGCATCCAAAAGATTTTATAGAAATAATCCAAGAATGGGGAAGGCCAGACATAGATCTCTTTGCCTCCCACAAGAATCATCAATTGACAAAATTCTGCTCAAGGATCTTCCATCCAAAGGCCTGGAGAGTGGACGCTCTTTCTTTCAGTTGGACATGAATGACAGTTTATGCCTTCCCTCCTCTTCCTCTGCTGCCCAAAGTTCTATTAAAGACCAGAGCAGACAGATCAAAGATGATTCTCATTGCTCCGGACTGGCCAAGACAACACTGGTACCCACTCCTGAGGAGCCTGCCGCATTCCCCACCATGGACCCTGCCTCTAATGCCTCTTCTTCTGACTCAGCACAGTTTCAAAACTCTTCACAGCCAGCTAAAAACACTCAATCTAGCCATATGGAAGATTCCTTAGCATCACAACAGGCCCTACTCTCCAAGGAGGTGCAGGATGTTATTTTGGAGGCCAGAAGACCATCAACTAGAAAAGCTTACTCCGCAAAATGGAAACGTTTTTGTGTCTGGAATGAGAAAAAGGGCCAGGATCCTGGAAAACTGAATTTACCTCAAATACTACAATATTTGGCTGAACTGCTAAGCAGTAGACTTTCTTTCTCCTCCATTAAAATACATGCCTCAGCCATTTCTGCAGAATACAACACTGATCCACCTTTATTCTCTCACCCTCTCTTAAGACAGTTCCTCAGAGGGGCTAAGAATTTAAGGCCTCCAAGGAAACAACCAATACCTGCTTGGGATCTTAATTTCATTCTGGAAAAATTGACCTTACCTCCCTTTGACCCAGCTGCCTCATCAGATTTGCAATATTTGTCCTGGAAAACGGCTTTCCTTCTGGCTATCACCTCAGCTCGTAGAGTTTCAGAACTACAGGCTCTCATGGCTGTCCAGCCTTTTATCATCTTCCATCAGGACAGAGTTTCCTTACGAACCAACCCGTCCTTTATGCCTAAAGTGGTATCCAGGGTAGCTTTAAATCAGGCCATACATTTACCTACTTTTTATCCTAATCCTCAAAACAAAGGGGAGAGATTACTACATTCCTTGGACATCCACAGACAGCTGCGTTATTATTTGGACAGAACAAAGCCTTTCAGAAAATCAGAACAGCTCTTTGTGGCCTATGCGGTAGGAGCTCAAGGAAGCCAATTTCCAAACAGACAATCTCAAAATGGATAGCCCACTGCATACGCTTTTGCTACTCCTTTCATGGCAAAACTGTTCCTACAGGCATTAGAACTCATTCCACCAGGGCCACAGCCACCTCTGCAGCCTTCCTCAGAGGAGTTCCTACCAAGGATATTTTGGAAGCAGCCACTTGGAGTTCTGTGCATACCTTCTCCAAGCACTACAACCTACCATTATACTCCAAATCTAGAGCAGGCTTTGCCACTGCAATCTTGCAGGGCATTTTGGCTCCTCCTAGTTCCAACTAGTGCCTACCACCCCTTCTTAGCTTTGGGATTCTACCCATCTGTTATGACTGCAGCTGTATGCACGATGAACATAGTACAGTTTTGTACCTAGCATAAATGTAGATGTTCGAGTGCTAATACAGCTGCAGTCCAGGTTTCCCTCCCTCCTTCCCCTCTTGGGACAGGCCTATAGGCTAACACATCCTCATACAACCTGATTGGGGTTTTCATTTATGATGTATTTGCTTGCAACTACTGTATTTTGATTATATAGCACTGCATTATCACACAAATTTATTATTGCCTTCCTTCTGGGTGCACCTGACATCTGGGGTAAGAAAAACTGAAGAAAATGGCGTTGGCTGGTTCCTTTATACCCCTGTAGCACTGACGTCAGGGAAGAAGCGACGAGAACCGACGCCGGACCTAGACTTTGGAATTCGGCCGACCGAGGACCCGCCTGACGTCAGGAGAACCCATCTGTTATGACTGCAGCTGTATTAGCACTCGAACATCTACATTTATGGTAGGTACAAAACTGTACTTTTCTGCTACTTACATCATGGTAAACCTGTGCCCAAGGGCATTAGATCTCATTCCACCAGAGCTGCAGCTACTTCAGCAGCCTTTCTCAGAGGAGTACCAACCAAAGACATTCTAAAGGCTGCTACTTGGAGTTCTGTTCTCACCTTTACAAAGCATTACCATCTGCCTCTCTACTCTAAGTCCAGGGCAGTCTTTGCCACTGCAGTCCTGCAGGGCTCTATAGCCGCACCTAATGCTATTTAGCTCCAGCCTCCCAACCATAGCTTTGGGATTCTACCCAAATGTAATGATTGCAACAGTGAAACATGAAGAACACCGTACAGTTGTGTATACTTACCATAAATGTAGATGTTCGAGTGTATTCACTGTTGCAGTCCAGGTTACCCTCCCGCCATCCCCCTGTCATTCTACAGTTTATCTTTCCTTTTCTATCTTCTACAACCTATGTGGTGTATTTGCTTGTAGATGAAGGTAAAGTTGATATTGATGCATGTATATATATATATATATATATATATATGTATAATATTGCTACTTTTTTGGGGGCACCTGACATTGGGGGCAAGAAAAACTAAAGAAAATGGCGTCGGCTCCATGTTTTATACTCCTGACGACCTGGCGCCATGGAAGAGAAGACAGCAACAGACACAGGACCCAAGACTTTGGAATTCAGGCCGACTGAGGGCAACCTGTCAGCAGATTACCCAAATGTAATGACTGCAACAGTGAATACACTCGAACATCTACATTTATGATAAGCGTACACAACTGTACTTTCCATTGCTTGCTGCTGTCCCCAAAAACTGTCCAGAAACTAGTTGCTTAAAAGTTACTGGTCACTAGAGTCAGTGAACCCATCCTAGGATGGGTTATGCCATGCATGGCAACAGTAGGAGAGGAGTGCAGAATGAATAGGACAGACAGGGAGCATTGGCATAACTAGAGATCGTAAGGCAAAAAGGTTCTATTTTAGGAAAACTGTGAAAAAAACTGTGAAATGGTTATCCACCCTGTTTGTGTTTCTACAAGAAGGTATATTTTCTAGCTTTACCATTATGCCAGCTGCAGTCTGTAATCTGTCATTCAAGAAGGGAAGTAATCTGATGCTGAAAAGTTAAGTGTATAAAGATTTGATACGTGTCCATATGCCTCCTGTGTTTTGCATGTGTTTTATTTTTGAAGGTGATATGTGCCACTTCCTTGTTTGAATAATTTTTATTTTGATGCGCAATTCCCATAGGATGACAGAATGTCCATTTTGAAAAACGTTGCAGATGAACAAATTGTCCATTTCTTCAGGACCAACAAAGTGGAAATATCAGCAGCAATAGATAATCCCTATCCATTTTTATATTCCTTGAAAGATCACGATTTAATAACTGAAGAAGTACTTGAGGTAGGTTGCAAAAGACAGTGTCTGAACTCCTCTTAACAGAATGTTAGAAACTTTTTAGCAACTATGCCATAATTCTGAGTATCTAAGGTACTGAGTCTTTGAACCATGTCATGTTTGTGGCAGTTGTGAAATGTGAGATTGAAATTACAGTGCAGTAGATGAAATATTACCTGCAGTTTTGTCAAAAGACCCCAAAAACAAATGGTTCTGCCACCAATTCCACTTAAAACTTGAAAACTTTAATAAAATATACGGTAAGATAAAATAAAATAAATACACTGGCTCATAAAGGAGATAAGCGCTTTCGGTATAATACCTTTTTCAAATCCTTAAACAAGCTGACAAAGGAGGGGCAGTTATAGTTATGGATATGTCGTTCTATGATACCAAGACGAAGGAGATGCTAGCAGATATAGCCACCTACAGGAGGATTGATAAAAGGGAATTGAACACCATTATACATAGTGTACAAGACGCTTTATGACAAGCTCATGAATAGATCGATAAGCAAAGAGCTGTTTGATTTTTTTAAAGTATGTCATCCTACTATACCTAGCATCAGTGGAATGCCTAAGGTGCATAAGAATCTACATGACCCTCCGATGCAACCAGTCGTTTCAGGAAAAGGATGGATAACTGAACCCCTTTCTATTTTTATAGAAGGAGAGTTAAAGAAATTGCTACCTCATGCACCTGCAGGGATCAAGGACTTGGCTGAGTTCTTAAGTAGACTTTACAAGAAACTGCAACAGATGAATACTTGTAAAAATGTATTAATGGTAACTATGGATCTGAACAGTTTGTTCACGTCCATACCCAATGATTTGGGGATCAAGGTGAAATAGTTAAGATCAAGCGAAAGGAGGTAAAGTCCAATCTGAGATGCCAATTGACATACAGTACTGACAATTTTGCTATTCGTAATACCATCAGAAAATTTTGGCCAGTGCCAACATCTGACAACAAAATTAGGGAAATTGTTGGAGATCAACCCAGCTTTTCTTTTAAGAACAGGAAAAACTTAAAAACGCTATTATGTTATAAAACAGAAACTGAAGCTATTTCTGAAGACAGGAGTTTTCATATGAACAGGAGAGTTGGTACATTCAGATGTGGAAGTTGCAAGTCATGCTCTCATATAAACATCTCACATACTTTTACACATCCCCTGACTAAAAGGAACTATAAGTTTGAAAGATTTGCAAACTGTCGGAGTAAGAACATTATCTATGTGGAAACCTGCAGTCACTGCAAGGCATACTACATAGGCAAAACTAATCAAATGCTCAAGGAACGTATCCTAAAGCACTTATCTGACATAAGAAAAAAAGTTACCAGGAATGCACTTTATATACATGTTAGTATAAATGACAGTCATTCTTTACTTTATTTTTATTTATTTATTTTACATTTGTTTACCGGGCTAGTCCAATTGGATATATTTCCATTTTCAGCAGAGGCCCGGGGAGAAAAGCTCCACATTTAGGTTAGTACAACAAGTTATTAAATAAAAGAAAGCAAACAATGGTTAGTAAAAAAAGTACATACAGAATTAAGGTGCAAACAAAAAATATATGAGAAAGTTTATGCTAGTGAGGACATATTACTTCTATTTACAGTATAGGAGTAGGGGAGTTAAACTTAGTAGGATATTCATAGAGAGTAAATATATATAAGCAAAGAAAAAAATGCAACCATCTAGAATTGTTGATTAAATTGAAACAGAGACTAATTAACAAAGGTATTTAGAGCTAGTTCTTCAGATGGGAGAGAGTAGGAGGGGGAGGAGAAGGTAAAGCTCATAAGTAGAGTCATAAGATTAATCAGGGTTGATGCATGGGCATCAACCCTGCATCAAGTTCATGGCACTAACTAGGCTTCATGAAACACTAAGAGGTGGGGATTTAGTAAACCGAACAGAAATTGAAGAGATGAAGTGAATAATGAATTTGCAATCAGATCAGTCACCAGGTTTGAATGCATTTGTCCCTTTAAAACCTGCACTAAAAGGGAAAGCTCTTCAGCACTCAAAATGACATAATTAGAAGGGTGTGTATGTTGCTATGGTTATTAAATGCATCTAAGTGAGTGAACACTAGGAAATTAAGGTGTTTAGGAGGAAGTTTCACTGGCAAACATTTAGGATTTGAAAAAGGTATTATACCAAAAGCGCTTATCCGGTTTATGAGCCAGTGTGTTTATTTTATTTTATCTTATCATCATATATTTTATTAAAGTTTTCAAGTTTTAAGTGGAATTGACGGCAGAACCGTTTGTTTTTGGAGTTTTAAATTTTGATGTGCTCTGCCTATGGTGATGCTACTTACTTCTTTTTTTGCCTGTTTTGTCAAAAGAGTCTGGAAAGTGACTGGTTAGTTGCTGTAGGACTGGATGTGGAAGAGAAACATTAAGCATGCATTCATTGGTGGTTTCTTCCCTTTGGGGAATGCCATGGAAGTAGCAGAGGCAGACGGAGACCTTGAAGCTACTGAGGTGTTGATGCCCAGTACATTTATGGCTGCAGATGCTGCCATCAGTAACAGCACTATAGAAAAGTGTGAGTTTGTTCCAATAAGTCAGTCCAGGGTGTTTTCTTTGTTCAGAAAAATAGTTTTGGATTCTACTTACTTAGGTAATGTGGAGTGTATCAGGCTTGTTTTGTTTAGTAGTCCAGTTTTGTATCATCCTCAGCAGCAGCTCTTAAAGGAAAGTCTACCCTTACTTTCAGGTTAACTCAGTCCTGAGTTTCTTCCTTCCTACAGTGTGGTTCAGGTATAGTTTATTTATCGAGAACTAAGCTGTGCTTTATAAAGCTTTCACTTCCTTGCCTTGGAATCAGAGGAAGGTAAAGACCACCCACCATTCTTTTTCATGTTAACCTCTTACATGCTTTATGCTTGCTAGAAGAAATTGTCTCCGCCTGCACCACAAACTATGGACTTAGATAGTTCTGCATTTTTTTTTTTTTATCGGGTACTGCCTGTAGTATTACATAGACAGTCCTCAGTCTTTCTAGTGCTAGCAGATGCGAGGAAGAGAATCAATACTGATGCATGTAGGTGACCCCATCTTTTTGGATCCATATGTTAAGAAGTATTCTTTTCTGTATGTGCAACTTTCTTATGGAGAGCAGTGTTTTAGTCTTATGCACATCACAGATTGTAACTACTAATTTGTCACGCTCAAGCAGTTTGGTTTTGAACAAGTGTTAAGGTGATACAGTGTAACAAATCAAGGGGGGTAGTAACACAACAACAGAAATGGGAAAATGTAATTATTAATGAATATAACTGAATATGTAATGTTATGTAGTCCAATCTCGCCTACATTCTTACACGTGGGTTTGGAGCCGAATGTCGGCTCCGACTCGGCCAAAACTTTTCTAGCTCGAAGCCTTTCTATTGGCTGGGCTAAGATGGTATCCAATGCTGCACTGCTCTATATCCCCAGATCTCATTTGCCGCTCGTGTAGCTCGGATGTGGTCTCACTCTTGGCTGTGGCTAAGTACCCTTTTTCTTCATTGTAGGGAATTGGTTTAAAACAAAAAGCTATTGTAATAGCTATTGTGTGTTCTGGTCTTCTAGCTGATGTTCATCGTGTTACACTGCTGCAGTCATCACACTTGGGTTATCCTGCCATCAGGCGGTCCCGCAGTCGGCCAGAGTTCCAAAGTCTTGGTCCGGCCTCGGTTGCTGTCGCTTCTTCCCTGACGTCAGTGTGCCAGGGGTATATAAGATGCATCCGACGCCATTTTCTTCAGTCTTTCTTGCCATGCGGTGCCCGAAGCAGAAGCAGTACGCAAGTGCCGGTCGGCTGACTCCTGAGATTTTCAAATCGAATTTCAGACCGAAGTCTTCAATAAAGCTAAGTACCCCGTTGGGGAACCTTTTCTTGCCTCAGTCCGATGTCAGAAAAAGTTAACAATTGCATTTCTTGTGGGAAGCAAATACCTTATAAGGACTTTCATTCTTATTGTATTCCTTGCTTAGGCCCAGACCACGACGTCACAGGTTGTCGGTTTTGTGCTAGGTTTAATAAACAAACTATTAAACGTCGGTTTGATTTCGCCCAACATTACTTTGGTAGGAAATTTAATTATACCATGCCGTCGGAGCAACCGACGACCGGAATGCATAAAAAACGCAAAGATAAGGACAGGCAGCCGAGACCCAAACTGGACTCCGAGGCCTCTGCTAGGCCAGTCGCCGGTTCTCCGGTTTTCAGTGAGGCACCTACGCAGCCCCTGACGACCGCTGATTTAGAACCCCAGGCGACATCCGATTCACAAGCGGAGATTGCTAGGCCTCCACAACCTTTACCTTTAGGCCCTTCCGACTCCATGCCTGAAGGAGATTCCGGTGCAGTTGAAACGCCTTCAGTTGCAGAAGGTGTCTTCAGACTGGCTACACTCACTATTAAATCCTATGCAAAGCTGAAAACTCCTTTAAAAACAAAGAAGACTGTACAGCAGTCTCCAGTACAAGGCCTCATGCCTAAGAAACAGATGCTTAAGATGGCTGAAGACTTAATTACCCTAATCAGGGGTTCCCATCCCCCTCCTGATAAAAGGCCAAGACAGGAGGAGGACTACGCTTCCTCTGACCAGGTTTCAATTTCCTCAGACTCTTCTGAGGAACAGGAATATTCCTTTCCCCTTATGAAGACTCTGATGCTGAAGAGTCTATCCCTTCTGCATCTCCCCCAGAAGACTACTCTTTTGGGGAAACCTTACATACCATGAGGGAACATTTCCACTGGGAAGGCCAGGATTACTCTGATTCTAAGAAAAGGCTCCGAGAGTTCCTTTTACTACCCCAGCACAGACCACTTGCTATTCCACCTGTGTTAGACATTGTGGATGATGTTTATTCAGAATCTAGTCTTAACCCAGATTCACTACCTCCTGCACCAGCCAAACCAGAAAGATACTACAGAGTCCCTGACTCACACAAATTCCTGTATAAAATTCCTGTTGCTGACCCAGAAACCATTTCCCAGGGTCCCAAAGTGGTTAAGGCCTCTATTGCTAAAAATCCTGTGCCCTCTGAAAGGGATTCTAGAGCACTAGACAGATGGAGAAAGAAAGTATATACCTCAGCTACTCTAGCTATGGGGGCCTTAAATTGTCAGTTTCACTTGCTGAAATATCAACAATATTTGATGTCTCAATTTGAAACAAAAAATGCTCACACATACAGAACAGCCTGATTACAAGGAAATGCAAGATTTGTTGCATGCAGCTGAACAAGTGGGAAAACATACTTTGCAATGTGGATTTGATTCATTAGAAGCTTCTTGTAGAGCAGCAGTGACAGGGTCTGTCATACGTAGGCATGCTTGGTTAAAAGAACAAACTTTACCTGATCATGTTAAAGCAAAGTTATTGGATGCACCTTTACAGCAGGATGTTTTGTTTGGTGTAAAAGCAGAAGAAGTTTTAAAGAAAATGGAGGATAAGGCAAAATCTATGCAGACGGTCAAGGATTTTTTACAGGTTCAACCCCCTCGTTTCAGCAGAAATTGGCCAACCAAAAACTGGTCCTTTTCAACTTCTGCCAGACCACAGAGGGGCAGATACAGACGCCCAAGGGGTAGAGGCCAGTCACAAGGCTCTTACCAGCCTCGACAATGGGGTGCCACAACTCAAAAAGGAGGAGAAGACAGGTCTCAGACTACCAGAAGACAAACACAATGACTTTCCCCTCAGACCTCCAAGCAAAACCCTCTTAGCAGCCCCCTTGGGGGGGAAAACTAGCACTTTTTGCAGACGATTGGCACATCATTACAAAAGACAAATGGGTCCTAAATATTGTATCTCAAGGATACAGATTCCACTTTCACACTTTGCCAAGGATAAAAGGAATGCCAAACTTACCACCAAATCAATGGGCAGAGGCTCAAAAGCAAATTTCAGCTCTCATGGACATGAGAGCCATTCAACAGGTTCCTACACAGGAGCAAGGACAAGGATTTTACTCAAGACTGTTTCTAGTTCCCCGAAAGGACAAAGCCTGGAGACCCATTCTGGACCTCTCAATTCTAAACACATACCTGGAAGTACCCAAATTCAAGATGCTAACACTACAGCAACTTCTTCACATGCTGGGCAAGAAGGCTTGGCTAGTAACGTTGGACCTCAAGGAGGCATACCTGCATGTCCCTGTCAGACAAAATTGCAGAAGATACCTCCGATTTATAGCAGGTTCAACCCATTAACAATTCTCTGCACTGCCCTTTGTCTTATCTACTGCGCCCAGGGTCTTCACAAAATGCCTGGCACCAGTAATTGCATACTGCAGACAAAGAGGGATTCAAATATATCCATACCTGGACGACTGCCTTATTCATACAAAGCAAGGACATTCTATTAAAGCATCTGGCGTTTGTCAAAAATCTACTAAGTTGCCTAGGGTACACAATAAACGAAAAGAAGTCAAACTAGTGCCCTCACAAGACATAATATTCCTGGGTGCCAGCTTAAATACAACGGCCCAGATGGCTTATCTCATGCCAGACAAGCAAAGACAACTGACTCAATACTTCAAAATGATGGCAACAAAGACCCAACTCGCTGCAAGAAAAATTCTGCAGGCCTTGGGATTCATGGCATCTTGCATACTACTAATACCATTTGCAAAACTGCATATGAGGAAATTACAATGGTATCTGAAAAGCGTATGGACTCAACACAGCCACAGCTTGGAAACAATAATTCCACTCATACCCTGCCTTCAACAGGAGTTTCTATGGTGGGCTCAGGCATGTCACCTCAACAAGGGTCAGCCTTTTAACTTACCCACAGCCAGGCAAACTATAACAACAGATGCATCGGATTATGCCTGGGGAGCGCACATGGCAGGACAGTGTATTCAGGGCAAATGGTCTGCAGACCAAAGGCATCTACATATCAATCAAAAAGAGATGCTAGCTGTACAAAATGCCCTAACAGCTTTCAAGGACCTCCTACATCCAGGACAACTCCTAATAAAGATGGACAACACCACAGTGATGTGGTACATAAACAAGCAAGGGGGCACACACTCCTACCCCCTGTGCAGACAAGCAATGACCTTGTGGAACACAGCACTGACCTACCAAGTTCAACTACAAGCACAATTCCTGCCAGGAAAGAAAAACATATTGGCAGACGATCTAAGCAGAAACATCATAGATCCTCACGAGTGGAAACTGGATCCACAAGTATTCACAATGATAACTCAAAAATGGGGGAGCCCAGACATAGATCTGTTTGCTTCCCCCCAAAACTACCAACTACGGAAATTCTGCACAAGGACATACCACACACTAGCTTGGAAAGTGGAAGCCCTCTCATTCAGTTGGAAAACATTGGCAATATATGCCTTTCCTCCACTGCCTCTTCTGGCAAAGGTGCTGCTGAAAGCCAGATTAGAGAGGCCACAAATGATACTCATTGCTCCAGACTGGATACGCCAACACTGGTATCCAATACTTAGGAACATGGCTCAAGGCCCACCATGGATTTTACCTACAACTCCTCACCTCCTCACTCAGCAAAACAATCAGATTCTACACAGCCAGCTCAAGACTTTAAATCTGGCTGCATGGAAAATTGCCTAAACAACCAGTCAACACTTCTCTCTAAAGATGTGATGGATGTCATTCTGGAGGCTAGGAGGCCCAGCACCAGGAAAGTCTATTCAGACAAATGGAAAAGATTCTGCACCTGGAACCAGACTAAAGGCCAAAATCCCCTTGTACCAAATATTCTTCAGATTCTTCAATATTTAACTGAGATGTTGCACAAAGGACTTTCCTTCTCATCTATTAAGGTCCATGCCTCAGCTATTTCAGCTCAATACAACACGGATCCTCCTATATTTTCACATCCATTACTAAGACAGTTCCTCAGAGGGGCTAAGAATATAAGACCGCCCCTGGAGAGCACCAACACCAACTTGGGATCTCAACTTTGTTTTGGAAAAACTTACACTACCGCCCTTTGAACCAGCTTTCACAGCTGATCTACAGTTCCTATCATAGAAAACTGCCCTGCTGCTAGCAATAACTTCAGCACGTAGAGTCTCAGAACTACAGGCCCTAATGGCAGTGGAGCGTTTCATCATTTTTCATCAAGACAGAGTCTCTTTCCAAACTAACCCTTCCTTTATGCCAAAGGTGGTATCCAGTGTGGCTCTAAACCAAACCATTCATTTACCCACCTTCTATCCAAGCCCTCAGAGCAAAGGGGAAAGGCTCCTACACTCTTTGGACATACACAGGCAATTAGGTTACTACTTGGATAAAACTAAGGCTTTCAGAAAATCTGACCAGCTCTTTGTATCCTATGCTGCAGGATCACAAGGAAGAGCTCTCTCAAAACAGACCATTTCAAAATGGATAGGACATTGCATCCGTTTCTGCTACACACACCATGGAAAATCTGTGCCTGGTACCATCAGGCTCCATTCCACCAGGGTTACAGCAACATCAACAGCCTTCCTCAGAGGGGTACCAACCAAGGATATTTTGGAGGCTGCAACTTGGAGTTCAGTGCACACCTTCACCAAGCACTATCACTTACCTCTATACTCTAAAACCAGAGCTGGCTTTGCCACTGCAGTTCTGCAGGGCCTACTAGCCTCACCAAACCCTGTTTAGTTCCACCACCCATCCTTAGCTTTGGGATTCAACCCAAGTGTGATGACTGCAGCAGTGTAACACAATGAACATAGTACAGTTTTGTACCTACCATAAATGTAGATGTTCGAGTGTTCACACTGCTGCAGTCCAGGTTACCCTCCCTCCATCCCCTCTGAACTAGCTGGAGATATCTATACCTTTCTATCCTATACAACTTTTGTGATGTATTTGCTTGTAACTGAAGGTATTGTTTCATTTTTATTTATATATTTTTTTTATTAGCAATATGTATTGCCTACCTGTTGGGGGCACCTGACATCTGGGGCAAGAAAAACTGAAGAAAATGGCGTTGGGTGCATCTTATATACCCCTGACACACTGACGTCAGGGAAGAAGCGACAGCAACTGACGCCGGACCAAGACTTTGGAACTCTGGCCGACTGCGGGACCGCCTGACGGCATGATAACCCAAGTGTGATGACTGCAGCAGTGTGAACACTCGAACATCTACATTTATGGTAGGTACAAAACTGTACTTTTCCAACGGGCTAGGCTCATTTCAGTTAGAGGACCTAGTCTGTCCCATGCTTCCTTGTGTTCTATTTCTTTATAGGTCTAAAACCGTTTAAATTAGAGGTTTTAGTCTTCCCCTCCTGTGTTGTGCAAAAAGATTGTTTTAGTTAGAGATCTTGAGGGTTTTTTTGTTCGTGGTAGTGTTTTTCCCACCTTGTGACTGTTTTACCGTTAGTACTGTTGTCAGTTATTGTTGTCTTTGGTGTTTTGTGGTAGCTAACTATGTCCAAAGATTCTAAGGAGCATAAGCCCTCGGGCTTCAAGAAATGCTCTAGGTGTAACTATAAAATGTCCATTACAGATGGACATTCTGTCTGTGTGTATTGTCTGGGAGCAATCCATCTCCAGGAATCATGCAGTTTCTGTCATGCGTTTAGTCCGAGAGTTCTTCAGGAAACGAAGAATAAGTTAATTTTGAAGGGACTTTTGAAACCCTCCTTCGAGGAGGGTCTGGAATCTGCTTCCAGCTCCAAGTCAAAATCTTCAAAATCAAAAAAGAGATCTCCGGCTCCATCAGTCTCCTCAGAGCCACCAGAGAAAATAGCAAAGTCTGCTTCGACATCCTCGGCTCCATTGTCCTCGGGGCCGCAGGAAGTGTCTGTGGTTATGGAACCGGCATCGGCTCCAATAATTTTGGAACCTGGTCGGCGCCGACCGCCTAGCATTAGGCCAGCATCACCTCCTCGTAGGTCCCCTTCAGAGAGGAGGTCTCGATCTCCCTCCCTATCCTCTAAATCCTCCAGGATCTTATCAGATGTGGACGTTGATAGAGTGGTGCAGAGACTCCTTCAGTCACCGGTTTTGACTCAATTGTTCTCGGCTCCGACCCAGTCGGCTCCGGAGCCCATCCTTCAACCTGCTTCGATACTTCCTCCTCCGAGCATATCTCAGCTTTCGGAGCTGGAGTTCCTGGCTCCATGTGATGTCCCTAGGTCGGTTCCGACAGCCCCTCCTGCCTTATCGGGGCCGACGTCTGCTCCGACCCAGTCGGCGCCATCCACAGGATTCAGGACTCAGGATTGTTCAGTTGGACTCAAAGGAGAGGCTTCAGGACACTTATTGGTTCCTAGTCTCCCTCTCGGTGCTTCGGCGTGGGGAAGTCTGACTCCTGTCATGGTTTCAGAGGCTGGTCGCTCCTCAGACTCAGGGGGACTGGCCTTTGAAGCCATGCGGAGTGTGCTGGCCAGGTCATCAGTGGCATCATGCGGGTCGGTCACTCTGTCCCCTACTACACCGGTACAGGTCTCTGATCGCCATCTAGCTCTAGACAGTGGAGACCCAAGGCCTCAAGGTACCCCCATGAGTGGTCCCCACATTTCTGAGGGTGCCTCAGACTCCTTGCCTGAGGAGCCACCCAGAAAGAAGACGTGCAAGAGGAAGCACATAGATTCCCAGGACGAGTCTCTCACATCAGGCACCGACCTCGATGAATCGGAGGGGTCCCCCAAGTCATCCTCTGAGGATGTTTCTTTCTCTGACATTCTAGAGATTTTGAAACAAAGAGGTGACTGGCCATCCAAAGCCCCCGC
Source organism: Protopterus annectens (assembly GCF_019279795.1). NCBI lineage: Eukaryota > Metazoa > Chordata > Ceratodontiformes > Protopteridae > Protopterus > Protopterus annectens. The sequence continues at coordinate 614,233,659 of NC_056729.1, read as the reverse complement.
CGAGGAGGAGTCGGTCTTCCTGAAGGCTTTTGGTGCTCAACCCTCCGCCTCCTGGGTATCTCCACCCTTCGACGAGCTTCTGGATTTGGTCTGTCGAAGGGTGTGGGAGACGCCTGACTCTGTGGAACCAGTCCCCAGGAGACCCAATAAATTTTTGTCTGCTCCTCCTGGTAAGGAATTTCTGTCCAAAGGAGTCCCTGTGGATACCATGGTGGTGGCAGCGGCTACTCAGGAGGAATTATCCGAGACTTCTTCCACCGTCCATCCTCCTAACAAGGAGTCTAGGACCATGGACCGGTACGGGAAGCATACCCTTTCTTCAGCGACCTTTACCTTACGGTCACTGAATTATTTATCTCACTTTACACGGCTCCAGAGAGATCTCCTCAAGGAGCTTGGAGATACTTTCATGGGTAATGTTTCTGTGGCGGTGACCCAGACGGTTAACGTTCAGAAGTCTACCCTCATTTCCATCGTTAACTCCTCCATGAGGCTGATCTCATATGCAGCTGATGGAGCGAGTACGGCAGCAAGTTCAGGAGTTGCTCTTAGGAGACAGGCCTGGATGCGCCTTTGTCATTTTGCGGAGGCCTTCAAGTCTTTATTCACCGACGCCCCTTTCGATGGTTCCTCTTTGTTCGAAACCAAGGTGAAAGACACCTTCACCAGGTGCAAGCAGGAGGGAAAAAAACTGTCTGTTGTAGGAGTCCTTTTTTCCCTTCCCTTCCCTCTAGGCCTTATCCCAAGGCCCAGAGGGGTGGCAAGTTGTGGTTGAAGAAATCACAGAGGTTTTTTCCCGGTGCACAAGGTGAGCCCCCCTCCAGAGGCAGAGGAGGGGGTGGTTATTCAGGGAGATGCCGCCCTAGAGGCAGAGGAGGCCCCCGCAACTCGGGAGACCACGATTTCTTTTGTGGTTCTCCCTACTGCCACTCCTGATGGGAGGCCCAGATGTGAGTTTCCGGAGCCAGTCTGGGGTTGAATCTCGTTATACCCGGAGGCCTGGCAAAACATCACCTAGGACCAATGGGTTCTACGAATAATTTCCGGAGGATATGTCACCCCCTTCTCATCAGATCCCTCTCCAATCAAGAAAATTCCAGATGTTCCACCCAGTCAAAGGGATTACACAGCTTCAGAAGTTTCAAAGCTGCTAGAAAAAGGAGCCATCCAACATGTCCCTTCAGACCAGATCGGATTAGGGACATACTCAAGATTCTTTTTGGTGCAGAAAAGGTCAGGGGACCTAAGATCCATATTAGATCTCAGCCAGTTGAACACCCACGTGCAAAAGTCCAAGTTCCGAGTGGTCACATTGCAGTCTATTCTCCCACTGGGAAAAGAAGTGTGGATGTGCTCCATCGACCTCAAGGATGCTTACTACCACATCAAGATGAACAGGGCATCCAGAAGTCATCTACCCTTCCGGCTGGGAGCCAGTCATTTCCAGTTTCGAGCCCTGTCCTTTGGTCTCACCACAGCCCCCAGGGTGTTTACCAAATGCATGGCAGTGGTGACTGCTCGCTTGAGATGTCAGGGATTCCAGGTGTTTCCATATCTGGACGACTGGCTCCTTACTGCCACCACCAGGCATCTACTGATTCAGACCAGGGACGCTACTATAAACCTATGTCAGCAGCTGGGCATCACATTGAACTGGGAAAAATCTGCCTTGTTGCCCGCACAGTGTGTCACTTTTATAGGCGCAGGACTAGACACCATCCTCATGCGGGCATTTCTACAACAGGAAAGAATTAGAGTCCTAAAACAACAAGTTCATGCCCTGCTTCCCCTGAGAAGAGCAAAGACAAGACAGGTCCTCCAACTATTATGTTAGTCCCTCTGGCAAGGTTACATATGAGACTCCTTCAGTGCCTTCTTTTTGCCCAGTGGTCTCTCCAACGTCTTCCACTTTCTTACCCTATTCTTCTCACGGACAGGTGCAAACAGGATCTCAGTTGGTGGCTTCACACCGACAACCTGAATGCAGGAAAGCCCTTCGTTCCTACGCCCCAGATTGCTACGGTGACCACGGATACCTCCCAGATGGGGTGGGGGGGGGCATTATCTAGGCAGGACAGTCCAAGGCACGTGGCAAGAGCACGAGATGCGTCCGCATATCAGTGTCCTGGATATGAGAGCTGTGCTGCTAGTGTTGCAAGCACTTCAGAGTTTTCTTCCTCTCGGGACTATTGCAATCCACTCAGACAATATGTAAGTGGTGTGGTATCTGAACAAGCAGGGAGAAACCAAGTCCTATCCCCTCTGCAGAGTGGCCATGCGATGTCTTCCCAACGTTTTCTGGTGGCAATGCACATTCCAGGGAAATCCAATGTGATTGCAGACAGGCTAAGCAGAGCTATCCTGATGCCTTACGAGTGGTCCCTGAACTGTCAAGTTGCGGAACAGATCTTCCGCAGGTGGGGTCAGCCTTGCTGCGACCTTTTTGCCAGCCCTCTCAATGCCAAATGCAGCAGCTTCTTCATGCTGATCCCCCCTCAGGCGGAGTCACCCAGGGACGTTCTAGTCCACGATTGGCCCTCCGGTCTACTATATGCCTTCCCTCCGGTTCCCTTGCTGTCAAAGGTTATTCAGAAAGCGCAAGCCTTGGGAAGCAGAATGATTCTGATTGCTCCACACTGGCCTCGTCAAATTTGGTTCCCCTTTTTCCATCCCTATCTCATGGACGCTCCTTGGACTCTGGACCCACAGCCAGACTTACTGATACACATGTCAAGGCAGCTCCATCCCTCTCTTTGGATCCTCCATTCGACAACCTGGCTACTCCACTTCCGTCATTAGTTAGGCTTCATCACTTCTCACCGGAGGTGGTTCATATTTTATCTTCCTCTCATAAGCCTTCCACCAGGAAGATTTACTACAGCAAATGGAACAGGTTTTCAGTCTGGGCTCATACCCAAAAGATTGATCCGTACACGGCTCCAATTTCGTCTGTATTGGAGTTCTTGTCTATGCTCTTTAACCAGGGTTCAACGGCCGCAACCATTAAAGTCCAATTGGCGTCGATTTCTACCTTTCATGTCGCTAACGAGCCAAGTCTGATGGCTCATAGACTCTGTAAGGCTTTTCTGAAGGGCACTGTGTTACTTCATCCTCCGGTATCGGAACCTGTCATGCCTTGGGATTTAAACTTTGTTCTACAGGCTCTTACTTCATCCCCCTTTGAGCCTGCAGCCACTTGTGATTTAAAATTCTTAACTTGGAAGACTATCTTTTTAGTAGCCATCACGTCAGCCAGACGCGTTTCAGAGCTTCAAGCCTTATCAATCAAACCCCCTTATTTGATTTTTCATAAGGACAGGGTTTCTCTCAGACCCAACCCTTCCTTTCTTCCCAAAGTGGCGTCAGTCAGTAACCTTAATCAATCTATTGAGTTGCCAGTGTTTTTTCCCCAGTTCTCAAACAAGGCAGAATTTAAATTTCATCAATTGGATGTACACAGACAATTACGTTTTAATCTGCACAGAACCAAAGACCTCAGAAAATCTGATCAGTTGTTTGTTTCCTTTTTGGAAAACAGAATTGGGTCTCCTGTCTCCAAAGTCACGATGTCCAGGTGGATCTCCAGTTGCATTTCTTTCATTTATTCCTCAGAGGGTAAAGATTTATCATTTCTGGTAAAGGCTCGCTCTTCTCGGTCTGTATCTACATCTACAGCCTATCAGGCCAGATTGTCTATGGATGATATTTGTGCTGCGGCTACTTGGGCATCTCCTCACACCTTTGTTACTCATTACAAGTTGGATGTGGTATCTAGGGGCAGGTGTTCCTTTGGTTCCACAGTGCTCAGGAGTATTTTCCACTGAGCCTCCCAGGATTTAGGTGCTAGGGACGCTGTCCCATGGGTAAGAATGTAGGCGAGATTGGACTACATAACATCAAGAAGTTATGTACTCACCATAATGTTCGATGTATGTAGTCCATCTTGCCTCACATTCTTACTTACCCCCCCTCCTTCCCCCTTCCTGGAAGATTTGGAGGTTAGGTCTGGTTTCAGAGCTCCCTTAATTCTTGGTTTGTTCTTCCTTTCCTTGGGTGGTGTTATGCATGGAGAATGAGGGCTGGTGTTCGCAGCAAACTAGGTCTGGGGATATAGAGCAGTGCAGCATGGGATACCATCTTAGCCCAACCAATAGAAAGACTTCGAGCTAGAAAAGTTTTGGCCGAGTCGGAGCCGACATTCGGCTCCGAACCCACAGGTAAGAATGTGAGGCGAGATGGACTACATACATCGAACGTTATGGTGAGTACATAACTTCTTGTTTTTGTACAGTGATCTGCTTGTTAGACGTATTCTTTTCTGTATGTTCATCATTTTCACAAACACCAGTGTTTTAGTTTTATGTACAGTATAAAAAATATCTGCTAGTCTGTCATGCTCAAAGATTATGGTTTGGATTAAGTGTCAGTATGTTTCAATATAACAAATCAAAGGGTGGCAGTGCAACAGCAGAACCGGGAAAATGTTACACACAAAAGACATTGTCTCACAGTAAAAAGTCTCATAACAAAAAATCAAATAAGGACGTTTTACCTATTTTATATTCTGCATTTCATGAACACAGATAACATGACGGAAGTTATATATTTTAAACTTTTATATTATCACTTAAAACATAGGTACTTGTATGTTAATAGAAAGGAAGACAAACCATATTTTATTTTCATGCATTATACTTGAAATACAGGTTTTCTTTATTAACACTCATCATTCACTTCAGCATCATAAATTGCTCAATTCCTTGCCATCCCTTAAACCTTACTCCTCCTCCTGAACATTGTACTGCATATATTTCCCTTACAAATTCCATTTATTTCAATGTAATTTATTCCTTCCATTTTGTAAAGATCACACTTCCTTTCTTTTATCTCCTTTATAGTATTAAGTACTTCTGTTGCAGTTGGTTTAGATTTTTGTTTCCATTTTCTAGTTATTTCTTGTTGGCAGCCAAAAGCATTACATTTAGTAAGGCCTTACTATATTCAGGTAATTCAGATCCAGTGCTAGAGGTCAAAAGAATAATTTCCTTTTTTTGTAGCCATTTATTTCCCAATATTTCTGACAGAGTACTCTACAGGGAATTTTTCAAATCTATCAACCTGTTATACTCCCAAAAATATGTTCCCAGTTTCCTCTCTTTTTCCCATCACAACTCCAACATTTGTTGTCTACCTGAGGAAAACTTCTTTGAAGTTTGCTTGGTTTATAAAAATATCTATTCTCCATTTTCAAGCAAAGATCCTAAACCTTCTGCTCTTTGTTGCATATTTGGGAGCCACACACATATACTGCCATTGTCCCCTTGTAAATTGCTTTTTCAGTCTTTCTTCCCAATTTGTGTTCTAGCCTCCTCTGATTAATTCTTATAGTTATTGTGCAGTATTTTACATGTGCTACTAATTATCCCTTTTCAAACAGTAGCTTCTGTTCTAGATTCAACAAAAATTTCTACCAAAGCACTTGTTTCACATAAGATTCCCCTAGCCCGTTCTCTTTGCCTCTATTCTGATATTAATCCCTGGTAGGGCAGGCAGTCTCTAGCCTGCAGTCAATATGTCTTCTTGGCCTCATCCCACTCTATTACCTTTTCCCACTCAAATTATTTGCTTCCAATATCTTGATTCCTGTGACAGTGTTCTCCAGTAAATGTCCTTCTTGCCTGTTTTCTGTACCTCTACTTGTAGTTATCCCTATTTGCAAAATCTCCTTTCTCTATTCTCATACTGACTTGGCTCTTAGAATACTTTCTGCTACTCTATGAATATAATATTCTGTATGGTTCTTATTGTTCTCATTTAGAATCTGCATCCCCAATTACTCTCTCTTTATTTCTTGAACTCACCCCTACTTCATCATCATTCCTTTCCATTTTTAATTCTAACCTTCTGCTTATGTAATGTATATAAGCCTTAAATGTATATCTCTAAAATATCTCTTGAAATCAGGTAATCCTAGACCATCTTCTTCTGGTGGAAGGATCACCTTAGCCCACTTAATTGCCGCCCTGTTCCCCTCCAAGATAAATTCCTTCAGCTCTTTATTAATTATTGGCAACAAGTTCTATAGTTGATAAAAATATGCCATAAATCTAAAGGGAGCTAAACACATATAATGTGAAGTTGTTTACATTTGTTCTTCTACCTGTGAGTTTGGATCTGAGGATCAGATCCGACTAGGCCATATACTAAAGCTGTAGGATTTGAAATCTGAGTTCCTCCCCTCCCTATAATGCTCTGCTCTTCCTTCATCCCCTCATATCTTGTTTGCCGTGCTTCTGCTAGCACCAAGATTTTGAATCTTTGAGCTCCTTGAGATTGTTCCATGAGTGAAGAAAAAATGTTTTTCTGTTATCCTTAATATCTTCATAGCTTTTTCTTAGCCTGCCTTTCTAATAGAAAAAAAGGTATTTTGTTAATTCAAATTTAAAATATTTTTCTACCTTTCTCCTCCTTACCCTTTTCCCCTTTTCCGCATCCGTCAGTTTCTTGTTAAGCGAGGTTGGTTTCTTTCTATATAATATAGAAATGAATGTGTGTGTGTGTGTGTGTGTGTGTGTGTGTGTGTGTGTATGTATGTATATATATATATATATATATATATATATATATATATATATATATATATATATATATATATATATAAAAAATAACAGTATATTATCATTTTTTTTTTCTTCTGTTAATTGTTGTACGTACAGTTTTGCTTGTTTGTTTCTTGTTCTTTCAAAATGGCAGAGTCTAAATCAGCAGGATTCAAGAAATCTGCCTCATGTGGGCACAAAATCCTGCTGTCCAGTGCCCACACTGAATGTGTGGCATGCCTTGGGCCTTCTCATTTGGACTCTTCCTGCTCCATCTATGCTGGCTTCAACCAGTGTGCTTTAATATACCAGAGGAATAAGCTTATTTTAAAATGCCTCCTACCTTTGACTGCTTCTTCCTTGGCATCGCCTTCTACTTCAGGGGCTCAAACCACTCAAAAAACCTCAAAGAAATGCAAGAGGTCCCCAAATAGATCCCACCAAAGTGGGAAACCACCTCAGAAATCATTTAAAACTTTGGATCCGACTGACTCGGCTCCAATTGTGATAGAGTCTTCCCCCTCAGTTCTGGTTTCACAATTTTTCCCCAGAGTCGGTTACCTCAAGGCCTAAGTCTGCCATTCTTCAGACTTGCAAACCAGTATGCAGACCACTATCTGCTACTTCATCTCTTAGGTCTTCTCGTAGTCTCTCGGAAGTCAAGGTAGACATGGGAGGATGGCATAATGATTAAGGTGTTTACCTTACAGACGCAAGGTGCGGGGTTTGATTCTCACATGGGGTAATTGGCTAGGCTTGAAATGGCTCACAAGGGCAGTTAGCCTAGTTCTAACCTGTGAACCATAACCTATGAACCTATGATGATGACATTTCTCATGGCACAAATCCAGCTGGAGATTTTGCCCACCACATCCCTCTCTGGCTCCGTGAGCCACGTCCCTGCCTTTGCTCTGATATCTCCTTCACTGATCCGACCCCTGGGTTTGAAGTTATCGGGCCCAAAGATACCTAGAGTCGAGACATTGGAGCCGACAGGTACGGTTACCTCAACTCTGACAGTTTCCTTGACTCCCCTGCTCCGACCGTTTCGAGCAGAGTCATGCGAGGAACTGTAGCTTCGGCGTCAGGTCTGAGGAGTTGATGTCAGCCACAAAGCTTTCAGAGCTGCCTCTTCCCCTTGGGGCTTCTCTTGATAGCTCAGTTCTGACTCTTCACTTGGCTTTGGGGATAGTGGAGATTTGTGGAGCTTCCACTTCGACAGCTTTGGCGGGGTTGCCCTCGAATTCTCGATCTCCCCAGCATTCGAGGTGGTGGAGAGGGTTCTCTCTGCACCCAGAAGAGCCTCGACTTTCCCTGATGTTCTTCGTGTTTCACTGTTGCAGTCGTCACACTTGGGTTATCTGCCTGCAGGTAGCCCTCAGTTGGCCCGAATACCAGAGTCTTGGGATTTCTGCGTCGGATGCTGTCGCCTCTTCCATGACGTCAGGTCGTCAGGGGTATAAAACTTGCAGCCGACGCCATTACATCAGCTTTTCTTGCCTTGCGGGAGCCCGTAACAGAAGCAGTTCGCAAGTGCCAGTCAACCACTTCCTGAAATTTTCATTTTTCGAGTTTCAAACCTGAAGTCTTCTAAAGCTAAGTACCCTGTTGGGGATCCTTTTTTCTAGCTCTAACAAATGTCAGAAAAAGTAAAAAATTGTCTTGCCTGTGGAAAGCAAATACCTCACAGAGATTTTCATACTTACTGCATCACCTGTTTAGGCCCAGACCACAACGTCCCTCGCTGTCAGTTTTGTGCCTTGTTCAACACCCAAAGTATTCGTTGTCGAGCTATTTTTGTCGCTAAATTATTTCGCTCTCGTTCACCATATTCTAAAATGGGTTCGATAAGCCATCCGACTACCGATCTTCTGAAAAAAATGCAAGGATAAAGACAGAGACAGATCGCATAGTTCCAAAACTGCCAACGATGCTTCCGTTAAGCTAGTCACCAGTCCACTGGTATTCAGTGAGACGCTTTCGCAGCCCCTGTTACCCGCTTCTACAGATTTGCAGGCCTCAACTGAGACCCATTCGGAGATGCCATGAGATGCTATGGAACCTGTGGATGTCTCTACCTGGGATGGGTTCGGAGCCGCTGTGCAGGCACCGGCTTCTGAGGGTATATTCAGACCTTCCAATGTTCGTATTAAACCGACTACTTCGTTAATGACTAAAACTACCGAATTTCTCAGGCCCAGAGTTCGCACTATGCCTAGGAAACCGACGACCAAAGCACATTCTCAAGCTCCCATGCCACAAAAACAAATGCTTAGAATGGCTGAAGACCTTATTACTTTAATTAGGGGAAGCCAGCCTTCCCCCTCTAAAAGACAAATAATTGATTTTCCTTCTGATTCTACAGACCAGGAGTCCGATGACTCTGACCCCTGTGATTACCAGGACATACCCTTATCTACCTATGAGGACTCAAATGCAGAGGATTCCATTCCCTCTGCCTCCCCCCCAGATGACTTTTCTTTCAGTGAAACCTTGCATACCCTAAGAGAGTATTTCCTCTGGGAATGCCAGGACTACCCACAGTCCAAAAAGAGACTCAGGGAATTTTTAGACTTGCCACAGCATAGGCCTCTAGCTATACCCCCTGTCCTGGATATTGTAGATGATGTCTTCATGGAATCCAGTCTTAACCCTGATACTTTGCCACCAGCTCCTAGAAAGCCTGACAGGTATTACAGAGTACCTGACTCACACATTTTGCTTTAAAAATCCCACTGCGGATCCAGAGACCATTTCCCAGGGACCTAAAGGTATTAAGGCTACTACAGCCAAAAACCCTACTCCTTCAAACAGGAATTCTAGGGCTTTAGACATATGGGGTAAGAAGGTATATACCTCTGCAACTCTTGCAATCAGGGCTTTAAATTGCCAGTTTCCCATGTTGAAGTACCAGCAGCATATTATGGAACTAATTAAACAAAAAATGTTGTTGATTCCTGATTGTGGAAAAAATTAAGACTTACAAGAGTTAATGCATTCGGCAAATCAAGTTGGTAAACATACTTTGCAGTGTGGTTTTGATGCCTTACAAGCATCTTGCAGGGCTGCTGTCACTGGGTCTGTTCTGAGAGGGCATGCTTGGCTGAAGGAACAAATCTTGCCAGACCATGTCAAAGCAAAATTACTAGATGCTCCACTAAACCAAGAATGTTTGTTTGGTTCAAAAGCAGAAGAAGTTCTTAAAAAGATGGAGGAAAAAGCTAAATCTATGCAAACTGTTAAAGATTTCTTACAGGTACAGCCACCTAGATTCAGTAGGCATTGGCCTTCAAAAAAGTGGTCCTTTCCGGTCCCTCCCAGACCTTCTCAGTCCAAACCCAGGGGCAACAGACCACAAAGATTACAGTCTCAGGATATGCACAGATCTAAACAATGGAGTGCTCCCTCCTCAAAAACAGGGAGTGGTAAGCCACCCCCTTGTGGAAAAAGTTCACAATGACCTGTCCTTCATCCTTCCCAGCCATGCCCAATTGTTTGCACCCCTAGGAGGAAAACTTGCCTTGCATGCAAATAACTGGGAGTATATTACCCAGGACTGATGGGTCTTAACTCATTCACTCCAGAGCAGCTCAGAAAAAGCTGCCTGCTTAATTCCACCATAGGAACAACAGTGCAGCCTGAGCTCATTTTCAGAAAATCCATTTGTAATACTATACAGAAAACAAATGTTCATAACTCTTTAACTATAAGAGCTACACTAAAAATGTAAATGCGAAAGTTGTTCAGCAGACACTGACCTTTCCAACAGTGTAAATGTTGATAGTGCATATCAAAGTCATTGTTAAATATTTGGCAAGGAATGCTGATATTGTGCATATTTTTTACCTTTTTTGTTTGGAAAAGCAAAGCACGATATATTGGTCTGTGTACCATGCAGACCCATACAGTTTGAATTTAATTTGTTAGTATGAATGTCAGCTTTAAAATTATACCTTTACCATTACTGTGTGACGCTCCTTTCATGAGATATTCACAGAAATATGATTAATATATTATTTCTCATAATTGATAAGTAAACAAAGCATAATATCTCATCACCTGTAACAGACAGAGCCTACATATCAGTGTAGAAGTTGTGCATCTGAATGTCAGCTTCAAAGTGATGCATCATTTGTGAGATTACCTTGCTCCCTCGCAAAGATATGGGCATAAAAATTGAGAAGTATTGTAAATGTATAATTTTCATATCCGTACAAGACTAAACAAACTGTGATATCTGTACGTGTGTACAGTGCACAGACACAGTTCTTTTACCATGTTGTAAGGAGTAACACTGTCTTCAAAATGAGGTATTACTTCACACAATGAAATGCTCCCTTGCAAAGTTATTTACCAAAATATGAAAAAAAATCATAATTTCCATAACCTAAGTCCGAAACAAACTTTGATTTTTGCACATGTGTCAAACATACAGGCACAATTCTTTTACCATGTTAGAACTAGCAATACTGTATTCAAAACGAGATATTACTTGGCACATTCAGATGTTCCCTTGCAAAGTTATAGTTATATAAAGTTAAAAAAATATGAAAACAATCATAATTTCCATAACCATAAGTCCCAAACAAACTTTGATATCTGCACATGTGTCAGACATTCAGGCACAATTCTTTTACCATGTTAGAACCAGCAATACTGTCTTCAAAATGAGATATTAATTGGCACATTCAGATGCTCCCTTGCAAAGTTATTTACCAAAATATGAAAAAATCATAATTTCCATAACCGTAAGTCCCAAACAAACTTTGATATCTGCAAATGTGTCAAACATACAGGCACAATTATTTTGCCATGTTAGAACCAGCAACACTGTCTTCAAAATGAAATATTACTTGGCACATTCAGATGCTCCCTTGCAAAGTTATTTACCAAAATATGAAAAAAAATCATAATTTCCATAACCTAAGTCCCAAACAAACTTTGATATCTGCACATGTGTCAAACATACAGGCACAATTCTTTTACCATGTTGGAACCAGCAATATGGGCCACCCAGGTTCTCCAAGTAGCTGGGGACTTGGTCCCATCAGTGATGAATAGGAAGAAGATTAACAACTTCAGATAAAGAAGTAGAGAGGAGTTGTGGTATTGTATGAGGAAGTCGGGAGTGTCAGAGAAGTGTGTAAGAGTGGTACAGGATATGTACGAGGGTAGTGTGACAGCGGTGAGGTTTGCGATGGGAGTGACGGATGCGTTTAAGGTGGAGGTGGGATTACATGAAGGATCAGCTTTGTGCCCTTTCTTATTTGCAATGGTGATGGACAGGTTGACAGACGAGATCAGACAGGAGTCCCCGTGGACTACGATGTTTGCAGATGACATTGTGATCTGTAGTGAGAGTAGGGAACATGCGGAGGAGACCCTGAAGAGGTGGAGATATGCTCTAGAGAGAAGAGGAATGAAGGTCAGCAGGACTAAGACAGAATATATGTGTGTGAATGAGAGGGAGGATAGAAGAATGGTGAGGATGTAGGGAGTAGAGGTGGCAAAGGTGAATGAGTTTAAGTACTTGGGATCAACAGTTCAGAGTAGTGGTGATTGTGGAAGAGAGGTGAAGAGGAGAGTACAGGCAGGATGGAGTGGGTGGAGAAGAGTGTCAGGAGTGATTTGTGACAGACGAGAACGAGTAAGAGTGAAAGGGAAGGTCTACAAGAGGGTAGTGAGACCAGCTATGTTATATGGGTTGGAAACAGTGGCATTGACAAAAAGGCAGGAGTCAGAGCTTGACGTAGCAGAGTTGAAGATGTTAAGATTTGCACTGGGTGTGACGAGGATGGACAGGATTAGGAATAAGTATATTAGAGGGTCAGCCCAGGTTGGAAGGTTTGGAGACAAAGCCAGAGAGGCAAGATTACATTGGCTTGGACATGTGCTGAGGAGGGATGCAGAGTATATTGGGAAAAAGATGCTAAGGATGAAGCTGCCAGGTAACAGGAAAAGAGGAAGGCCTAAGATAAGGTTTATGGATGTGGTGAGAGAGGACATGCAGGTGGTTGGTGTGACAGAGCAAGATGCAGAGGACAGGAAGAAATGGAAACAGTTGATCTGCTGTGGCGACCCCTAACGGGAGCAGCCGAAAGAAGAAGAAGATAAAAAAGTTATGTCTTACCATAATGTTCCATCTGAGTTGTTGATCTTCTTCCAGTCATCACACCCTCCTACTGACCCCCTCCTAAGGTTCCTGGCAGATCTTCTGGGTCTTCGTGGTGTATTAGGGTTTCTGCACAGAGATGATCTCTGGCGTATTCTTTCTCTATATGTTACATGCAAACTCGATCTGAGGTAACTGAGCAAAGGGCACTGTGGGTAACAGCTTAGCTTGAGAGTTTTTGGTGCACGCAAGCTTGGTATAAGGCCAACTCGGTTCTGAGGGCTCGGAACCGAACCCATCAGTGATGACTGGAGGAAGATCAGCAACTCAGATGGAACGTTATGGTAAGACATACCTTATTTTTTTTCTCCATTCTCGTGCTGGTTTGGTTCTTAGAATGCTCCCTGCTGTTTTATAAATATAATACTCTGTATGATTTTGGTTGTTCTTCTTAAGAGTCTACATCCAAAATACCAATCTCTCCTTATTTCTTGAGTTTCCTCCCTGTGTCAGCATAATTCCTTTCCACTTTGAATTATAGTTTTCTGTTTGTGCTGTGTATAAGAGCCTTAACTGTATTGCTCTAAAATACCCCCTCAAATTAGGTAATCCTAATCCACCTTGTTCTGTTGGTAGAATCAGTTTATCCCATCTGACCCTTGCTGTCTTCCCTTCACAGATAAAATTCTTCAACTCTTTTTTAATTGCTATCCACAGTTTCTCCTCCAGTTGATAAAAGTATGCCTGACCTGTGTATAAGACTAAAGGAACTACAAACATTTAATGGTTTGTGTCTTAGTGTCCATATCCATATAACAAAACTTCCAGTTCTCAATTTTTGCATTATCTTCTGTTTACTCTCTTCCCACATATCCTTAGCTGCTACCACAGAGTCATTTCTAATCCATACTCCTAAATACTTCATTTTATCATGTCCCTGTAAATATGGATATTGTTGGACCAATTCTTGTGTGGGTACATAATTTACCACTATTGCCTTTGTTTTAGTTTCATTCATTTTGTATCCTGAGAAGACATGAAACTGTTTTAAAATGTTCCCCTACACTGTAATGTCCCCCTGTGGTTATGTCATGTATAAAATACCATCATCTGCAAATAGAGCCAGCTTTTCCTGACTACCATATCAATTATATTCTTGAATTTCTGAGTCCCTTATTTTCTTTGCCAGTGGTTCTAAATATAATGCAGACAACAAAGGGGAAAGCAGACAACACTGCCTGGTTCCTCTACTCAAGCAGAAATTATCGGAGAGGACCCTGCCCACTTTAATTCATCCCTCCTATCCCTCATATATTCTTCTAATTTTATCAGGGAAAGCAAATGCTTCTATTGCCCTGCTCATGCAGTCCCATTCTACTCTGTCAAATGCTTTCTCTGCATCAAGACCACCAATAAAAGTGGTATTTTCTTACATTCTGCTTCCTTCTGGATCATCAATGTTCTGTTAATATTATCAAATGTTTGCCTCCCCTCACAAAACCACACTGATCCATATCTATTAATTTTGGTATCACTTTTGCCATTTTTTTAGTCATTACAGACATAAACACTTTATTGTCATGGTTTAGTGTGAAGCGGGCCTGTATGAAGCTGGATCTGATGGATCTTTATCCTCTTTAGGTATTACCTTTCCCACCACCTTCTTCCAGGATGCTGGCATGTCTCCTCTTAAAATACTGCTAAACAAAACCTTCCAGATCTTTATAAGTTTTTCCCCTCCTAACTTCCAAACTTTCAGAGGAATACCATCTGTTCCTGATAACTTTCCTGTAGATTTGTTAAGCATAGCCATTTTTATCTCATCCCTTCCTATCCTGTTAGTAATTGACCTCATCTACCTCTAACTTTGGCATATTTAATTCTTCCATAAACATTCTCATGTGTACCTTTTCTTGATTTCTGCATTTCTCTGCTTTATACAAATTTTCATAAAATTTCAGAAATATTTCTAATACTTCTACAGAGTCTCTTATCTTTCTTGTTATAGGCTCCCTAAGCTTGGGGACTGCCCCTTCCAGTTTTTGTTGCCCGAGTTGTTGTGCTAAAAGTTTTTGTGCTCTAGAATTATTATCAAAAAAACAGTTGCTTAACAGCAATCTTTCTAAATTCATGCATATTATTGAGATAATCCCTTATTTTCTGTTTAGCATTCTGCAGTTGCTCCTTTTCTTGTTCTGAGAGATTCCTCCTATTTTGCTATACTTTAACATTTGTCAATCCCTCTAAATAATTCTTGTTACTGTTTAGCCATATCTCCCTTTCTTTTATTTCCAACCTAGTTTTAAACTCCACTTTAATTTTATCCCACTTTTTAGCTATGTTTTCAGAAGATAAATTTATCTTGTTTAGTAGCTCCTGAATTAATTCCCAACCCATTCCTTAAATTCCTCTCGTTTCTACTGGTAGGTGGGAAAGCACCAGTGTCTCATTTTCATTTAATTACCTTGCATTTTTATTTTAGTTATTATTGGTTAATTATTGGGTGCTTTTCCAGACCTTCAATTAAATGCATATGATGTTCTTCGTGTTTCACTGTTGCAGTCATCACATTTGGGTTATCTGCTTGAAGTAGCCCTCATTCGGCCTGATTATCAAAGTCTTGGGTCCTGCGGCGGTTGCTGTCTCATCTATCATGACATCAGGTAGTCAGGGGTATAAAGCATGCAGCCGACGCCATTACATCAGTCTTTCTTGCAGTGTGGTGCCCGAAGCAGAAGCAGTTCGCAAGTGCCGGTCGGCCGACTCCTGAAATTTTCGTTTTCAAGTTTCAGAACCGAAGTCTTCAACTAAAGCTAAGTACCCCATTGGGGAAACTTTTTCTTGCTTTAAACCAGTGTCAGTACAAGTCAATAATTGTATTTCTTGTGGAAAACAAATACCTCATAAAGATTTTAATTCGTACTGTATTCCTTGCCTACGTCCTGACCACGACGTACCTCTCTATCGGTTTTGTGCCTTATTTAAACCATGAACTATTCATTGTCAGTATATTTTCGCTTCTAAATATTTTGGTACTCGGTTCAATTATCCAGACATGTCTTTGGTAAGCCACCCGACTACCGACATTCAGAAAAAACGCAAAGATAAAGACAGAGACAGGCCGCAGAGGTCCAAAACTGCCGATGACTCTTCTCCTAAGCTAGTTGCCAGTTTGCCGGTACTCAGCCCCTGATACCTGCTACTTCAGATTCGCAGGCCTCTACTGAGACCCATTTGGAGTCCGGTTTGCCGCGAGATGTTTCAACTGTGGAACCTGAGGATGTCTCTACCTTGGATGGGTCTGAAGCCGCTGTGCAAGCACCGGCTTCTGAGGGTGTATTCAGGCCTACTGACTTGCTTATTAAACCAACGCCATCTTCTTCTTCAAGGCCTAAATCTCAAACCATGCCTAGAAAACCAACGCCCAGACCACATGGTCAGGCCTCTGTGCCTAAAAAACAAATGATAAGAATGGCTGAAGACCTTATTACTTTAATCAGGGGAAGCCAGCCTTCCCCCTCTAAGAGACCTAGGACTGAATTTGCTTATGATACTTCTGACCAGGATTCTGAAAATTCTGTTTCCTCTGATGACCAGGATTTACCCTTATCTACCTATGAGGATTCTGATGCAGAGGATTCTATTCCCTCTCCTTCTCCCCAGGAGGATTTTTCTTTTGGTGAAACCTTGCATACTCTTAGGGAGCATTTTCACTGGGAAAGCCAGGATTACTGTGATTATAAAAAGAGGCGTAGGGATTTCTTACTCCTGCCCCAACACAGACCTTTAGCTATTCCTCCGGTGCTAGACATTGTTGATGATGCCTTTTCAGAATCTAGCTTGGCCCCTGACTCTTTACCTCCTGCTCCCAGAAAACCTGATAGATGTTACAGGGTTCTTGACTCTCACAAGTTCCTTTTTAAAAATCCTACTGTGGATTCTGAGACCATTTCACAGTGACCCAAGGGCATTAAGACTACAACTGCCAAAAATCCTACCCCCTCTGATAGAGATTCCAGGGCCCTGGGTAGATGGTGTAAGAAGGTATACACCTCTGCAACCTTGGCCATCAGGGCCTTAAATTGCCAGTTTCATATGTTAAAGTATCAGCAGCATATTATTGGATTCATAGGTTCATAGGTAGGTACTAGGCTATCTGCCCGAGGGCATTTATAAACCTAGCCAGAGTGTGTCGGCTTTCGCTGCCCCATTGATTAACTGAGCCTCTGTCAAGCAGAGCCAATGAAGTGATCCCAGGGGTGTACTTTCTGTTACCCATCCACTCGTCAAGGCTTCTCTTGAAGAGTGTTAGTGAGGGGCTCTGCCTAATGTAGTTAGGAATTTTGTTCCAAAGCATGGGGAGTCTCTTTGACAGGAATCTATCCCTCCAGCATGTTCTATTTATTGTTGTGGTGAGGTTTAGCTCACTAGAGCGTGTGGCTCGCAGTGACTTGGATTTCTTTAGGTGGAGCATGTCCATCAATTTTGAGTTGGACATGGCTTTGTAAGTCAGGCAGAGATCATCTCTGAGTAAGCGATATGTCACTGAGTACAGCCGGAGTTTTTTCAGTCGGGCTGCATAGGACATATGTTTGAGGCCAGTAATCCTCTTGGTGAGGTGCTTTTGTGGTCTTTCAAGCTGTTGGAAGTGTCTTGTGAGGTACATCCCAAATGGGGCATTGTACTCTATGATGGGTCTGATGAGTGACGAGTAGAGGGGCACTATAACCTCTTTATTTCTAGATGCGAACCCTTTAGTAATTAGATGGGCCACATCGAAGGATTTCCTAACTACTTTGGCAATATGATTGTCAAAGGAGAGATTACTATCTACCTGGGTCCCCAGATCTCTTATTACCTCTTCTGTATTAAGGGGGCTGCCGTCTATGTGGTAATTCGTGGGTGTTTTGTTTTTCCCAAATGGGATGACTATGCATTTTTTGGCATTTAGCTTGAGGCCATGACTTTGACACCAGGTGTCTGTCTCAGTAAGGCCTTTTTGGAGGATGTCCGTGTCAGCCTGACAGTCAGTTATGGCTCCCAGTTTGCAGTCATCGGCGAACTTGGTTAGCCATAGTCCTCCTGTGTTTGCCTGTACTTCTGAGAAATATATGTCAAACAGTAGGGGTCCCAGAACTGAGCCTTGCGGGACACCACTTGTGACTGGTTTATTGTCAGACCTGGAGCCCGCTATTGTTACCGTGTGAGTTCTGTCTGTACGCTAGTTGGCAACCCATCTTGTGACATAGGGTTTTATGTTCAGGCTGGTGAGTTTTTCTATAATACCTGAGTGAGGAATTGTGTTGAACGCCTTGGTGAGATCAAGGTAGGCTGTGTGAACCACCTTTCCCTCGTCTATGGCCTTGGTAAATGTCTCAAAGAAGTCAACCAGGTTTAGTAGGCATGATCTGCCCTTAACAAAGCCGAACTGGGTTGGGTCAAGTGTTTGGAGGTTCCCAATGTCTTTGTTAATGAGTTCCATGATGATGCGCTCCATAGCCTTGCAAACCAGGCTAGTCAGGCTTATGGGGCGATAGTTACCAGGGTCAGTTGTGGCTCCTCCTTTGTGGAGCGGAATAACCATTGCTGTGTGCCATTCTGTGGGCACATAGCCTGTGGAGAGGCTGAGGTTGAACAGCGTGTTTAGGTGGGGGGGTTAGTTCGTTCTGTAGTTCGTGCAAGACGCAGCCTGGGACACCATCTGGCCCCATTGATGCTGTGTTTTTGGCTTTTGAAAGGGCTGTTTTCACCTGTGCTTCTGTGATTTTTGGGACACTACACTTTTCCGGTATTGTTGTGGGCCCTTTTCAAGGTGAGAGGGAGGTGAGGTTTGCACTGAATCTATCTGCCAGTATGTTGGCAATATCAGTAGGTTCAGTATATTTTGTGCTATTCTACGAGTTGCCACTTAGATTCTTGACATAGCTAAAGAAGGCTTTTTGGTTATCTTTTGAATCCTTGGCTATTTTTCTTTCGAAGTTAGCCTTGGATGATTTTTTGAGGGACCTTAGTTTCTTACTGATACTGATCAGGGATGTCTTTCCTTCTTGGGATTTGCTTTTTTTCTGCACTCGTTTCCTCCTTTTGTTGTATAACCTGTTTATGGCAGGGGTCCACCAGACTGGTTTCCTTCTCTTAGGGGAGTGAGGCTTGGTTTTGCTAGGGATGGCACAATCCATGCATCCTTGTAAGTGCTCATAGAGTGCAATTGTAAAGGATTCTGCATCTTGGGCAGTGTTATCCTTTAGTGTGGGGGCTGTGAAACTTACCACCTCTTCCTTAAGTAAGGTGAAGTTTGCTTTAGAAAAGTTTTTCACTGTGGTTTCCTTGGTTGGGGGTGGTGGTAGGGTGTGGACATCCAGGGGTGATTAGTTTATGGTCTGATCTAACCAGTGACGGGTTGACCTCCGGTACGGAGCACCTGTCGCCCATGTTGGTGATGACCAGGTCCAATATGTTGTGGCCTCGGGTAGGGGAGTTTACCAGCTGATCCAGGGCATTTGAGTTGATAAATTCCAGGAAGCGCTGAGCCTGGGAGTTTGTACTCAAGTAGTTTTCCCAGTTAATGGTAGGGTAATTGAAATCTCCAAGATCAGGGTGTTCGGTAGGACCTTCATGTTTTCCAGTGTCTCCAGAAAGGTGGTGTGGTGGTCCTGGGTCATGGAGGGTGATCTGTAGCAGGCCACAATTTGCATTGCAGATTTGCCCGATGTTAGTTCCACATGGATGATCTCAGAGGTATCATGCTGCGCCACTAACCTGGAGGTATGGATACACCCCTCCTTTTGTGTTTCAGTCCGTGTTCTGTGGCCGAAATGTGTGGTATGAGTTGTAGCCCAGTAGTGCTGGAGTGCTCTCTGGAGCCTTGAACTAGGTTTCAGTTACTGCACAGATGTCGACGTTCTCAATACTTAGGAGTGCTTCGAGCGCATGCATTTTGAGATTTAAACTCCTGGCGTTGAGTAGCATTAAGTGCAGTTGTGTACCTACCATAAATGTAGATGTTCGAGTGTATTCACTGTTGCAGTCATTACTCTTTGGTTATCCTGCTGGCAGGCTACCCGCAGTTGGCCTGAATTCCAAAGTCTAGGTCCGGCATCAGTTGCTGTCGCCTCTTCCCTGACGTCAGTGCGCCAGGGGTATAAAAGATGCAGCCGATGCCATTTTCTTCAGTTTTTCTTGCCCCAGATGTCAGGTGCCCCCAAAATGGTAGGCTAAAAAATTATGCCAATAATTATGCATGCAGTAAAATAAAGATTTCCTTCATCTACAAGCAAGTACACCACATAGGTAGTATAAGATAGAGAAGTATAGGTAAGTCCCAGCAAAGAAAAGGGGGATGGTGGGTGGGTAACCTGGACTGCAACAGTGAATACACTCGAACATCTACATTTATGGTAGGTACACAGCTGTACTATGTTCATCGTGTTTCACTGTTGCAGTCATTACTCTTGGGTTGAATCCCAAAGCTGAGGTTGGGTGGCTGGGCCTAAATAGGATTAGGAGAGGCTATAAGGCCTTGCAGAACTGCAGTGGCGAAGCCTGCTCTGGATTTAGAGTAGAGAGGTAAATTGTAGTGCTTTGTAAAAGTGTGCACTGAACTCCAAGTTGCAGCCTCTAAAATGTCTTTGTTTGGCACTCCTCTGAGAAAGGCTGCTGAAGTGGCTGCTGCCCTGGTAGAATGAGGCCTAATGCCCTTGGGAACTGATTTACCATGTTGTGAGTAGCAGAAATGAATGCAGTGGCCTATCCATTTTGAAATAGTCTGTTTTGAGATAGGCTTTCCTTGAGATGCTGCAGCATATGCCACTAAAAGTTGCTCAGTTTTTCTGAAAGCTTTAGTTCTGTCCAAGTAGAAGCGTAGTTGTCTGTGTATGTCCAAGGAATGCAGAAGTCTCTCACCCTTATTCTGTGGGTTTGGATAAAAGGTAGGCAAATGAATGGTTTGGTTAAGGGCCACACTGGACACTACGTTAGGCATAATTGTTGGGTTCATCCTTAGAGAAACCCTGTCTGGATGGAAAAGGATGAAAGGTTCCACAGCCATGAGTGCCTGTAACTCTGAAACTCGTCTTGCAGAGGTTATTGCTAGGAGCAGAGCTGATGTCCTTCATGGATGCATCTGCAGTCATAACAACTGGGTTGTCCTGTCGTCAGGCAGCCCTTCAGTCGGCCGGATTCCAAAGTCCGGGTCCGGCTTCGGCTGATGTCGCACTTCACCCGACGTCATCTCTGTTGGTCTTCGGGTATAAAAGCATCAGCCGACGCCATTTTCTTCAGTCTTTCTTGCCGCGTGGCGCCCGAAGCAGAAGCTGTTCGCAAGTGCCGGTCGGTCGGATCCAGAGATTACTTCTACCGAATACTACTTCGAAGACTTCTAAAGCTAAGTACCCCGTTGGGGACTCTTTCTTGCCTCAGCCGATGTCAGAAAAAGTTAATAATTGTTTAACCTGTGGGAAACAAATACCTCATAAAGATTTCCACTCTTACTGCCTGCCTTGTTTAGGCCCAGCCCATGACGTAGCAGCCTGTTCGGCCTGTGCTTCTTTCAACCGACGAACGCTTAGGCGTCGGTCGGAGTTTGCAGAACAGTTTTTCGGTTCTGATTTTGCGTACATTATGCCGTCGGATCCTCCGACTACGCATTCTGCTAAAAAACGCAAAGAAAAAGACCGACACTCGCGGTCCGTGGTTTCGGCCGAAACCATGGTTAAGCAAACCGCGAGTGTCTCGGTTTCGGCCGAAACCGAGAAAACTGATCAAAATACAGCTGAATCTATCTCTACAGCTGAGGCCCCTGCTACCACTCTTGAATCGGCCTCAGAAATTTTACCCACTACGGTGCTTACCACTGACTTATCAGACACCATTCCCTTGGATGTCTCTACCCCAGCACGTGGTGCTGCTAGGCCTCCAGCAGCCATGTCCATTAAGGCCTTCGCCAGGGCTAAAGCAGCCAAGACTACTAAAACAGTGCCTGTTAAACCCCCCTCAACCAGGCCCTCTTCTAGTTCTCAAATGCTTACTTTGGCAGAAGATTTAATTTCCTTAATTAGAGGATCTCAATCTCACCCAGACAGGGCCTCTCAGCCCCAGAGAAGAGACCTAGGGCAGAGCCCCCTGAGCCAGTGTCCTCTGATGATTCTGCTGATGAATCAGACATAACTGACCAGCCAGAGGCTCCTTTCTCCAATTTTGAAGATTCTGATGCTGAAGAATCCATTCCAACTGCTTCCCCACCAGAAGAATTCTCCTTTGGGGAAACCTTGCATGCCATGCGAGAACAGTTCCAATGGCAGCAACAGGATTTTTCAGACTCCAGAAAAGACTTAGGACCTTTTGCACCTTCCACAGCACAGGCCCTTAGCTATACCTCCTGTTCTCTCTGTGGTGGATGATGCTTTCAATGATGTCTGCTCCGCTCCAGATTCTTTACCCCAGCCCCTGCCAAACCAGACAGATTTTACAGGGTGCCAGATACTCATCACCACCTTTACAAGGCCCCTCTTGCAGACCCGAAACTATATCCCAGGGTCCCAAGGCAGTAGCGACCATAGCTAAAAACCCTATTCCTTCTGAAAGGGAAGCAAGGTCATTAGACAGATGGGGTAAAAGGTTTACACTTCAGCCACTCTCTCAGCTAGAGCTTTAAATTGTCAGTTTCACATGATACAATACCAAGAGTTTATGCTTGATCAGTTAACTAAAAGCTAACCACTGATGAACCTCTTGATAAGAAATATGTATTAGAAATGGTAAATAACATACAGCAGGTTAGTAACCATTCTTTAAAATGTGGCTATGATGCACTGGAGGCTTCATTTAGATCAGCCATGACTGGCACAGTAATTAGAAGGCATGCATGGCTAAAGGAGCAAGCTCTACCGGATCATGTTAAATCTAAGTTGCTAGATGCTCCTATGGATAAAACAAGTTTGTTTGGTACACCTGCCCAGCAGGTTATGAAGAAAATGGAAGAAAAGGCAAAATCAGTCCAAACAGTTAAAGATTTCTTGCAGGTTCAACCCCAAGGTTTAGCAGGAACTGGCCTGCCAAAAATTGGTCCTTTCCTGACTCCACAAGACCTCAAAGGGGCAGGAATAGACGTTCCAGAGGCAGAAACCAATCCAGAGGAGGTGCCTACAGAGGACGACAGTGGCAAGGTAACAACAGAGGCACAGACTCAACCTCTGCCACTACATCAACACAGCCACAGTGACTTAATCCTAAATCCGCCTACCAGGGAACAAATAGCAGCTCCTCTAGGCGGAAAGCTAACCTTATTTTCAAAAAACTGGCACCACATAACAAAGGACAAGTGGATTTTACAAACCATAGATCAAGGTTACCGGTTCCACTTCCACACTTTACCAGTCAAAAGAGGAATGCCAAATCTACCTCCAAATCAAAAAACAGGGGCTCTACAACAGATAATGGAGTTAGCAAACATGAGAGCTGTGGAAAAAGTGCCAACAGCAGAGCAAGGAAAGGGGTTCTACTCCAGACTATTCCTAGTTCCAAGAAAGGAAAAAAGTTGGAGACCAATTCTCGACCTGTCCACCTTAAATACATACATCATTGTCCCAAAATTCAAAATGCTGACCCTACAGCAACTTCTTCCCATGCTGGGCAAGGAGTGTTGGCTGGTAACTCTAGATCTCAAGGAGGCATACCTGCACGTCCCCATTCGACCAATCTGCAGAAGATACCTCAGATTTCTTGCAGGATCAGAGCACTATCAATTCTCAGCATTGCCCTTTGGCTTATCTACTGCGCCCATTGCAGACTACAGGGAATTCAAATTTATCCATACCTGGACGACTGCCTGCTACAAGGAGACAACAAAAGCAAGCTGACAACAGATTTAGAAAGGGTCATTTACTTGCTACAAGCACTGGGATACACAGTCAATTTACAAAAGTCAAGACTGATACCATCCCAGACAAGGACTTTCCTGGGAGCGGAATTGGACACAGTAAGACAAATGGCATTCCTAACTACAGAAAAACAAAAAGAACTCCCTCTTTACTTCTTGGCACTAACAAAACTGAACAAGTTAACAGCAAGAAAGGTACTGCAGGCCTTGGGTTTCATGGCATCATGCATAATCTTGGTTCCTTTTGCCAGACTACATATGAGAAAACTACAGTGGTACCTAAAGAATTTATGGTCCCAACACAGACACAGCCTAGAAACGGAAATCCCACTAATACCATGCTTAAAACAGGAGTTCCTATGGTGGGCTCAGGCATGCCAGTCAAACCCAGGCCTGCCCTTTCGCAAAGGTCAAGCAAGCCAGACCATCACAACAGACGCTTCAGACCTAGGATGGGGGGCCCACATGCTGGACAAATGCGTACAAGGATTGTGGACACAGGATCAATTTCACCTGCACATCAACCTAAAAGAAATGCTGGCAGTAAAACTGGCAATCCAAAAGTTCAGACCATTTCTCAAGGAGGGCCAGTTGATGATAAGGACAGACAACACCACAGTCATGTGGTACATCAACAAACAGGGAGGCACTCATTCTTACCCCCTATGCAGAATGACTTTGGAGCTGTGGACCCTGGCACTCAGCTACAACATCCAGTTACAGGCAATATTTGTACCAGGAAAAGAAAACTCTCTAGCAGATATGTTAAGCAGGACCACATCGGATGCCCACGAATGGCAGCTGCACCCGGACATCTTCAAGACCATCTCGAAGAAATGGGGAATGCCTCAGATAGATCTATTCGCATCACCTCTCAATCACCAGCTCAAAAAATTCTGCACAAGGACATTCCACCCACTAGCATGGAAAGTGGACTCGCTCTCCTTCAGCTGGAAAGGCCTAACAGCATATGCATTCCCACCTCTTCCCTTGATACACAAAGTACTACTAAAAATCAAGGAAGAACGTCCAAGGATAATCCTGATAGCTCCAAACTGGCCAAGACAACACTGGTACCCACTGCTGAGGAGCATGTCTCGGAACAATATGTGGCCAATACCCCTGATGCCTTTGATGCTAACTCAGAACAACTACAGCACCATGCATCCAAACCTAAAAACGTTGCAACTGACTGCATGGAACATCACATAGCAGCTGCTAATCCAGAACTTTCACAAAGAGTTAAAGACATTATTCTTGAAGCACGCAGGCCTTCAACAAGAAGGAACTATGCTGGGAAATGGAAAAGGTTTGTCATTTGGAGTTCTGAAAGAGGAAAAGATGTATCAAACATAGATATGCCTAACATTCTGGAGTATCTGGCCGAACTACTTCATTCAGGCCTCTCCTACTCCTCCATCAAGATTCATGCATCAGCTATTTCAGCAGAATACAGCTTTGATCCACCTGTTTTTTCACACCCTTTGCTCAGGCAGTTCCTCAGAGGAATCAAGAATGTAAAACCTCCAAGGAAACCACCATTGCCAGCTTGGGACTTAAACTTTGTGCTAGAAAAATTGACACTATCACCCTTTGAACCAGCAGCAACAGCAGACCTACAACACCTGTCATGGAAAACTGCTTTCCTACTGGCAATTACTTCAGCAAGGAGGGTTTCAGAACTACAGGCCTTAATGGCAGTGCAACCCTTCCTAATCTTCCACCAAGATAGAGTGTCCATGAGGACTAATCCTACATTTATGCCTAAGGTGGTATCCAGAGTGTCTTTAAACCAGGCAATCCACCTACCTACCTTCTTTCCCAACCCACAAAACAGAGGGGAAAGAATTCTGCATACCTTGGATGTACATAGACAGCTATGCTACTACTTGGACAGAACAAAAAATAGCAGAAAGACTGACCAACTTTTCGTAGCCTATGCAACAGGAAGGGAAGGAAAAGCTATTTCCAAACAGACAATTTCCAAATGGATAGGAAATTGCATACGATTCTGTTACTCCTTCCATGGAAAGCCAATTCCACAGAACATAAGACCTCATTCTACAAGGGCAACAGCCACTACCACAGCCTTCTTACGAGGAGTGGCTACCAAAGACATTATTGAGGCGGCTACTTGGACCTCCGTGCATACATTTGCCAAGCATTATAATTTACCTCTATATGCCAGATCCCGAGCAGGGTTTGCCACTGCTGTACTGCAAGGGATCCTAAACACACCATAATCTACTTTTATCCTCCTCCCCTAGTTGGCTATGGTATTCTACCCAGTTGTTATGACTGCAGATGCATCCATGAAGGACATAGTACAGTTTTGTACCTACCATAAATGTAGATGTCCGAACTGGATAGCATCTGCAGTCAGGATTACCTCCCTCCTTGCCCTCTGTGGTACTCCTAGGGTGTTTACCCTCCTAATAGCTAGCTAGTGGGGGGGAGTCTTTCATGGTGTATTTGTTTGTATTTATGTACATACATGCTTATTTTTGTGTTTACCTCTATCTTTTGGAAACATTGGCATCTATCCAAAATTTTTAGCCTTCTAGAGGGCTTCTGGCATCTGGGGCAAGAAACACTGAAGAAAATGGCGTCGGCTGATGCTTTTATACCCGAAGACCAACAGAGATGACGTCGGGTGAAGTGCGACATCAGCCGAACCCGGACTTTGGAATCCGGCCGACTGAAGGGCTGCCTGACAACAGGACAACCCAGTTGTTATGACTGCAGATGCTATCCAGTTCGGACATCTACATTTATGGTAGGTACAAAACTGTACTTTTTCCAAGATATAAACTTTATATCAGCTGTGTTGGCTGGCTCAAAAGGCGGCAGTGTGAGTTTTTCCAAGACATAATTGAGGTCCCATGCAGGTATTGGGGCTCTCCTTGGAGGTGTTATATTTTTGGCCCCTCTGAGGTACTGCCTTAGCAATGGATGGGACAAAATAGGAGGATGTCCTTCAAGAATGCAACTGCAGTCATAACATGTGGGTTGTCCTGCCTCAGGCAGCCCTCGGTCGGCCGGATTCCAAAGTCTGGGTCGGACGTCGGCTGATGTCGCATTTCTCTCCGACGTCAGAGCGGCTGGAGTACATAAGCATCAGCCGACGCCATTTTCTCCAGTCTTTCTTGCCGCGCGGTGCCCGAAGCAGAAGCGGTTCGCAAGTGCCGGTCGGTCAGCTCCTGTTTTCTACGATACCGAAGTCATCAAAAAAGCTAAGTACCCCGTTGGGGACCTTTTCTTGCCTCAGCCGATGTCAAAAATTACTGAAAAAGTTAATAATTGTCTTTTTTGTGGTAAACAAATACCTTATAAGGATTTCCACTCTTACTGCCTTCCTTGCCTGGGCCCAGACCATGACGTCTCGGCCTGTGTAGCCTGTGCTCACTTCAACAAGCGCACTCTCAGGCGCCGGGCGGAGTTCGCTGAAGACTTTTTCGGTGATAAATTTGCTTATACCATGCCGTCGGATCTTCCGACTTCGCAAACTCCCAAAAAGCGAAAAGACCGGGACCGACATCCTCGGCCCGTGTCTACTACCGACTCCACGCCAAAACCTAGCGCGAGTGCTCCGGTTCCCTCTGAGACGGTCTCTCCACCGCTCCGAACCGAAGACACCGCATTACCGACGACTCCGATTCCAGACATTACTCCGACGCCAGTTATAGATTTTCCTCTGGATACCGAAACCGAGGAAATGCCCGAGACCATTGCTGTAGACAAGGTCACTCCTGCACGTGGAGCTGCCAGGCCCCCTATGGCCATGTCTATTAAGGCCTACACTAGGGCTAAGGCAGCCAGCAAAACAAAGCATATTACTCCTAGAGCCTTACCTCAGCCGACTCCGGAGACACAAATTATGTCCATGGCTGCTGATTTAATTTCCATGATTAGAGGTTCGCAGACCCATCCTGAGAGAGCATCCCAGCCTCCTCCTGATAAAAGGCCCCGGGTTGAACCCTCTGACCCTACTCCTTCAGATGAAGACTCTGAGGGCTCTGTCCACTCTGATAGCCAGGAAGAGCTCTTCCAGACCTATGAGGACTCTGATGCAGAAGATTCCATACCTTCGGCCTCCCCTCCTGAGGATATCTCCTTTGGGGAAGTTCTGCACACCATGAGGGAACATTTCAAGTGGCAGGGCCAGGAATATTCTGACTCCAGGAAACGCCTTAGGACTTTCCTTAAGCCTCAGCACAGGCCCTTAGCTATTCCTCCTGTACTTGATGTTCTGGATGATTTGTACTCTGATTCTAGTGCTACCCCTGATACTCTCCCTCCTGCACCAGCCAAGCCAGACAGGTATTACAGGGTCCCAGAAACTCATTCACATTTATTCAGGGCCCATACTGTTGATTTGGAAACTATTTCACAGGGGCCTAAAGGAGTTTCAGCCTCCACCTCAAAAAATCCTTTGCCCTCCAACAGGGAAGCACGGTCATTAGAGAGATGGGGTAAAAAGGTTTACACTTCCACTACTTTATCTATGAGAGCTTTAAATTGCCTTTTTCATATGTTCCAATATCAGGATTATCTCTTAGAAGATTTACAAAAACACTAGCTTCTCCTGATCCTTTAGACAGGAAGACTTTGCAGGAAGCTGTACATAACACTCAGCAAGTAAGCAATCACTTCCTGCAGTGTGGATATGATGCACTGGAAGCTTCATGTAGGGCAGCTATGACAGGGGCAGTGATGCGAAGACATGCTTGGTTAAAAGATCAACCTCTACCAGATCATGTTAAAGCAAAACTTCTGGATGCACCTCTGGAAAAGAACAAGCTTTTTGGTGCAAATGCTAAGGATGTGTTAAAGACCATCGAAGAAAAAGCAAAATCAGTTCAAACTGTAAAGGATTTCCTCCAGGTTCAACCCCCCAGGTTCAGTAGGAATTGGCCTTCAAAAAACTGGTCCTTTCCTAATCCAGAAAAGTTTCAAAGGGGTAAGAACAGACGTGGCTGAGGAAGAGGCCAATACAGAGGCCCTTACAGGGGACGTCAATGGCAGCCAGGAAACCAAAGAGGTGACGCAGGGGTTTCTCCTGCCCAACAACCACAATCTCAATGACTTTCCTCTACTACCACCTACCAGGGAACAACTAGAAGCTCCCTTGGGCGGGAAATTGTCTCTGTTTTCAAATAACTGGCACAGACTGACAAAGGACAAATGGATTTTAGACATTGTAGACCGAGGGTACAGGTTTCATTTCCATACCTTACCAAGGAAACAAGGCATGCCAAATCTACCACAACATCAAAGGGCAGAGGCTATCAAGCAAATCTCTCTGCTAACTCAAATGAAAGCAATAGAAAGAGTTCCACAACAAGAACAAGAACAGGGGTTTTACTCAAGACTGTTCCTTGTTCCAAGAAAAGAAACTCAATGGAGACCAATACTGGACTTGTCCGCATTAAACACCTTTCTCATAGTACCGAAGTTCAAAATGCTGACTCTACAGCAACTCCTTCCCATGCTGGGCAAGGAGTCGTGGCTGATCACTCTGGACCTCAAGGAGGCATACCTGCATGTCCCTATCAGACACAGTTGCAGAAGATACCTCAGATTTCTTGCAGGGCCAGAGCATTATCAATTCTCAGCATTGCCATTTGGCTTATCTACTGCCCAGAGTGTTTACAAAATGCCTGGCTTCAGTAATTGCTCATTGCAGGCTCCAGGGTATACAAATCTACCCGTACCTGGACGACTGCCTCATACAAGCGGACGACAAATTGATGTTGACAAAAAATCTGGAATATGTCATACGATTACTTCAAGCTCTGGGATACATAGTCAACTTCCAAAAGTCAAGACTGCAGCCATCCCAGCAAATAATCTTCTTAGGAGCCAAACTAGACACAGCCTCTCAAATGGCTTACCTGACAGAAGACAAGCAAGAAAAGTTAACTCAATACTTCAAAGGTTTAGCAAGACTCACCCAGATGACTGCAAGGAGATTCCTACAGGCCCTGGGTTACATGGCATCCTGCATTCTACTGGTTCCATTAGCAAAACTACACATGAGAAAGCTTCAATGGTACCTAA
Organism: Protopterus annectens; assembly: GCF_019279795.1. Taxonomy (NCBI): domain Eukaryota; kingdom Metazoa; phylum Chordata; order Ceratodontiformes; family Protopteridae; genus Protopterus; species Protopterus annectens. The sequence continues at coordinate 614,204,012 of NC_056729.1, read as the reverse complement.
AAAGCGTTTGGTCTCAGCACAGCAACAACTTGGAGACAATCATACCACTCATTCCATGCTTGCAAAAGGAATTCCAATGGGGGGCTTCGGTGAGCCAGGAAAACACAGGTTTGTCATTCAAAAAACCACAGATAACACAGACCATGACTACAGATGCCTCAGACCTCGGATGGGGGGCGCACATGGAAGGCAGGTGTATACAAGGACAATGGTCTCCAAAGGAAACACATCTGCATATAAATCAAAAGGAAATGCTGGCAGTAATGCATGCTATCGAGGCTTTTCAAAACCAACTCCAGCAAAGCCACTTAATGATACGGACAGACAACACCACTGTGATGTGGTACATAAACAAGCAGGGGGGCACTCACTCTTACCCCCTTTGCAGACTGACAATGCAGCTTTGGGAGAAATCACTGAGTCTAAACATCCAGTTGCAATCACAGTTTGTTCCAGGAAAAGACAATGTGTTGGCGGACAGCCTAAGCAGGAATTTCACAGATCCACACGAGTGGAGGTTGCATCCGAAGGCTTTCAGACAACTCACTTGACATGGGGCAAGCCAGAAGTGGACCTATTTGCCTCTCACCTCAATCATCTACTACCAAAATTTTGCACAAGGACATACCATCCAAAGGCTTGGAAAATAGATGCTCTTTCATTCAACTGGAGCTCCCTAGCAATCTATGCATTCCCACCTCTGCCACTGATGACCTCAGTATTACTAAAGATCAAAGCAGAGAAGCCCAAGGGAATATTAATAGCTCCGGATTGGCCAAGACAACACTGGTACCCACTACTGCGGGACATATGTCACACCAGGAGGTGGGCCCTCCCTCAGTGGCCTCTACTTTTGACTCAGCACAATTTCGAAACACTGCATCCAAACCTTCAGACTCTGCAGCTAACAGCCTGGGAGATCCCATAAATGAATTCAACTTACCTCTCTCCAAAGAAGTTCAGCGGATACTAACAGAGGCTCGAAGACCGTCCACCAGAAAGGTTTACTTAGCAAAGTGGAAAAGATTCAGCAATTGGAATACCAGCAAAGGGCATGATGCATCATTACTGAACATCCCACTTATCTTGGAATATTTGGCAGATATGTTACAGAGTGGCCTCTCATATTCCTCAATAAAAATACATGCATCTGCTATTTCAGCTAGATACAACACTGATCCTCCTGTTTTTTCTCACCCCTTACTAAGGCAATTCCTCAGGGGAATCAAGAACATTAAGCCACCAAGAAAGGCCCCAGTGCCAGCCTGGGACCTCAATTTTGTCTTAGAAAAACTGACTCTACCTCCTTTTGAGCCAGCAGCTTCAGTTGACTTGCAATTTCTCTCATGGAAAACAGCCTTCCTGTTGGCAATTACCTCAGCAAGAAGGGTTTCGGAACTACAGGCCCTAATGGCAATACCACCCTTTATCATTTTCCACAGAGACAGGGTTTCATTAAGGACCAACCCTACATTTATGCCAAAGGTGGTATCTAGGGTTTCTCTAAATCAAGCCATTCATCTGCCTGCCTTCTTTCCCAATCCCGAGAATAAGGGGGAAAGGCTTCTGCATACCTTGGATATTCATAGACAACTTCGATACTACCTGGACAGAACAAAGGCCAGTAGGAAGTCTGAACAGCTTTTTGTAGCTTACGCCCCTGCAGTCCAAGGAAAAGCAATTTCAAAACAGACTATTTCTAAATGGATTGGACATTGCATCAGATTCTGTTATTCATTTCATGGAAAGACTGTTCCAGCCTATGTCAGACCACATTCCACCAGAGCTACAGCCACCTCTACAGCATTTTTAAGAGGGGTGCCTACAAAGGACATTCTAGAAGCTGCTACATGGAGCTCCGTGCATACATTCTCAAAACACTACAGTCTCCCCCTATATTCCAGATCCAGAGCAGGCTTTGCTTCGGCAGTCCTGCAGGGTTTGATTGCCACACCTTCTCTTTCCTAGAGCATACCTCCTCCCCCAGCTAAGCTATGGTATTCTACCCACATGTTATGACTGCAGTTGCATTCTTGAAGGACATAGTACAGTTTTGTACCTACCATAAATGTAGATGTCTGAGAGACATGCAACTGCAGTCGGGTTTTCCCTCCCTCCATACCCCTCTATGCCTAGGGTCCACTCCTATCCCCCCCACTCTTAGCTGGGGATATCTGTTATGGTGTATTTGTTTTATTACTAATGTATTTGTTTGGAATCCTGTTTATGTCTACCAATTTGATTACAGCCTTCCTTGGGGGGCACCTGGCATCTGGGGCAAGAAACACTGAAGAAAATGGCGTCAGCTGATGCTTATGTACTCCAGCCGCTCTGACGTCGGAGAGAAATGCGACATCAGCCAACGTCGGACCCAGACTTTGGAATCCGGCCGACCGAGGGCTGCCTGAGGCAGGACAACCCACATGTTATGACTGCAGTTGCATGTCTCTCGGACATCTACATTTATGGTAGGTACAAAACTGTACTTTCCGTATTGTAATGAGCTGAAATGGCAGAGGCATGAATTTTAATTGATGAAAAGGATAGGCCTTTGTCCGGCATCTCAGTTAGGTATTGTAAAATCTGAGGAAGATTTGGTACAGATGTGTCAATTCTTGTGCCTGGTTCCAAGCACAGAATCTTTTCCATTTTTCTGCATAAGATTTTCTGATACTGGGCCTCCTGGCCTTCAAAATAACATCCATCACTGCTTTAGAGAGAGGTGTATTTTTAATGGTTACATTATCCGCCATGCTGCCAGATTTAGGGTCCTGAGTTGGCTGTGCAGAATCTGATTGTTTCGCTGGGTCAGTAAGTGAGGAATTAGAGGCAATGTCCAGGCTGGGCCTTGAGACAAGCTTTTTAGGATTGGGTACAAGTGCTGGCATGGCCAGTCTAGGGCAATCAGAATCATTCTTGGCTTCTCTTGTCTGACCTTTAGGAGGAGTACCTTGGGGAGGAGAGGCAGAGGAGGAAAGGCATATACTGTTAGACTTTTCCAACTGAATGACATAGCATCCACTTTCCATGCTTGCTTGTGGTAAGTCCTTGTACAGAATTTCTGTAGTTGGCAGTTGTGAGGGGAGGCAAATAGATCTATGTCCAGGCATCCCCATTCCTTTGTTATCATGCTGAAGACTTGTGGATCCAGTTTCCACTTGTGGGGATCCGTGAGGTTTCTGCTTAGTTTGTCTGCCAGGGTATTGTTCTTTCCTGGCAGGAATTGTGCTTGCAGGTGTACTTGATAAGTCAATGCTGTGTCCCACAAAGTCATGGCTTGTCTGCAGAGGGGGTAGGAATGTGTGCCTCCCTGCTTGTTTATGTACCACATGACTGTAGTATTGTCCGTCCTTATCAGTAGTTGTCCTGGATGGAGTAGATCCTTGAAAGCTGTCAGGACATTCTGAACAGCTAGCATCTCTTTTTGATTGATATGTAGATGCATTTGGCTTGTGGACCATGTGCCCTTTATACATTTTCCTGCCATGTGTGCCCCTCAGGCATAATCTGATGCATTTGTTGTTATTGACTGCCTGGCTGTGGGTAGAGTGAATGGCTGTCCCTTGTTGAGGTGACAGGCATGCGCCCACCATCGAAACTTCTGTTGCAGGCAAGGAATGAGGGTAACTAATGCTTCCAGGCTTTGACAATGTTGAGTCCAGACGCTTTTTAGGTACCATTGACATTTCCTCATATGCAGTCTGGCATATGGAATTAGCAGAATGCAGGATGCCCAAAGCCTGCAGAATTTTTCTTGCAGATAACTGGGTCTTTGTTGCCAACATTTTGAAGTAAGAAGTTAGCTGCCTTTGTTTGTCTGGTGTGAGATAAACCATCTGGGCAGTGGTATTTAAGCTTGCACCCAGGAATATTACCTCTTGAGAGGGTACTAGTTTTGATTTCTTTTCGTTTACTGTGTACCCTAGGCAAATTAATAATCTTTTTACGAACGCCAGATGCTTTAGTAGAGTGTCCTTGTTCTCTGCTTGTATAAAGTAGTCGTCCAAGTAAGGATATAATTGAATTCCTCTTTGTCTGCAAAATGCAATTACTGGTGCCAGGCATTTTGTGAAGACCCTGAGTGCAGTAGATAAGCCAAAGGGCAGTGCAGAGAATTGGTAATGCATTGAGCCAGCTATGAATCTGAGGTATCTTCTGTAAGATTGTCTGATTGGGATATGCAGGTATGCCTCTTTTAATTAAGTCCAAAGTTACAAGCCAAGCCTTCTTGCCCAGCATGGGCAGAAGCTGCTGCAGAGTTAACATTTTAAATTTTGGAATGTCCAGAAATATGTGTAGAATAGACAGGTCCAGTATTGGTCTCCAGGCTTTGTTCTTTCTGGGTACCAAGAAAAGTCTTGAGTAGAATCCTTGTCCCTGCTCTTGCTGTGGTACCTGCTGAATGGCCCTCATGTTCATAAGGGACGAAACTTGTTTTTGTGCCTCTGCCCATTGATTGTGTGGCAGGTTTGGCATACCTTTTGTCTTTGGCAGGGTGTGAAAGTGGAACCTGTAGCCCTGGGACACTATATTCAATACCCATTTGTCCTGGGTGATCATGTGCCAATTTTGAGAGAAAAGTGCTAGTTTTCCCCCTAAGGGGGCTGCAAGTAGATAAGTGCTTGGTGCTGGCAGAGGTAAGTCATTGGGATTTTTCCTGTATGGCTGTGCTTTGTCTTCTCCACTTTTGGAGGTAGAAGCGCCCCACTGTTTAGGCCTGTATGAGCCCTGGGGCTGGGATCTGCCTCTGGGACGTTTGTATCTGCCTCTTTGTGGCCTGTCTGACACTGGAAAGGACCAATTCTTTGTAGGCCAGTTCCTGCTCAATCTTGGTGGCTGAACCTGCAAAAAATCCTTTACTGTTTGCATAGATTTCGCTTTGTCTTCCATTTTCTTCAAAACCTCCTCTGCTTTAACACCAAATAAAGTATCATGCTGTAATGGATCATCTAATAATTTTGCTTTAACATGATCAGGCAGATTTTGTTCCTTTAACCAAGCATGCCTCCTAATGCCAGAACCCGTAACTGCGGCCCTGCAGGAGGCCTCGAGAGAATCAAAACCACATTGCAATGTATGCTTTCCCACTTGTTCAGTTGCATGCAATAAATCCTGCATTTCCTTATTTTCTGCACAATTAGAATTGGCCAACATTTTCTGTTTTAACAGTGACATTAAGTATTGCTGATATTTAATCATATGAAATTGACAATTTAAAGCCCTCACAGCCAAAGTAGCAGAAGTGTAAACCTTTTTCCCCCCATCTGTCTAGTGCCCTTGAATCCCTGTCAGAAGGGATAGGTTTTTTTGCAGTAGCGGCCTTAACCCCTTTGGGACCCTGAGGAATAGTTTCTGGGTCAGCAGCAGGGTTTTTATAAAGAAATTTATGTGAATCTGACACCCTGTAGTATCTGTCTGGTTTAACAGGAGCTGGAGGTAAGGAGTCTGGAGAAAGGCCGGACTCTGAAAATGCATCTTCTACAATGTCTAGCACAGGGGGAATAGCAAGAGGCCTGTGCTGAGGAAGTAAAAAAAAATATCTAAGCCTTTTCTTTGATTCTGAGTAATCTTGGCTCTCCCAGTGGAAGTGCTCCCTCATGGTATGCAGGGTTTCCCCGAAAGAATAATCCTCAGGAGGAGAGGCTGAAGGAATGGATTCTTCAGCATCAGAATCTTCATAGGGAGGAAGAGAGTATTCCTGTACAGAAGAGGAATCAGAGGAAATGGAAACCTTATCTGAAGAGACATAGTCTGTCTCTTGCCTAAGCCTCTTATCAGGAGGGGGATGGGAACCCCTGATCAAAGTAATAAGGTCTTCGGCTATTTTGAGCATCTGTTTCTTAGGCATGGAAGTTTGCCCTGGAGAATGCTGTACTTGTTTCTTTGTCTTTAAAGCTGCTGTAGTCTTTGCTTTTGAAGCTGAAGTAAGCTTTACATGTAGCTGTGTAGGTCTGAAAACACCCTCAGAAGCCGATGCCTGCTCAGCGGCTCCGGACCCATCTGAGGGAATGATTTCCGAGTGTCCAATACCTTGAGTATCCAGAGGCCTAGCTGGCTCCACGAGGGAGTCGTCAGCGGCCTATGGCTCTGAGGTAGCGGGCATCAGGGGCTGCGAAAGCGCCTCACTGAAAACCGGCGACTGGCTTAGTGGAAGCCTCGTCATCGGTTTTGGATCTCGAATGCCTGTCCTTCTCTTTTTCCTTGCGTTTTTAGAAACTCCAGTCGTCGGCTGTTCCGACGGCATTATATAATTGAATTTTCGGCCAAAGTAATGAAAAGCAAAATCAAACCGACGCTAGATACTGCGTTGGTTGAATCTAGCACAAAACCGACAGCTAGCAACGTTATGATCAGGGCCTAGGCAAGGAATACAGTTAGAATGAAAATCCTTATGAGGTATTTGCTTCCCACAAGAAATAACAATTGTTAACTTTTTCTGACATCGGTCTGGAGCAAGAAAAAAGTTTCCCCAGTGGGGTACTTAGCTTTAATGAAGACTTTGGATCTGAAATTCGTCTGTGAAAATCTCAGGAGTCGGCCGACCGGCACTTGCGAACTGCTTTTGTTTCAGGCACCGCGCGGCAAGAAAGACTGAAGAAAATGGCGTTGGCTGCATCTTTTATACCCCTGGCGCACTGACGTCAGGGAAGAGGAGACAGTAACCGACGCTGGACCTAGACTTTGGAATTCCGGCCGACTGCGGGTAGCCTGCCAGCAGGATAAGCCAAGAGTAATGACTGCAACAGTGAAACACGATGAACATCTCTCAGTTTTTTACTTGTGCTGTTTACGGAGGTGGGTTTGAATTTTGAGCCTTGCCTAAAAAAAGGCACTATGGGGGCAGCAAGAGCCTTGGCCAGTATTCGAAAGCCAAGGGGTGACAGGTGGAAGCCGTCTCTTGCGAAGCAACGCGGCTTGTCAAGCATGTCATCCCAGGCTGACAGACACTGGATCCCCTTTGAATGACACCAGAAGCTTAGACAATTGTTGAAATTGATCATTTTTTCTTTATACTGAGGTATCATTCTTGGTGAGGGCAGGATGCTACTCAGGTTCAGGGTCATACCCGCCTGGCCTACATGATCAGAGAGCTCTTCCATGTCTCTTTCCATGTAGTCCAGGGAGGTACGGCTCAGGTCGTTCACACCAACATGAACAATGACAGAGTCATATTTGTACTTGTTCTGGAGTGACTCGAGTGCTTGTGTTATGTGGTGGATTCTGGATCCCGACAGGCAGCTAACAGTAACCTTCTCCTTGTCCAGCCTAGTGAGTGGGGCGTCAGTGTGCCTGAATATTGAGTCACTTAATACTAGTGTGTTAGGTATGTTATTTCACCTTAAGGGCTGTGATTGTGCGGCACATTGATTTTGTGTTTTATGTGTTGTCTGGTTTGTGATGGGAGGTGCAGGTTTTGTGGGTGTCTGCTTTGGAGCTCTCTGATGCTTTTGCAGGTTTTTATTTAGAGCCTCTGAGTATGATTTTGTGTATTTATGTGTATTTTTTTGCCAGTGCTGGTTTAGTAGGTCTGTGTGAGGCTGGAGGTGTGGTGCAAGTGTTAACCTTCTCCTTATGACTGTCTGTTCCAGTCTTGGGTGGAGATACCTTAGCCTCCAGTTTGGCTGTATAATTGCATCTCTCAGATATGTTAGTGTTTTGTGGTAGGAGGAGAGGACTGTCTGTGTACATGAGGCAGTTGTAATATCGCCTCAGGATACCCAGATTCACCAGCTGGACTGGAGAGTACACCTGAACTTGTCCTTTGGTCATGCCTGAATAGTAGGATGAGCTGCTTAGTCGCTTGGTTGGTGAGGGGTGGATAAAGAGCCTTGCCCTGCTGGGCAGTCAAGTGCCAGGGTATATAAGTGCTTGCTATTAGGTCTGAGCAAGTGATTCCTTAAACAGAAGATGATGCTGATTCCTGACTGTGCTGAAAATAAGGATTTACAGGATTTAATGCATTCTGCTGAACAGGTTGGAAAGCATACTTTGCAATGTGGTTTTGATTCACTAGATGCATCTTGCAGGGCTGCTGTCACCGGGTGTGTAGTTACAAGGCATGCTTGGCTTAAGGAGCAATCTTTGCCAGATCATGCTAAAACTAAATTGCTGGATGCTCCCTTAAATCAGGACCGCCTGTTTGGCGACAAAGCAGAAGAAGTTCTTAAAAAGATGGAGGAAAAAGCTAAATCTATGCAAACTGTTAAAGATTTCCTACAAGTACAGACTCCAAGATTTAGTAGGCATTGGGCCTCTAAGAATTGGTCCTTTCCTGCCTGTTCCAGGCCTTCTCAGCCCAAACCCAGATCCAGCAGAACACCCAGGCTTCAGTCCCAGGGGACGCACAAGACTAAGCAGAGGGGGGCTCCTACTTCCAAATCAGGAAGTAGTAGGACTCCCCCTATGGTAAGCTGCCTCAATGACTTAACTTTAAAACTTCCAGTCAGTTCTCAACTGACTGCTCCTTTAGGGAGAAAGATTGCTTTACAAGCAAAAAACTGGGAACTCATTACCCAGGACAAATGGGTTTTAAATATAGTTTCCCAAGGATACAGATTTTACTTCCACACGTTATCAACCCCAAACGGTTGGTCAGATCTACCCCCAAATCAGTGGGCACAGGCTCAAAAGCAAGTACTCTCTCTCTTCAGCTTAAAGGCTATTCAGGCTGTACCAGAAGAGGAAAAGGGACAAGGTTTTTACTCAAGGCTTTTCCTGGTACACAGAAAAGACAACTCATGGCGTCCTATCCTGGACCTTTCTATCCTAAACACCTTTTTGGTGATTCCAAAATTCAAGATGCTAACTCTTCACCAGTTGCTTCCTATGCTAGGCAAGGCTGCCTGGTTGGCAACACTGGATTTAAAGGAAGCCTACCTGCACATCCCAGTCAGGGAGTTTTGCAGAAGATACCTACGCTTCAAAGCAGGCTACATGCACTATCAATTCTCTGCACTGCCCTTTGGCGTATCTACTGCACCCAGGGTACTTACAAAGTGCCTAGCTCCAGTCATTGCCTTTTGAAGGCAAAGAAATATTCAAATATACGCATACCTGGACGATTGTCTAATTCAGGCAGAAAACCAGGACATACTTTTGAATCATCTGGCATTTGTACAAAAGGTGCTAATTTGTCTAGGGTACAGCATAAACGAAAAGAAATCACATTTTGTACCTTGGCAAATTATATTCCTGGGAGCAAGCTTGAACACAACTTCCCAGATGGCTTTCCTCATGCCAGAGAAACAAATTCATTTGACAACTTACTTCAAACTAATAGCCACAAAAACCCTGCTGTCTGCAAGGCAAATACTGCAAGCCTTGGGGTTCATGACCTCCTGCATTCTACTAATTCCATATGCAAGACTGCATATGAGGAAACTACAATGGTATCTAAAAAGCCTATGGTGTCAGCATTCTCAGGATCTCAAAGCAATGATTCCTATCATTCATTGCCTACAGTTAGAATTCCTTTGGTGGGCGGAGGCCTGCCACCAAAACAATGGACTACCATTCACTGTACTCCCTGCCGCCCAAACCCTAACAACAGATGCATCAGACAATGCATGGGGGCTCACCTGGCAGGAAAGTGCATTCAGGGCAAATGGAACCCAAGTCAAATACACCTGCATATCAATCAAAAAGAAATGTTAGCTGTACAGAATGCTCTGACAGCTTTCAAGGACCACATTTTTCCAGGACAATTAATGGTAAAGACAGACAACACCACTGTTATGTGGTACATAAACAAGCAGGGGGGTACCCATTCATACCCCCTCTGCAGACTAGCCATGGCTCTGTGGAACATAGCCTTGAGCTACCAAGTGCATCTACAGGCTCACTTCCTGCCAGGAAAACTAAATACATTGGCAGACAAACTAAGCAGAAGTTTCATAGACCCACACGAGTGGAAACTGGAACCAAAAACGTTCAACATGTTGATAAACAAATGGGGGAGCCCAGATATAGACCTGTTTGCCTCTCCCCAGAACTACCAATTGGGCAAATTCTGCACAAGGACTCCCCACAAACAAGCGTGGAAAATGGATGCTCTGTCCTTCAGCTGGAAAAATTTATCAGTTTATGCCTTTCCCCCTCTGCCTCTCCTCTCCAAAGTACTACTAAAGATCAGACAGGACAAACCAAGGAAAATACTTATTGCACCAGACTGGCCACGCAAACACTGGTACCCCCTCTTGCGCAGTGTGTCACTGCTAGCTCCATGGCACCTGCCTCAGACCCTACCCTGCTGTCTCAGCAGGAGAGCCAGATTCTGCACTCTCAGCATCAAACCTTGAACCTGGCAGCCTGGCTAGTTACCTAATTTCTCCGTTACCAACCCTCAGTAAGCAAGTATTGGATGTCATTTTGGAGGCAAGGAGGCCTAGTACTAGAAAATCTTATGCTGAAAAATGGAAGAGATTCTGTGCCTGGAACCAAACTCAAGGCATGGGCACAGCAGCGCCTAATTTACCTCAGATTCTTCAATATTTAACTGAGATGCTTCACAAGGGCCTTTCTTTTTCATCTATCAAAATTCATGCCTCAGCCATTTCAGCTCATTACAACACAGAACCACCCCTCTTCTCTCATCTACTACTCAAGCAGTTCCTCAGAGGGGTTAAAAACTTAAGAAAACCCAGGACAGCCCCAACTCCAGCCTGGGACCTTAACTTTGTATTGGAAAAACTCATGCTTCCTCCTTTTGAGCCAGCTGCAAGTGCAGAGTTAAAATTCCTTTCTTGCAAAACAGCCTTCCTTTTAGCAATCACTTCAGCAAGAAAAGTATCTGAATTACAGGCCCATATGGCAGTGGAGGCTTTCATCATGTTTCATGCGGACAGGGTGTCCCTCAGGACCAATCCCTACTTCATGCCCAAGGTAGTATCCAGTGTGGCTCTTAATCAGTCCATTCATTTGCCAACCCTCTTTTCTAATCCACAGAACAAAGGGGAATGGATACTTCACTCCTTAGATGTGCACAGACAACTTAGATTTTACTTGGATAGGACTAAACCTCAAAGGAAATCTGAAGAACTGCTGGTGGCATTTGCAGCAGGGGCAGAGGTGAAGGCTATTTCAAAACAAACCATTTCTAAATGGATAGGCTATTGCATTCATTTCTGCTATAAGCACCTTGGAAAACCTATCCCACAGGGGATTAGACCACATTCAACCAGGGCTGCATCTACCTCTAAAGCCTTTCTCAGAGGTGTCCCTACCAGGGACATCCTGGAAGCTGCTACCTGGAGTTCTGCACATATTTTCACCTAGCATTACCATTTGCCAATTTTCTGTAAGTCTAGAGCTAGCTTTGCCACTGCAGTCTTACAGGGCCTTGTAGCTGGTCCTAATGTTATCTAATTACCTCCTCCCATCCTTAGCTTTGGGAATCTATCCAAATGTTATGACTGCAACAGTGAAACACGAAGAACATAGTACAGTTGTATACACTTACCATAAATGTAGATGTTCGAGTGTATTCACTGTTGCATTCCTGGTTACCCTCCCTCCAGCCCCCTGACTTCTATTGGCTATACCTGTATTCTGTTTTACCATGCTTAAAAGGTTTTTGGTGTATTTGCTTTTTTGTTGGAGGTATAACCTTGTATGTATATATCCATTTGTGCCTATGTCACATCTAACATAATTTATTTTTAAAGCTCTCAAACAGAACCCCCCCCCCAAAAAAAAACCCTAAAATCTATGAACTTTACAATAACAGACAAAACTATGTACAACTTCAAATACTAAGTTTTTGCTTCCTAATAAGAATAAGTTCTAAGTTGATAGCTACACAGACAGGCTAAAGTTAACCAAAAAGAAAGGTTAGTCATGCTAAGACACATGGTACAGCCTACGCTATTAATAAGTGCTATTTGTTTTTTTTTATATCTATATAACTCTCCCAGTAAACACGTTCTCCAAGCCATTTTTCTTTATCAAATTGTCATCTAGTGACATGCAAACCAGACACAAAACTGCTAAGGATACCTTGTTTATCAGAAAAAAAAGCCTTACAATATGCAGTATTCGTTTTCATTTACATGCTTTTTAATAAACTTGTTACTGGATAACACCTAGCGTTTTTACCCAGTCATTTTCCTATGCAAGCATGGGAAAAAGCACACTGATTTTTCTTTTGTCATACTCTCTTAACCAGACCCTTCCGATCTCCCCCATCTCCTCCCCTCCTCATTTTTTTCATTGCAGTGTCTACATTTCTTAAAACCGAACAAAGAAAAAGAGAGAAGGGTGAACAAGAAAAAAACAAAAGCATCTGTTTATATTAGTATCTCCATTGCATTTAAAAAAAACCTGAGAGATTTTTACCTCAAATGTAACTTGTTTTTCTGTTATCCTTAAAGCTGTTACACCTGGGAAAACCCAGATTGTTTTCAGAGAACATTATGTCCTAGTCAATTTCTCTGTCCATTTTTAATGTTAAGTTGTCATTCTCGCCTTCATTTTTGCTGGATGGGTTCGGAGCCGATCCTTGGCTCCGACTCGGCCTATACTATAGCTTGAGAGCTATTTTTACTGGCTCGAGGCAGCCCTATATCCCACAATACCATGCGCTAACTCCCCAGATCTCGTTTGCCGCTTCACTACGAGGTTGTCATTTTTACCGGCTCAGGTCAGTAAGGAGTTTTACTTAATTTAACTAGTTTTCAGGTAGTTTTTTTTTTCCAGTAGTTATCTTTGTCTAGGTCCCTACTGATTACCTTATTCTTGAATCCCCTTCTTTTGTAGCCCTTCTTCCCTTCTTTAGTTAAATTTTTATCTTGGGCCTATGGGCTTTACCTCAGTTTCCCCACCCCTTCCTATCTGTGTGTGTGGGTTTAGTCAGGTCCCTTAACTATTTTTATATTTAATTTTAAATTGACTGTGTGTGTGTGTGTGGACTGACTGTGTTTTTTAACTGTGGTCAAGACTATGTCCAAAGACTCTAAGGTCTCGGGATTCAAGAAGTGGGACTCGTGCTGTCAGAAAATGTCTCTGACAGACAGTCACACTTCTTGTGTCTATTGCTTGGGGCCTTTACACCTGCAGGACTCTTGTTCCGTTTGTCACGGATTTAGTTCAAGAGTCCTGCAGGAGAGGCGTAACAAGCTTATTCTAAGGGGCTTGTTAAAGCCTGATGACTCCCCGTCCAAGTCTAGTTCGGGGAAGTCATCAAAAACCGCCAAACCCTCGGCTCCAGCTTCTGAGTCAAGGGCTGGCGTTATCGAGATGGCTCCGACCTCGGTTCTGGCTGGCTCCGAGGCGAGCAAAGTGGTTTCCGCTCCGAAACCATCATCGGAGCCGACCCCAGCGCGCAAGCGCTCTAGGTCCCCTTCCCTAGAGTCCGTTAGATCGGATCCGAGATCCCCTCTCTTATCGGAGCAGAGTCATAGGACTCATTCATCGAGGTTATCTAGGCTTTCTGACCATGACATCGAGATGGTGGTCAGTAGACTCATAAAATCTCAGGCACTGGCCCAAATGCTCCAGAGCCCATCTCAACAGACTGTGGCTCCTTCGATACAATTATCTATTCCTCCTCCGACTCATCACTCGAGCTCGGAGCCGGAGTTTCTCGGAACCGTGACCTTGCCTACGTCGGAGCCGATACTTCCTCCTTCGGCTCCGGTCTCTTCATTGGTTCCGTCCGTGGAGAGGTCCGGGCGCCGAGACTCCATTGTCGGCTCCGAGGGGGCGAGTGGCATCGGACCCTTGTCCGACCCCGCTCTCCCTCTCGGAGCTTCGGCTCTGGTTAGTTCGGCCCCAACATCATTCTCGGAGCCTTCTCTGTCGGCTCCGGGGGTGGTTCCTGTCTCTTCGGAGCCGGTGCTACCTTTGGTGTCTGATGGAGGAGCCTTCGAGGTGATGAGGAGTGTGCTGGACCCAGTGTCCACTCCAAGGTTAAGTTCTGCGGCTCCTCCCTCCATAGTGCCTGTTACGGTCTCTGGCCATTCTCTTGCACCTGTCATCAGAGATCCAAAGTGTGGGGTACCCACTTTGGGTGTCTCCTCCTCTTCCTCCTCTTCCGAGGGCTCCCCTGAAGTTTCAGGGGAACCCCCCCTAGGAAAAGAAAGTGCAAGAGGATGCAACTTGGATGAGTTGGAAGGTTCCCCCAGATCCCCCTCTGAGGATGTCTCCTTTTCAGACATCCTGGAAATCCTAAGACAGAGGGGAAATTGGTCCACTCTCAAACCTTCCGAGGATGAGTCGGTTTACCTTGACGCTTTTGGATCTCGCCCTTCCACCTCCTGGGTGTCTCCCCCTTTCGACCCACTAATGGAGGTAGTGGCTAGAAAGGCGTGGGCAGCTCCTGATTCAATGGAACCTACCCCTAGGAGGCCATCTAAATTTATTTCTGCACCAGATGATAAATCCTTTCTCACCAAAGGTGTTTCAGTTGATGCTATGGTGGTAGCAGCAGCCACTAAGAAGGAATTGGCTGATCCTTCTGTATCTGTTCATCCTCCTAACAAAGAGTCCAGGACCATGGACAGGTACGGCAAGCAGACCTTTGCTTCAGCGACTTTTTCTATGCGATCGCTGAACTATTTATGTCATTTCACCCACCTTCAAAGAGACTTGCTCAAAGAGCTGGGTGAAACGGTACAGGATCCTTCTACTGCAGGGTTTAAGGACAAAATAAACTCTCAGCTGGCTACCCTGAACTCCATTGTTAACTCCTCCATGCGGCTAATTTCTTATGCAGCCGATGGAGCGAGTAGGGCCGCTGGTACAGGCGTTGCGTTAAGATGTCACACTTGGATGCAGCTCTGTAATTTTGCCGATCCCTTCAAGGCATCCTTCACTAACACCCCCTTTGATGGTTCGGAATTGTTCCGACCTCAAGTGAAGAATACCCTCACCAGATGCGAGCAAGATGGTAAAACTCTCTCTGCCGTGGGAGTCCGTTTTTCCACGCCTTCTAGACCTTATCCTAAGGGACAGAAGGGGGGAAAGATGTGGTTCCGCAAACCCCAGGGAGTCGCACCTGCCACACGTGGTGATTTTCCCCCTAGAGGCAGAGGGGGAAATAACAACAGACGCCGCCCCAGGGGTAGAGGGAGTCCTCAGAACCAGGGTTCTAGGGAATCTTTTCCTGATCAACCCTTTCAGCATCCCTGAGAAGCTGCCCGACTGTCCACCTTCGGAGGCAGTTGGGGGAAGATTATCTCTGTACCCGGAAGCCTGGCAATCCCTCTCCCAAGACACATGGGTACAGAAGATCATATCCGAGGGTTACAAAATCCCCTTTACCATCCCCCCGGTACAACCGCCAAAACCCCTACCAGATGTACCACCCCGACAAAGGGGTCAGGCTCAGCTAGAAATAGAAAAGCTATTAGCAAAAAGAGTCATCCAGGCAGTCCCAGCAGATCAGCTAGGGTCTGGAATTTACTCCAGGTTCTTTCTGGTACCAAAAAAGACAGGAGACTGGAGACCTATTTTGGATCTCAGCAGGTTAAACAAATCTGTGCTAAAGACAAAATTTCGGATGGTAACACTGCAGTCCATTCTACCCTTTTTGGGCAGAGACAACTGGATGTGCTCGTTAGACCTCCAGGACGCGTACTACCACATAAAGATACACAGACGCTCCAGGAGGTTTCTCCGCTTCCGGCTGGGAGTCAGTCATTTTCAATTCAGAGCCCTGCCCTTTGGTCTCACCACAGCCCCCCGGGTGTTCACCAAATGTTTGGCAGTGGTCACAGCTCACCTGAGACAGAAAGGATTCCAGGTGTTTCCATACTTAGACGACTGGCTCATTTCCACTACCACCAAACAGGATCTCATAATGGCCAGGGATTACACTATTCAGCTTTGCAACAGTCTGGGTATTTCTATAAATTTTGCAAAGTCCTCCTTGTTGCCTTGTCAATGTATAAACTTTATAGGCGCTGTATTAAACACCACAGAAATGTCTGCAACACTACCACCCCAGAGAGTGGCAGACATAAGGCGGAATGTTCCGACCCTGTTTCAGCCCAACAAAGTCCAGGTCAACCGAGTATTGAAAGTATTGGGCCTCATGGCGGTGGCGATTCTTCTACTTCCATTAGCCCGCTTCCAAATGAGGCTCCTTCAGTGGATGCTCTTTTCTCAGTGGTCTTTTCAACAGCTACCAATGACCCACAACATTTGGATAACCCCATCTTGCAAGAAACATCTCTCCTGGTGGATGGTTTCCCCTCAGCTTTTTCAGGGCAGACCCTTTGTTCTCCCCCTTCCAGTTGCCACTGTCACAACGGATGCCTCCCTGATTGGGTGGGGGGGAATTATCAGGGCAGGACAGTCCAGGGCACTTGGCAACAGTCAGAATGCCACCTGCACATAAATGTCCTGGAGATGAGGGCGGTGCTTTTGACGTTGCAAGCCCTTCAGAGCTCTCTTCCCACGGGGACTATAGCAATTCAGACGGACAATATGTCTGTGGTGTGGTACATAAACAAGCAGGGCGGAACAAAGTCCTATCCCCTCTGTCGAGAAGCACTCAGACTTTGGCAATGGGCGATTTCATCTCAACGGTTTCTGATAGCAACGCACATCCCCGGGAAGTCCAACGTCATAGCAGATAGATTGAGCAGAACTATCCTCATGCCTCACGAGTGGTCTCTAAATCAAGCGGTAGCAGACGGAATCTTTCGGAAGTGGGGCCAGCCTTGCTGCGACCTTTTCGCAACTCCCCAAAACAGCAAGTGCCTCGACTTCTTCACACTTTTTCATCTGCCAGGCCAACCCCTCAGAGACGCTCTTGTTCACGTTTGGCCCCGGGGTCTTCTCTATGCTTTTCCTCCTTTTCCGTTGATCCCGCAATTAATTCAGAAAGCAGTCGCATTGAGATCCAAAATGATCCTCATTGCCCCGTTTTGGCCTCGACAAGTTTGGTTCCCGTTCCTGCACAAATACCTACTGGAACAGCCTTGGCATCTGGAACCCCTTCCGGATCTATTGACCCACCTCACGGGCAAGCTGCATCAGTCTCTACATTCCATCAACCTCACAGCTTGGTTGCTCCACTTCCAGCCATAGCCAGGCTTCCCCTCATCTCTCCTCCTGTCCGTGATATCATTCTGGCCTCCCATAAGTCCAATACTAGGAAGACTTATGCTAGTAAATGGAAGCGTTTTTCATTCTGGGCGCAAAGTAGGTCCTTAGATCCTTTTCATGTACCCATTCATGAGGTTCTGGACTTTCTGGCGGAGCTTTTTCATTCTGGATCATCATCGGCCACTATCAGAGTACAATTAGCGGCCATTGCTAATTTTCATGTTGGACTCTCAGAAGCAAATATTATGTCCCACAAACTCTGTAAAGCTTTTCTCAAGGGCATCTTTTTGCTCAGACCTCCAGTAAAAGATCCAACTCCACAATGGGACTTGAATTTAGTTCTATCCTCACTAATTCTGCCCCCTTTTGAACCTGCTGCTTCTTGTTCCCTCAAACTACTTTCTTGGAAAACGCTGTTTTTAGTAGCTATAACATCTGCCAGAAGGGTCTCGGAACTCCAAGCCTTGTCTGTCCGTCCTCCTTATTTGGTTTTCCATAAAGACAGGGTAACTCTCAGAACAAACCCTTCCTTCCTTCCAAAAGTGCTATCGGAAGCAAATTTAAATCATTCTATTGACTTACCTGTCTTTTTCCCAGACTATACCAACAGAGCTGAACAAAAATTACATTCATTAGATGTTCATCGCCAATTACTGTATTACCTAGACAGGACAAAACAATTCAGAAAATCAGATCAGCTCTTTATCTCTTATGCGGCAGGTAAGAAAGGGCTTCCGGTTTCGAAAGTTACCCTTTCCAGATGGCTGACATCTATTATTACCTTGGTCTATGAGTTGAGGCACAGGCAACTTCCCTCTAGGCCTAAGGCTCATTCAACCAGGGCTCTATCAACTTCAACGGCGTTTCAAGCAAGGTTACCACTAGATGCCATTTATGCAGCGACTACATGGGCTTCCAAACATACTTTTATTGCTCATTACAAGCTTGACTTAGCCTCCAGAAATAGAGCTGATTTTGGTTCCCCTGTACTCAGGAGTCTGTTCAAATGAGCCACCCAGGACTAAGATGCTAGGGACGCTGTCCCATCCAGCAAGAATGAAGGCGAGAATGACAACTTAACATTAAGAAGTTATCTTACCATAACGTTCCATGTTAGTTGTCTTCTTCTCGCCTTCTTTCTTGCGTCCCTCCCTCCTGCCCCCTAGCCTGGACAGACTCCAGATTGAGTCCTTCCTTTTTGGGGATACTATATGTTGCGTCTTTTCCTGGTATCCTTAGTGTTACTATCAGGTAATCTTCTAACAAAGAGGGTTATAATATTTATATTATAAAATTGTTGTTTATACTATGTCTTAGCTTCCAAACAAGATCTGGGGAGTTAGCTAATGGTATTGTGGGATATAGGGCTGCCTCGAGCCGGTAAAAATAGCTCTCGAGCTATAGTATAGGCCGAGTCGGAGCCGAGGATCGGCTCCAAACCCATCCAGCAAGAAAGAAGGCGAGAAGAAGACAACTAACATGGAACGTTATGGTAAGACATAACTTCTTATTCTTTTCCGTCAGCCAATCCCCTTCCATCAGACTGTCTCCAGTTTCTTTTTATCAGACTGTCTCCATGGAGGCATGAACAGCAGCTGCTAAAATGCTACTTGGTATACATATCTGCAAGTGCTAGAAAAAAAAAAGCATAATATTCAATATTCTTTTTTCATTTACTTGCTGTCTGTTTTAAAACAAAGGTCTTTAATCAGTCATTTCCCCATGCAAGAATGACTAAAAAAAAACATTAATTTGAACTCTGTCAGGCCCCCTTAACCAGGCTCCCTTTTTTTTGTTAATCAGTACATTGCCTATGTTTCTCAAAACTACACAAGAAGAAAAAGAAGAGGGAGAAAAATAAAAACAACACCTGTTTACAATCCCCATTGCACCCAAAATAGCATGCAGAGAAAATCATACAACACAGATACAATACTATTAAGAAAAGTAAGTGTTTTCTTTACTTATAGTTAGTGTTCTCCCCTCCCTTCCCCTCCCCAAAGCATTTTTCTGAACATTAATGACATGAAGTAGGGTATGTACTTGAGTCCCCCACTCACCAAATTCTGAAGAAATCCCAATTATTTTCAGATTTTCTTGTGCTGTCAAATTTCACAAGTATAATTAATGCATTTTAATCCCACATCATTATTCATTTTATTACTGTTTTTCTCCTTCACCCAAATCCTGTCTCTGTTTCATTTCCAATGTACTCTCGATTGTTCTAGTTAACTCTTATGCTCCCTTCCTTCTCTCCAACATTTTCCAATGAAATATTGGAAAAGGTTTCAAAGGTGCAGTCTCTCTCTGGTCTTTCTTACCAGGGGAGCGAGAAGCCGAATCTCCTTCTGTTTCACAGCTCAGTTTTTGTCGGACAAACTTTGTATTTCCTTCCTAGCATGCACTTCATCAAAAATTATTCTGTCCCTCTAGGGAAGAATACCTTGAAGACTGCTGGATACAGCAGTTTGAATCTTACACCTGTGTCTCAGCATTCTCTGAATAGAGGGATGAATTTACTTCTCTTTTGCCTGGTGTACAATGAGTCATCATTCTCCGCAAACAGTCTGCTGTCACCCACTTTTAGTATTTTGTCCTTCTGCCACAGTTTTGACAAAATCAATTCTTTCTGCTGGTAGGATTGCATCCTTACTGTTAAAGGTCTAAGTTGCTTTCTTCTAGCTAGATTTGGAGCATACATACAATGTGCCCATTCAACTAGCAAGTCCTGCTGTGGAATACCAGTCCAATTGCTTATTTGTGCTTTCATAAATGTAATGCAGTCTGTTCCTTCCAGCTTCTCATAGCTGAAATTCTCAAGCTTTTCTTCTGTGCTCTGTCCTCTAATTCTATTATTTTGTGAAACATCTCCTCCTGAGCAGTCTGATACTCAGCCAGCCTTTTCTTCATTTCGACCTCAGATTTTTGCAGCTTTATCATCTCATCTGAATGTCTGTTTAAAGCTTCTTCCATTTGTTCCAGCTTTTTGTGTTTGTGTTAATATGCTCTTATCAGTGTTTTGTTTATTTTAACCAGGTCTGTATGCAGTTGTTTTATATCATCCTGTAGGTTATTGGAGGTCATATCTGAAGGTTGCATTACTTTTTGCTGAATAGCTAAATTGCTGCTCCCTAGTCAGTGTTTCTTCCTTAGTTTTTGCAGCTGATTTTTTCCAGGTCTTCTGTATTTCTTTTATTTCTGGCATCCAGGCAGTGTACTTACTAGCCAGTTACTGAAATTCTCCCATAAACACAAGTCTTCTGGCATTCTCTGCAGTGTTTCTATTTTCACACTGGGGGAGCTAAAAACAAACTTTTACTCAGTGTGCAGCCATCTTGGAACTCACACCTGAATAATTTTTAATCCATACTCCTAATTTTTGTCATGGCCCCATAAGTATGGATATTGCTGAAGCAATTTTTTATGTGTGTACATAATTTACCACTATTGCCTTTGTTTTAGCTTAATTAATTTTGTATCCCGAAAACATTTGAAACTGTCTCTCACAGCTCTGTAATGTCTCTTCTGGTTTTGTTAGGTATAAACTGTGATCTGCAAATAGAGCCATCTTTTCTTGGCTACCATACCAGTTATATCCTTGAATTTCTGAGTCCCTTATTTTCTTTGCCAGTGGTTCTAAATATAATGCAAATAACAAAGGGGAGAGAGGACACCTCCTGCCTGGTTCCTCTGCTCAAGCAAAGATTATCAGAGAGGACCCCACCCACTTTAGTCAACCTTATAATTTTATCAGGGAACGCAAATGCTTTCATTGCTCTGCTCATAAAGCCCCAGCTTACGCTATCAAATACTTTCTCTCCATCAAGACCCACCAACAACAGTGGTATGTACTTACATTCTGCTTCCCTCTGGATCATCAGTGTTCTGTTAATGTTGTCAAATGTTTGCTTCCCCTCCACAAAACCACATTGATCCATATCTAGCAATTTTGGCATCACGTTTACCATTTCCTTAGCCATTATAGACATCAACACGTAATCATAGTTTAATATGGAAATGGGCCTTTACGAAGCTGGATCTTTACCCTCTTTAGGTATTATAGCATCATGCTTTCTTCCAGGATGTTGGTACTTCTCCTCTTAAAATACTGTTAAACAAAACCTTCCAGATCTTTATCAGGCTTTACCCTCTTGGCTTTCAAACTTCCAAAGAAACACCATCTGTTCCTGGGGACTTCCCTGTACATTGGTTATACTTCACCATTTTTAAATCATCTCCTCCTATCCTGTTAGTAATTGAGCTTCCTCTCCCTCTAAACTTGGCATATTTGATTCTTCCATAAACATTTCCATTTGTACCTCTTCTTGATTTCCATATTTCTCTGCTTTATACAGACTTTCATAGAATTTCCAAAAATATTTCTAATACTTTTCTACAGGATCCCTTGTTTTCTTCCTTGTTGTAGGCTCCCTAGGCTTTGTGACAACCCTTTCTACTTTCTGTTGCCTGAGTTGTTATGCTAAAAGTTTTTGTGCTGTAGAGTTATTATCAAAAATAGTTGCTTAACAGCAATCTTTTTAAACTCATGCATACTATCAATGTAATACCTTATTTTCTGTTTAGCATTCTGCAGATGTTCTTCATCTCACATTGCTGCAGTCCTTACATATGGGTAGTCCGCTGTCCTCGGTCGGCCCGAATACCAAAGTATTAGGCTGACGTCGGTCAAGGCGCTTAAAACTGACATCAGGACGTCAGGGTACAAAAGCGCATGACCAACGTAATTTCCTCAGTCTTTTTTGCCGCATGGTCCGATGCAGAAGCAGCGTTGCAAGTGCCGTTCGGCGTTCTGAAATTTTTCGAATTCGGAGTTTCAGACCGAATCCAAGTTGGCTAAGTACCCGTTGGGAATATTTTGTTTTTCTTGCCTCAGTGTTTTACCGGATGTCAGAAAAAGTGAATAACTGTATTTCTTGTGGGAAACAGATACCGCATAGGGATTATCATTCTTTGTGTATTCCTTGTTTGGGGCCTGAGCACGGCGTTGTTGGGTGTCGCTTTTGTGCTAGGTTCAATAAAGCACTATTAGCGAAGGTTAGATTGTGCTAGGCTGGTCTTTGGGAAGCGGTGCAATTATAATATGCCGTCGGATTCTCCGGCGCCGCTTCTCTTGAAGCGCAAAGACAAAGCAGTTAAACCCAGGCAAGATGAGTCGTCCGTTCGGACGCCGGTTCTTTAGAGGCTTCAGTGGAACCGGTGGTTCCGGAGACTTCTCTGGAGTCTCAGGGCGAGACTTTGTTTTTGCAGGAGGTGGTCTCTCAGGAGGCAGGTCAGTCTGAAGGGGCTTCTCAAGTTACTGTTCTCCCTCCCTTCCTAGGGTGGTTAGGCCTTCTCCTTCTGTTTCCAAGGCTTCTCCCAGAGGCAGGCCAGTTTTAGCTTCTGTTGGTGTCACTCCTAGTTCAGCAGGGTCTGTGCCTAAGAAGCACATGCTTAAAATGGCAGAAGATTTGATTACTCTGATTAGAGGTTCTTTGCCCCTCCTGATAAGAGGCCTAGGGTGGAGCCAGAGTTGGGAAGTTTTGAGCAGGCTTCGGATGTTTCAGAGTCTTCAGCTGAAGACTTGCAGGAGTACTCTCCTTATTCTGATTCTGATGCAGATGATTCCACTCCTTCTGCTTCTCCTCCAGAGGATTTTTCTTTTTCAGAGACACTTCATTCTATGAGGGAACATTTTAAGTGGGAAGGTCAGGACTTCTCTGATTCTCGGAAAAGGCTTAGGGATTTTTTGCTGTTACCCCAGCATAGGCCCTTGGCTATACCCCCTGTTCTGGATGTTATGGAAGATGTGTTTGCAGAGGCTTCACTTAATCCTGATTCTCTGCCTCCTGCTCCTGTTAAACCGGATAGGTATTACAGGGTGCCTGAGGCTCATAAATATCTTTATAAGAGTCCTAGGGCGAACCCAGAAACTATTAGTCAGGGACCTAAGGGTGTCAAGGCCTCTGTTGTAAAAAATCCGGTTCCTCTAGATAAAGAAGCCAGAGCTTTGGATAGATGGGGAAAGAAGGTCTATACATCTTCTACCTTAGCTATGGGGGCTTTGAATTGCCAGTTTCATATGTTGAAATATCAAAACTTTCTTCTTTCTCAATTGAAGTCTAAGGTGGACGCCCTGGCGGAAGGCATTGAGTGTAAAGAATTACAAGATTTGGTGCATGTCTCTGAACAGGTGGGTAAGCATTCATTACAGTGTGGTTTTGATGCTGTGCAGGCCTCGTCTAGGGTGGCTGCCACTGGCTCAGTTCTTCGTGGCACGCCTGGCTGAAGGATCAGAATTTATCTGACCATGTTAAGACAAGGATTTTGGATGCTCCTTTGCAGTCTGATGTGTTGTTTGGTTCACCTGTGGAGTCAGTCTTGAAGAAAATGGAAGACAAGGCTAAGTCTATGCAGGCTGTTAAAGATTTTATGCAAGTTCAGCCTCCGAAGTTTAGTAGGAATTGGCCTGCTAAGGGGTGGACGTATCCTTCTTATGATTCTCAGTCTAGGGGTAGATCTAGACGTGGTAGGGGCAGAGCTCAGAGTTCTTTCAGACCTAGAACAGGGAGTTCACCTGCACAATCTTCGGGTGAGGGCAGGGGCCAGTCCTTTCGTAAACAGGCCCAATGACCTACTTTTTCAGCTGCCAGATCCTTCTTGCCTGGCAGCACCTTTGGGAGGAAGGTTAGCACTCTTCAAGGAAAATTGGATGTTGATTACCCAAGACAAATGGGTATTGGATATCATACACCAAGGTTACAAGTTTTATTTCCATACCTTGCCTCCTTTCAAAGGCATGCCGGACGTTCCTCCTCAGCAAAGACTAGAGGCTCACAAACAAATTTCTCTACTACTTCAAATAGGGGCCATTCAACCGGTCCCTCTGCCAGAAGTGGGCCTAGGATTTTATTCTCGCCTGTTTCTAGTACCAAAGAAAGGAAACACGTGGAGACCAATTTTGGATTTATCTATCCTCAACACATATCTGGACATTCCCAAGTTCAAAATGTTGACGTTACAACAGCTTTTACCTCTGCTAGGCAAAGATCACTGGATGGTGACTCTGGATCTCAAGGAGGCTTACCTTCATGTTCCTATCAGGCCCAGTTGCAGGAAGTATCTGCGTTTTCGGGCTGGGACTTCACATTATCAGTTCTCTGCATTGCCCTTTGGCTTATCTACTGCCCAGAGTGTTCACGAAGGTTCTGGCTCCAGTGGTAGCTTTCTTCAGGCTAAGAGGAATACAAATCTATCCTTATTTGGACGATTGCCTGATTCTGGCCCAAGAAAAGGACGAACTTCTTCATCATTTACAGTATGTGATGGCAGTGTTAAGATGCCTGGGGTATTCTGTGAGCGAAATAAAGTCCAGTCTAGTACCCTCTCAGGACATGTGCTTTCTGGGTGTGAGACTGAATACAGCATCCCAGATGGCCTTTTGACCCCGGACAAACAAAAGAATCTTTCTCTTTACTTCCACCAATTGTCTCGTCAGTCCAGGCTGACTGCAAGGACAGTCCTTCAAGCCTTGGGGTTCATGGCATCTTGTATTCTGGTACTTCCCAATGCCAAACTGCATATGAGGAAGCTACAATGGTATCTCAAGAATGTATGGACACAGCACTGCCAAGATTTGGACACTGTCATTCAGATAATACCTTGCATTCAAAAGGAATTTTTGTGGTGGGCTCAGAAATGTCACCTAAACAAGGGACTCTCTGTGACCCGGCCAGAGGCGAGTCAGATTTTAACGACAGATGCCTCAGACAAAGCTTGGGGAGCTCATCTAAATGGAAAATGGGTACAAGACACTTGGCCTGCCAGACTTCAACATCTACATATCAACTTGAAGGAGATGTTAGCAGTCCAATTTGCATTGATAGCTTTCAAGGATTTACTTCTTCCAGGGCAGGTGTTGATTCAGACAGACAACACACCTGTCATGTGGTACATCAACAAACAAGGGGGAACGCATTCTTATCCTCTATGCAGACAAGCAATGATTTTGTGGGAGACTGCTCTCAGTTTACAGCTAAATCTTCAGGCAAGGTTTCTGCCAGGAGCACAGAACTCCTTAGCAGATGTGTTGAGCAGACAAATTATGGATCCCCACGAGTGGAAATTGGATCCTCATGTCTTTCAGAGATTGACAGTGTTATGGGGAACTCCAGACATAGATCTGTTCGCTTCTCCACTAAATTACCAGCTGCCAAAGTTTTGCACAAAAAGGTTTCATCCCACAGCTTGGAAAGTGGATGCACTCTCATTCAATTGGAGCAATCTTCACGTGTATGCCTTTCCACCACTGCCTCTCCTCCTAAATGTACTCCTGAAGGTCAGACAGGACAAGCCAAACATGATTTTAATAGCTCCAGATTGGCCTCGACAGCACTGGTACCCATTACTGAGAAGTCTGGTACGAGAGCCTCCATGGCCTTTGCCTTCGATTCCTCACCTGCTGTCTCAGGAGAACAGTCATTTACTCAATGTCAAACTTCATTCTCTACATCTGACAGCCTGGTATATTCTGTTTTAAACCCTGGAGGGTCTCAGCTTCCACAACAAGTTTTGAATGTTATTTTGGAGGCCAGAAGGCCTAGTACAAGGAAAGTTTACGCAGATAAATGGAGGAGATTTTTATTTTGGAGTACAGCAAAGGACTTTGATGTTTCTAAACCTAATTTAAGTGTTGCGCTTCAATACCTTACTGAGTTATTGGACAAAGGTTTGTCCTTCTCCTCTATAAAGGTTCATGCTGCAGCAATTTCTGCTCACTATGACTGTGACCCACCATTATTTTCTCAGCCTTTGTTTAAGCAATTCCTTAGAGGGGCAAAGAATATAAGACCCCCACGTAGAGCTCCTACTCCTGCTTGGGATCTCAATTTTGTGTTGGAGAAACTCACTCTACAACCTTTTGAGCCTGCAGCATCTGCAGAGTTGAAATATTTATATGGAAGACTGTTTTTTTGTTGGCCATTACCTCTGCGAGAAGGGTTTCTGAATTACAGGCCCTTATGGCAGTTGAGCCTTTCTTAATTTTCCACAAGGATAGGGTGTCTTTGCGTACTAACCCTTCTTTTATGCCTAAAGTGGTTTCTAGTGTGGCTTTAAACCAAACTATTCATTTGCCTACTTTTTATGCAAACCCCCAAAATAAAGGGGAAAGGATTTTGCACACTTTGGATATACACAGACAGTTGCGATATTATTTGAGCAGAACTAAAGGGTTCAGGCAGTCTCAGCAGTTGTTTGTTTCTTTTGCTTTGGGTTCTCAGGGCAAACCTGTTTCAAAACAAACTATTTCTAAGTGGATTGGTTTTTGTATTGCTTTCTGTTATTCCCATCATGGTAAGGAGATTCCAGCTGGGATTAGGCCTCATTCCACTAGGGCTACTGCCACTTCTACAGCTTTTTTAAGGGGGGTGGCTACTAAAGATATTTTGGAAGCTGCTACTTGGAGTTCAGTGCATACTTTCTCTAAGCATTACCACCTTCCACTTTACTCTAAATCTAGGGCTGGATTTGCCACTGCAATTTTACAGGGCATTTTGACAGCTCCTAATGCTTTCTAGTTTTGCCATCCTCCCTTACCTCTGCTTTGGGATTCTACCCATATGTAAGGACTGCAGCAATGTGAGATGAAGAACATAGTACAGTTTTGTACCTACCATAAATGTAGATGTTCGAAGATCCACATTGCTGCACTCCAATTTACCCTCCCTCCTTCCCCTCTGTTGTTGAAGGTGGTGGTGTGGTTTGTGTTGTACATATTGTAAATATGGTTAGTGCACGGGTCGTTGGTTAGTTTTTGCTGGTTTTTGGCTTTGGCCTTTCTTGTTGGGGCCTTCTGACATCTGGGGCAAGAAAAGACTGAGGAAATGACGTCGGTCATGCGCTTTTGTACCCTGACGTCCTGATGTCAGTTTTAAGCGCCTTGACCGACGTCAGCCTAATACTTTGGTATTCGGGCCGACCGAGGACAGCGGACTACCCATATGTAAGGACTGCAGCAATGTGGATCTTCGAACATCTACATTTATGGTAGGTACAAAACTGTACTTTTCTCCTCCTCTTGTTCTGTGAGATTCCCCCTAGTTTGCTATGCTTTAACATCTGTCAGTCCCTCTAACAAATCTTGTTACCTCTTAACTATATCTTCCTTTCTTTTATTTCTACCCTATTTTTAAACTCCACTTAAATTTTATTCCACTCCCTAGCTATATTTTCCGAAGAATCTTCAGTAAAAGCTCCTGAATAATTTCCACTACCCATTCCTTAAATTCCTCTCTTTTCAGTAGATAGCTGGAGAAGTGTCAGTGGCTCATTTTTATTTCATTACCCTGTGTTTTTATTTTAGTTATTATTGCTGCATGGTCTGAAATAGTTATTGGGTGCATATCAAGACCTTCAGTTAAATGTATATGTTCCTGTGAAAAGTAAATTCTGTCTAGCCTAGCCCAGTTTTTGTATCTTATGGAATAATATGTAAATGCACTCCAAACTCCTATTACTGAATTCACATCTTCCAATATTTTCATATTTTTTTAAAATCTACTTCCTTTGTTTTATTTTCCTTTCTGGGCCACCCAGACACATCTTCACTGTTGCAAATCAAATTCCATTCCTCACCTATAAGTAGTATTCCTTGCTGAAAGCTGATTATTTTTCCTAGAATATTGTTAAGCTCCATTATAGCAGTTTTTGGTAGAATATAAATACATGCCACTGTAATCCTCCTCCCTTGCCAGTAGCCCCTTGGTACTACAAATCTACAATTATTGTATTTTTTATCCTTTTCTGTTACTATTAGAGCTCCTCTTGCAATTGATATAAGTACTCCTTTCTTCTATTGCCCCAGGTGTTCTGCTGAATAACCATCCTGGAAAACTTTCTTTATCAAATTCACATGTTTAGTTCTTTCCAAGTGTGTTTCCTGTAGCATAGCTATTTGTATCTACACTTTTTAATGTAGTTCACTGCCCTTTCTTTTTTTTTACTTATCTATTAGACCAGTAACGTTTAAAGACATTATAGAAAGCATCACATTCTTGAGAAATTATTATTCCCACCCTTTATGTATAACAGTTTTTTTGTTAAATGTCTCGTTCCAGCTTTTGTGTTACATGCATGTAAGTTTGGCAAGTTAATTTTTTTATACAGTTGATCTGATGTCAGTTTTCATTCATTCATCAACTAATGGGTTCATATCAGATACTTGGATCCAATTCAGTCATTATACTTACTTGTAGCCTTCAACAGATGCATGAACTCCTTCCCTACCCAGTCTGTACCACCCCTAACATATCTCAGATCTTGTTTGCCACTTTAGCTTCTAGACGTGGTCGCCTTCAGTTCTCGAGTAGGAGATAAGTCCTTTATTGATATTTCTTTCCTAAAAACTCCTTATATCCCACGATTTCTTTAGTCTTTAATTTTAATATCTGATGTCATATCTTGGATCTGACCTTGGATCTCTCCTCCGCTTCATCCCATAATGCCTCCTTCCCCCCAGAATACCTCAGATCTCATCTGCCGCTCGTCAAGAATCATTGGGATTTCATTGCTCCTATTCTTTATTGATACAAGAGTTTCTGTAAGTCGGCTACCAGCCGATGTTCATCGTGTTTCACTGTTGCAGTCATTACCATTGGGTTATCCTGCTGGCAGGCTACCCGCAGTCGGCCCGAGTTCCAAAGTCTAGGTCCGGCGTCGGTTGCTGTCGCCTCCTCCCTGACGTCAGTGCGCTAGGGGTATAAAAGATGCAGCCGACACCATTTTCTTCAGTCTTTTTTGCCGCACAGTGCCCGAAACAAAAGCAGTTTGCAAGTGCCAGTCGGCTGACTCCTGAAATTTTCAAATTTGAATTTCAGATCCAAAGTCTTCATTAAAGCTAAGTACCCCATTGGGGAAACTTTTTTCTTGCTCCAGACTGATGTCAGAAAAAGTTAATAATTGTATTTCTTGAGGGAAGCAAATACCTCATAAGGATTTTAATTTTTACTGTATTCCTTGCCTAGGCCCTGACCACGATGTTGCTAGTTGTCGGTTTTGTGCTAGATTTAACCAACACAGTATTAAGCGTCGGTACGATTTTGCATTTCATTACTTTGGCAGAAGATTCAATTATATAATGCCGTCGGAACAGCCGACTACCGGAGTTTATAAAAAGCGCAAAGAAAAAGAAAAGGACAGGCATCCGAGGTCCAAAACCGACGACGAGGCTTCCGTTAGGCCTGTTGCTGGTTCGCCGGTTCTCAGTGAGGCGCTTTCGCAGCCCCTGACACCCGCTACCTCAGAGACACAGGCCTCTTCCGACTCCCACGTGGAGCCGACTAGGCCGCTGGAAAATCAAGGTATTGGACACTCAGAAACTATTCCCTCAGATGGGTCCAGAGCCGCTGAGCAGGCATCGACTTCTGAGGGTGTTTTCAGGCCTGCACAACTATATGTCAAACCAACTTCAGCTTCAAAGGCAAAGACTAAAGCAGCTCTAAAGACAAAGAAACAAGTACAGCATATTCTCCTGGACAGGCCTCCATGCCTAAAAAACAGATGCTTAAAATGGCCAAAGACCTAATTACTTTGATCAGGGGTTCCCATCCCCCTCCTGATAAGAGGCCTAGGCAAGAGATAAAATATGATTCTTCAGATCAGGTTTCCATTTCCTCTGATTCCTCTTCTGAACAGGAATATTCCCTTCCTCCCTATGAGGATTCTGATGCTGAGGAATCTATCCCTTCAGCCTCTCCTCCTGAGGATTATTCTTTTGGGGAGACCCTGCATACTATGAGGGAGCATTTCCACTGGGAGAGACAAGATTACTCAGAATCCAAGAAAAGACTCAGAGATTTCCTTTTATTGCATCAGCACAGGCCCCTTACTATTCCTCCTGTTTTAGACATTGTAGATGATGTATTTACAGAGTCCGGACTCTCTCCGGACTCTTTACCACCAGCTCCTGTTAAGCCAGACAGATACTACCGGGTTCCTGATTCACATAAATTTCTTTACAAACACCCTGCTGCTGACCCAGAAACTATTTCTCAGGGTCCCAAGGGGGTCAAGGCTTCCACTGCAAAAAAAACATATCTCTTCTGATAGGGATTCAAGGGCCCTGGACAGATGGGGGGAAAAGATTTATACTTCTGCTACCTTGGCTGTAAGAGCTTTAAATTGTCAGTTTCATATGCTTAAATATCAGCAATATCTTATGTCACTACTTAAACAGAAAATGTTGACAAATTCAGAATGTGCAGAAAACAAAGAAATGTAGGATTTATTGCATGCAGCTGAACAAGTGGGAAATCATAGTTTGCAATGTGGTTTTGATCCTCTAGAGGCCTCCTGTAGGGCAGCAGTTACCGGTTCTGTCATTAGGAGGCATGCTTGGTTAAAAGAACAGAATCTACCCGATCATATTAAAGCAAAACTATTAGATGCTCCATTACAACATGATACATTGTTTGGTGTTAAAGCAGAGGAGGTGTTGAAGAAAATGGAGGACAAAGCTAAGTCTATGCAAACAGTGAAGGATTTCTTACAGGTGCAGCCTCCCAGATTTAGTAGGAACTGGCCTACAAAGAATTGCTCCTTTCCAGTGTCAGACAGGCCACAAAGAGGCAGATACAGATGCCCCCAGAGGCAGATCGCAGCCCCAAGGCTCATACAGGCCTAAATAATGGGGTGCTTCTACCTCCAAAAGCAGAGAGGAAAAATCACAGTCTCAATGACTTTCTCCTGCCAGCACCAAGCACTTATCTTCTGGCAGCTCCTTTGGGGGGAAAAGTGGCACTTTTTTCACAAAATTGGCACATGATCACCCAGTACAATTGGGTCTTAAATATCGTATCTCAAGGCTACAGGTTCCACTTTCACACCCTGCCAAGGCCAAACGGTATGCCAGACCTGCCACGCAATCAATGGGCAGAGGCACAAAAACAAGTTTCATCTCAACAGCAATATAGCAAGAGCAGGGACAAGGATTTTACTCAAGGCTATTCTTGGTACCCAGAAAGGACAAAGCCTGGAGACCAGTACTGGACCTGTCTATCCTAAACACATTCCTGGATATTCCAAAATTCAAAATGTTAACTCTGCAGCAGCTTCTGCCCATGCTGGGCAAGAAGGCTTGGCTTGTGACTTTAGACCTAAAAGAGGCATAACCTGCATGTCCCAATCAGACAATCATGCAGAAGATACCTCAGATTTATAGCTGGCTCAATGCACTACCAATTCTCTGCACTGCCCTTTGGCTTATCTACTGCGCCCAGGGTCTTCACAAAATGCCTGGCACCAGTAATTGCATTTTGCAGACAAAGAGGAATACAAATATATCCTTACTTGGACGACTGCCTTATTCAAGCAGAGAACAAGGACATTCTTCTACAGCATCTGGCGTTTGTAAAAAGATTACTAACAGGTCTAGGGTACACAGTAAACGAAAAGAAATCAAAACTCGTACCCTCTCAAGAGATAATGTTCCTGGGTGCAAGCTTAAATGCAACT
The DNA here is from genome assembly GCF_019279795.1 of Protopterus annectens. Classification (NCBI taxonomy): domain Eukaryota; kingdom Metazoa; phylum Chordata; order Ceratodontiformes; family Protopteridae; genus Protopterus; species Protopterus annectens. The sequence continues at coordinate 614,172,455 of NC_056729.1, read as the reverse complement.
GCCCAGATGGCTTATCTCACGCCAGACAAACACAGACAACTGACTACTTATTTCAAAATGTTAGCAACAAAAACCCAGTTATCTGCAAGGAACAATCTGCAGGCTTTGGGCTTCGTGGCATCCTGCATACTGCTAATTCCATATGCAAGACTGCATTTGAGGAAACTTCAGTGGTATCTAAAAAGTATTTGGACTCAGCATTGCCACAGCCTGGAAACAATAATTACCCTCATTCCCTGCCTGCAACAGGAGTTTCGATGGTGGGCAAAAACCTGTCACCTCAACACGGGACAGCCATTCACCTTACCCACAGCCAGGCAGACATTGACAACAGACGCATCAGATTATGCCTGGGGGGCCCATATGGCAGGAAGATGTATTCAGGGCACATGGTCCCCAAGTCAAATGCATCTACACATCAATCAAAAAGAGATGCTAGTTGTTCAGAATGCCCTGACAGCCTTCAAGGATCTACTTCATCCAGGACAACTACTGATAAAGACGGACAATACTACAGTCATGTGGTACATAAACAAGCAGGGGGACACGCATTCCTACCCCCTCTGCAGACTAGCCATGAACTTATGGAACACAGCACTGACTTACCATGTACATCTGCAAGCATAATTCCTGCCAGGAAAGATAAATATTCTGGCAGACGAACTAAGCAGAAACCTAATGGATCCCCACGAGTGGAAATTGGATCCACAAGTCTTCAGCATGATAACAAGGAACTGGGGATGCCCGGACATAGACCTATTTGCCTCCCCTCACAACTGCCAACTACAGAGATTCTGCACAAGGACTTATAACAAGCAAGCATGGAAAGTGGATGCTCTATCTTTCAGCTGGAAAAACCTAACAGTATATGCCTTTCCTCCTCTGCCTCTCCTCCCCAAGGTACTCCTCAAGGTCAGACAAGAGAAGCCAAAAGTGATACTGATTGCCCCAGACTGGCTCTGCCAGCACTGGTACCCAATCCTAAACAGCTTGTCTCAATGCCCAGCTTGGACATTACCTCAAATTCCTCATTTATTGACACAACAAGACAGTCAAATACTGCACAGCCATCTCAGGACCTTAAACCTGGCAGCTTGGCGGATAATGCAGCCATTCAAGACACACCTCTCTCTAAAGCAGTGATGGATGTTATTTTGGAGGCCAGGAGGCCTAGCACCAGAAAATCTTATGCAGAAAAATGGAAGAGATTCTGCACTTGGAACCAGGCACAAGCTATTGACACGACTGTTCCAAATATTCCTCAGATTTTGCAATACTTAACTGAGATGCTGGATAAAGGCCTTTCCTTTTCATCAATTAAAATTCATGCCTCTGCCATTTCAGCTCATTACAATACAGAACCACCTATTTTGTCTCATCCATTACTAAGGCAGTACCTCAGAGGGGCCAAAAACATAAGACCTCCAAGGAGAGCACCAATACCTGCATGGGACCTCAACTATGTCTTGGAAAAACTCACACTGCCTCCGTTTGAGCCAGCCTGTGCAGCTGATATAAAATTCTTGTCATGGAAAACAGTTCTGCTCCTAGCAATAACCTCCGCTAGACGAGTCTCAGAGTTACAGGCACTCATGGCTGTGGAACCTTTTATCATTTTCCATCCTGACAGGGTTTCTCTAAGGACAAACCCTACATTTATGCCTAAGGTAGTGTCCAGTGTGGCCCTTAACCAAACAATTAATATGCCTACCTTTTACCCAAACACACAGAATAAGGGTGAGAAACTTCTGCATTCTTTGGACATTCACAGGCAGCTACGCTTCTACTTGGACAGAACCAAAGCTTTCAGAAAGACTGAACAATTACTAGTGGCATATGCTGCAGGATCACAAGGAAAGCCTATCTCGAAACAGACCATTTCAAAGTGGATAGGCCACTGCATTCATTTCTGTTATTCACAGCATGGCAAATCAGTGCCTAAGGGCATTAGGCCACATTCAACCAGAGCAGCAGCCACTTCAGCAGCCTTCCTCAGAGGAGTACCAACCAAAGACATCTTAGAGGCTGCAACTTGGAGTTCAGTGCATACTTTTACAAAGCATATCACTTACCTCTCTACTCTAAATCCAGGGCAGGCTTTGCCACTGCAGTTCTGCAGGGCCTGATAGCCTCTCTTAATCCTATTTAGCACCAGCCTCCCAACCTTAGCTTTGGGATTCAACCCAATGGTAATGACTGCAACAGTGAAACACGATGAACATAGTACAGTTGTGTACCTACCATAAATGTAGATGTTTGAGTCTGTTCACTGTTGCAGTCCAGGTTACCCTCCCACCATCCCCCTTTTCCTTGCTGGGACTAATCTGTACTTCTCTATTCTATACAACCTATGTGGTGTATTTGCTTATAGACGAAGGAAAAGTAGTTTTTTGTGTATGCATGCTTATTGGCATAATTTAGCCTACCATTTTAGGGGCTTCTGACATCTGGGGCAAGAAAAACTGAAGAAAATGGTGTCGGCTGCATCTTTTATACCCCTGGCGCACTGACATCAGGGAGGAGGTGACAGCAACCGACGCCGGACCTAGACTTTGGAACTCGGGCCGAATGCGGGTAGCCTGCCAGCAGGATAACCCAGTGGTAATGACTGCAACAGTGAATACACTTGAACATCTACATTTATGGTAGGTACACAACTGTACTTTCCTTTTGGTCTCTCTTCCTTCCTCTCCTCCCACCTTCTTTTCAATTCATTTAGATATAAAAAAGTTTCCATTTGTAGTTTGGTAGTTTTAGTTAGTTCCCACAGGTTTCTTCCATACTGGATAGCTTCTCAATCTTTTTCACTTACAGCCTTCTTCTTCTTTGCTTCCCCTTCTCTTCTTTCTGGTTTATCATGGCTGAGAAGCCCAGTAAACATTTGAGGTTTAAAAAAATGCACTTCATGTGGGAACAAGATTCCCTTGTCTGATGCCCACAGGGAGTATGTTTACTGCTTAGACCCAGCGCACCTAGACAGCTCCTGTGAAATATGTGAGGGGTTTAATCCGAGTGTGGTAGTGGACCATGCAACAAGGTAGTATTGAAGGGCTTGCTTTCTCCCTGCACACTTCCCTACACTCCTTCTGCACCTTCCATTTCAGCGGATGAAATGCCGTTAGAAAACCCAAGGAGGCTAGGAAACACAGGAAGAATTCCCCCCAGCATCCCTCCTCAGAGCCCCCTAAAAATGCACCAAAATCATCTGATCCAATAATTGTGGTTTCCTATCCCTCAGCTCCCTGTGCTCCTAATGTCTCCTCACATCCGGGTGTTTCAGCTCAGAGCTCTCCTCGCAAGGAGGCCTCTCCCAAACCAGTATCCATACCACCTTCTAAATCCTCCATCGGGTCTACCTGTAGCTTGTCAGAGCATGAGGTGGTTAGATTGATGAGACAATTTCTCAAGGCACAGATTCAGATGGGAGTTCTGGTGGGTTCGTCCCCTTCTAGATCCATGAGCAGACATTCCCCTTTTCATACCATGGCTCCTTCTCCAATCCATCTTCCTCCTTCGGAGTTGTCGGATCCGATGGCCCAGAGAACTGAGATGTCAGATCCAATAGTGGTTACTACTTCGAGTCTGACAGTTTCCCTGAGGCGCTCAGCTCCAACAGCTTCGCGCCGCAGTGCGTCTCGGAGCCAAAGCTTAGACATTGGGTCCGGGGTACTGACGTTGACTCTGAGGTTTTCGGAGCTGTCACTTCCCCTCATAGCCTCGGCGTTCAATAGGTCGACTCTGACTCCTCCCCTCGGAGCGGAGGGTTGCAGGGTTTTCAGGAGAAGTCTATTCCGACAGCTTTGGCTATGGAGGGACAGCTCTCAGGTCCTTGCAGTCCATCTGCCTTTGAGGTGGTGGAGAGGGATGTTCTTTGTGTTTCACTGTTGCAGTCATTACATTTGGGTTATCTGCTTGCAGTAGCTCTCAGTCGGCCTGATTAACAAAGTCTTGGGTCCTACGTCGGTTGATGTCTCTTCTTCCGTGACGTCAGGTTGTCAGGGGTATAAAACAAGAAGCCAACGTCATTACATCAGTCTTTCTTGCTGTGCGGTGCCCAAAGCAGAAGCAGTTCACAAGTGCCGGTCAGCCGACTCCTGAAATTTTCATTTTCGTGTTTCAGAACCGAAGTCTTCAACTAAAAGCTAAGTACCCTGTTGGGGAAACTTTTTCTTGCTCTAAACCGATGTCAGTAAAAGTAAATAATTGCATTTCTTGTGGAAAGCAAATACCTCATAAAGATTTTCATTCATACAGTATTTCTTGCCTAGGCCCTGACCACGACGTACCTCGCCGTCGGTTTTGTGCCTTATTTAAACCACAAACTATCCGTCGTCGGAATATTTGCGCTTCTAAATATTTTGGTGATCGGTTCAATTATCCTGATATGTCTTCGGTAAGCCATTTGACTACCGTCATTCCAAAAAAAACGCAAAGATAAAGACAGAGACAGGCTGCTCAGTTCGCCGGTACTCAGTGAGGCACTTTTGCAGCCCCTGATACCCGCTACTTCAGATTCGCAGGCCTCTACTGATACCCATTTGGAGTCCGGTATGCAGTGAGATGCTTCAACTGTGGAACCTGCGGATGTCTCTACCGTGGATGGGTCCGGAGCTGCTGTGCAGGCACTGGCTTCTGAGGGTGTATTCAGGCCTACTGACTTGCATATCAAACTGATGCCATCTTCTTCTTCAAGGCCTAAAACTCGAACCATGCTTAGAAAACTGATGCCCAGACTGCATGGTCAGGCCTCTATACCTAAAAAACGAATGATAAGAATGACTGAAGATCTTATTACTTTAGTCAGGGGAAAGCAACGTTCCCCCTCTAAGAGACCTAGGACTGAGTTTGCTTATGATACTTCTGACCAGGATTCTGAAATTTCTGTTTCCTTTGATGACCAGGATTTACCCATATCTACCTATGAGGATTCTGATGCTGTGGACTCTTTTCCCTTTGCTTCCCCCCAGTGGATTTCTCTTTTGGTGAAACCTTGCATACTCTCAGGGAACATTTTCTTTGGGAAAGTCAGGATTTCTCTGATTCTAAAAAAATGCTTAGTGATTTCTTACCCCTGCCCCAGCACAGCTATACCTCCTGTACTGGACATTGTTGATGATGTCTTTTCGGAATCTAGCATGGTCCCTGACTCTTTACCTCCTGCTTCCAGAAAACCTGATAGATATTACAGGACTCCTGACTCTCACAAGTTCCTTTTCAAAAATCCTACTGCGGATCCTGAAACCATTTCACAGGGAACCAAGGGCATTAAGGCTACTACTGCCAAAAATCCTACCCCCTCTGATAGAGACTCCAGGCCGCTGGATAGATGGGGTAAGAAGGAATACACTTCTGCAACTTTGGCCATTAGGGCCTTGAATTGCCAGTTTCATATGTTAAAGTATCAGCTGCATATTATTGGATTGCTTAAATAGAAAATTATGTTGTTTCCTGATTGTGCTGAAAACAAGGATTTACAGGATTTAATGCATTCTGCTGAACAAGTTGGTAAACATACATTACAATGTGGTTTTGATTCACTAGCGGCATCTTGCAGGGCTTCGGTAACTGGGTCTGTACTTAGAAGGCATGCTTGGCTTAAGGAGCAATCCTTGCCAGATCATGTTAAAGCGAAATTACTGGATGTTCCTTTAACTCAGGACTGCCTGTTTCGCAACAGGGCAGAAGAAATTCTTAAAAAGATGGAGGAAAAAGCTAAATCTATGCAAACTGTTAAAAAGTTTTTTTTTTTACAAGTACAACCTCCAAGATTTAGTAAGCATTGGCCTTCTAAGAATTGGTCCTTTCCTGCTCTTCCAGACCATCTCAGTCCAAACCCAGATCCAGCAGAGCACCCAGGCTTCCGTCCAAGGGGACGCACAAGACTAAGCAGTGGGGGGCCTCCACTTCCAAATCTGGGAGTAATAAAACTCTCCCTATGGTAAATTGTCTCTATGACTTCTTTTTAAAACTTCCAAGCACTTCACAACTGACTGCTCCTTTGGGGGAAAGATTGAACTTCATGCAAAGAACTGGGGACTCATTACCCAGGACAAATGGGTTTTAAATATAGTGTCCCAAGGATACAGATTTCACTTCCATACGTTACCAACTCCATGCGGTTGGCCAGATCTACCTCCAAATCAGTGGGCAGAGGCCCAAAAGCAAGTACTGTCTCTTAAGCATAGGGGCTATTCAGTTGGTACCAGAAGAAGAAAAGGAACAAGGTTTCTACTTGAGATTTTTCCCGGTACCCAGAAAAGACAATTCATGATGTCCTGTCCTGGACCTGCCTCCTCTAAACACCTTTTTGGTGATTCCAAAATTCAAGATGCTGACTCTTCACCATTTGCTTCCTTTGCTAAGCAAAGATGCCTGGTTGGTAACACTACATTTAAAGGAAGCATACCTGCACATCCCAATCAGGGAATCTTGCAGAAGATACCTACGCTTCAAAGCAGGCTACACGCACTATCAGTTCTTTGCACTGCCCTTTGGTTTATCTACTGCACCCTGGGTATTCACAAAGTGCCTAACTCCAGTCATTGCATTTTGCAGGCAAAGAAATATTCAAATATACCAATACCTGGACGATTGTCTAATTCAGGCAGAAAACCAGGAAATCATTTTGAATCATCTGGCTTTTGTACAAAGGGTGCTAACTTGTCTGGGGTACACCATAAACGAAAATAAATCACACCTGGTACCCTGTCAACAAATTATATTCCTGGTAGCAAGCTTGAATACAACTTCCCAGATGGCTTTCCTCACACCAGAGAAACAAATTCACTTGACAACCTACTTCAAACAAGTGGCCACAAAAACCCTGCTATCTGCAAGGCAAATACTACAAGCCTTGGGGTTCATGGCCACCTGCATTCTTCTAATTCCATATGCAAGACTGCATATGAGGAAACTACAATGGTATCTAAAACGCCTATGGTGTCAACATTCTCAGGATCTAGAAGCAATGATTCCTATCATTCCTTGTCTACGCCTAGAGTTCCTTTGGTGGGCCGAGGCCTGCCACCAAAACAAGGGACTACCATTCACACTAACCCCTACCGCCCAAACCCTAACAACAGACGCATCAGGCTATGCATGGGGGGGGGGGGGCGCACCTGGCAGGGAAGTGCATTCAGGGCAAGTGGAACCCAATTCAAATGCACCTTCACATCAGTCATAAAGAAATGTTAGCTGTACAGAATGCTCTGACTGCCTTCAAGGACCACATTCTTCCAGAACAATTTATGGTAAAGACGGACAACACCACTGTTATGTGGTACATAAACAAGCAGGGGGTACACATTCTTACAAGCACTACACAGCTTTCTTCCTCCGGGCGCCATTGCAATTCAGATGGACAATATGTCCATAGTATGGTACATCAACAAGGAAGGAGGAACCAGATCTTACTCACTATGTTGAGAAGCAGTGAGAGTGTGGCAATGGGTGATCTCTGCCATCCACTTTCTAGTCGTAGTGCACATTCCAGGGAGTCCAACTTTCAAGTAGACAGGCTAAGTACAACTGTACTGATGCCTCATGAGTGGTCTCTATACCTGTCAGTGGCAAACATGATCTTCCTCGTGTGGTCACCCTTACTGTGACATCTTTGCCTCTCCCCTCAACAACAAATGAGCAATTTCTTTGCCTTGATCCCTCCTCAGGGAACGTCCGCCCCTGAAAGATGCTCTAATCCATGCTTGGCCTCCCAGTCTACTTTATGCATTCTGTGCATTAACCCTGATTCCCAAATTCATTCAGAAAGCTCATTGGTTGAATAGTAAAGTAATCCTCTTTGCTCCTTTCTGGCCTCACCAGGTTTGGTTCAGCCTCCTCTGGTTTCATCTGCTTTGTCCGACATGGACTCTGGAACCACTTCCAGACCTGTTGTCCCACGCTGCGGGGCAGACTCATCCGAGTCTTCAAGGTTTAAAATTGACTGTATGGTTTCTTCAGTTCCAGTTATGGCTAGACATTCCAGGCTTTCAGGCCCCGGTCCAAGAGATTCTGATATCAGCTCACAAAGCATCTACTAGGAGGATATATTAAGAGCAAATTGAAAAGATTCCCTATTTGGGCTCAGCAGAAGTTGATAGATCCTTTTACAGCTCCTTTTCCTGTGATTTTTTAGATTTCCTGGCTTTTCTATTCCAGAAAGAAGCCAGCTATTCCATGGTTAAGGTTCAGTTGGCAGCCATTTCGCATTTCCATATTGGGGAAAACTCTTCTTCTCTAGCTTCTTCTAAGCTCCAGAAGGTTTTTCTCATGGGCACCTTTTTGGGATCTAACTCCCCCTTGGAATCTTACTTTGGTTTTACAAGCTTTGATTCTTCTCCACTTTGAACCAGCAGCTAAAGTAGATCTGAAGTCTCTGTCCTGGAAAACAGCCCTTTTAGTTGCTATTACTTCAGCAAAAAGAGTTTCTGAGCTCCAAGCCCTCTCTTCTACACCTGTTTACTTGATCTTCCATAAGAATAGAATATGCTTACGGACCAATCCATCCTTTTTACCTAAAGTGGCCACAAAAAACTATGTCATTCAGTTCCTTCATCTTCCAGTTTTCTTCCCCCAGTTTCCAGAACAAGGGAGAATACACACTGCATCTTCTGGATGTTCATAGGCAGTTATGTTTTTATCTGGACAGGACAAAATCCTTCAGAAAATATTACCAGCTGTTTATATCCTTTTCAGAGGTTAGGATAGACACAGTAGTTAATAAACTTATTCTGGCCAGGTGGTTGTGAGACTGCATCTCTTTTGTTTATTCATTAAAAGGTATGTCTTTGCCAGGGCAGTTCAAAGCTCATTCTGTGAGATTGATGGTGACTTCTCAAGCTTTTTCCTCAGGAATGTCAATTGATGATATTTGTGCAGCTGCTTCTTGGTCAAAGTCTCATACCTTTATTTCTCATTACAAACTACACATCATTTCTAGGAATAGAGCTGATTTTGGCTCTACGGTGCTTCGGAATATCCTTCCATGAGGGCCACCCTAGGTTTCTGTAGCTGGGGACTCTGTCCCACAGGTCAAGGAATGAATAAAAATGACAACATCAGATAAAGAAATTATGTTCTTACCATAACGTTCCATCTTTGTTTTCCATTTTCATTCTTCCTTGACCTTCCCACCCTCCTTCCTCCGGTCTCCTTCTATGCAGACCTGATAGAGTTGGTCTCTATTAGGAGCTGTAGTTCCTGTTTTGAGCCCATGAACGTTTCTCTTCTTTTGTGACTGTGTAGGTACCTTAGCTGCATACTTTTGTCAAACTCGATCTGAAGTGTTCTGGGAGAAGGAGGTATTATGGGATAGAAAGGAGGAGCTTGAGCTTCGAATCTAGAGCTTGGAAAGCAGCTGAGTTGGATCTGAGGTCAAATCCGAGACCCACAGGTCGAGGAAGAATGGAAATGGACAACACAGATCAAACGTTATGGTAAGAACATAACTTCTTTTTTAAGGCGTTTCTACTGTCCTTTCCTTACAAGTCTGGAGTAAACATTCCTACTATCTTTGGTAGGCCTAACTTTCCTTTCCCTCACCCTTTTACACTTAGTATATACTTTTTTATTACCATAGTTGGTATTTTGTCCCTTTCTGCAAGATTATTGTAGTTCTCTATTACCATTGTTGGTATTTTACCTTTTCTCTTCTTTCTGGTAAAAAAAAAAAGTTTAGGTTAGTTCTTTTATGATACATTTTCTTTAAAAAGTCTGAAAAAGGTCCAACATTATTTAAAAAATGTGATAAGTGTGGGGACAAATTCCCTTATTCTGATGCCCACAATCTTTGTGGGTATTGCTTAGGTCCAGAGCATTTACAACAGGACTGCAGTATTTGTCTCTGGTTCAACCTCTGAGCACTAGCGGGCAGGAAGAATAAGTTGATTTTAAAAGGCTTGCTGCGAACTTCATTTTCTGAATCCATTACTGGGGTTCAATCCCACAAACACAAATTTAGTGACCCTACAAAGAGGTCTAAGTCTTCTGCGTCTCCAGTCTCTTCTTCATCAGTCCCTAGGAAGAAGAAAGAGAAGCTGGATCCAAATTACGTACGATCCGACCCTCATCAGATCTGATTAAGCCTGTTTTGGATCTACACCTTTGGATCTGAAACCTTTACAAAGGACAACTTACTCTCCAAGTTTGGATCTAGTCCATCCAGAATGCCCTCTCCCTTTTCAGAGAGGCACTCTAAATCACCAACCCTAGTTATCTTCTCATTCCTCCAGGACTCTCATGGAAGCAGATGTGAAGAGGATGATGAGGAAATTTTTCACAGACGAAATTCAGATAGGAATTCTAATGGTTCCTACTCCTTCGGGTCAAGAAGTCCGATCATCTACTACTCACCCCATTACAGCTCCTTCTCTAATCCAACTTGTAGTTTTAAAGTCCTCAGATCCGAGTGTTCCGGGTCTGTCTGGTTTGGATCCGAAGAGAGCATTGTCTTTGGATCCTAATACTGCTCTGAGTGCATTGGCTCCAGTGTCCTCTGAGCCAGATGACTCTTGGAGATGAAGCATCCCTGTTGGATATGGGAGATGGAGTCAATTCCAAAGTTTTCGAAGTTGTCTCTTCCTCTCTGAGCTTCAGCACTGGACAGCTCGGCTCTGACTTCTGCCTCAGGTGGATTGGTCTTGGGACGGAGGGAGGCAATGAGCGAGAAACTCACTTTCACAGCTCCATTGTCTTCCTTCTCTCTGGAGCAATCTGCCTTTGAGGTTGTGAAGAGAGCATTCTCTGCTCCAACAGATCAGACGGGTCCTGCCTCCTCGGATCTACCTTCTACTTCTGAGATGACTTTGCACCATGATCCTCAACATTCTACCTCACAGGGACAGCCAGCTCAAACCTTCCAGACTACCCAGCAGCATATCTTAATCTCTTCTGATACTTCACCAGACCATCCCACCAAGGAAGTCCCTAGAAAAAGAAAGTACAACAGCAGGCATTTGGACTCTCCTCAAGAGTCAGTCACTGAGGATACTGATTTTGATGAAATATACTTTACAGAAATATACTGTACAGAAGGACAAGGCTCTGTATTCGACCTTACCAGCCAATCAGTAAAACAGTTCACTGTACCTATCCAGGCATGTCCAAAGGGCAGTTTCAGGTGTACTCTCCAGTCCAACTGGTGAATCTGGGCATTTTGAGGCAATGTTACAACTGCCTCATGTACACAGATGACCCTCTCCTACCACCAAACACTAATACATGCAAGAGATGCAATTATACAGCCAAACTGGAGGCTAAGCTCTTTCAACCCAAGACTGGATCAGACAGTCAAGAGGAGAAGAGAAATACTTGCATCACACCACCAGTCTCACATAGACCCGTTAAACCAGCACCGGCAAAAAACACACATAAATACACGAAAGCATACTTGGAGGCTCTAAATAAAAATATGCAAAAGCAACAGAGACCTCCAAAGCAGACATCCAAGCAACCTCCACCCCCCCCCCAACACAAACCATGAAACACATACTTCACAAAACCAGTGTGTCACGCAATCACAGCCCTTAAGGCAAAATAACATTCCCAACACACTAGTAATAGGTGACTCTATATTCAGGCACACTGACATCCCACTCACTAGGCTGAACAAGGAGAAGGTTACTGTTAGCTGCCTGTCTGGTGCCAGGATCCGCCACATAACACAAGCACTCAGGTCACTCCAGAACAAGTACAATACGACTCTGTCATTGTCCATGTTGGTGTGAATGACTTGAGCCGTACCTCCCTGGACTTCATGAAAAGAGACATGGAAGAGATCTCTGATCACGTAGTCCAGGCCGATATGACCCTGACCTTGAATATCATCCTGCCCTCACCAAGAATGATACCACGGTATAAAGAAAAAATGATCAGTTTCAACAATTGGCTAAGTTTCTGGTGTCATTCAAAGGGGATCCAGTGTCTGTCTGCCTGGGATGACATGCTCGACAAGCCACACTGCTTCGCTAGAGATGGCTTGCACCTGTCATCCTTAGGCTTTCGAATACTGGCCAAGGCTCTTGCCATCCCCATAGTGGCTTTTTTGGGCAAGGCTCAAAAGACAAACCCACCGCCGTAAATAGCACAAGTAACAAAAAACTGAGGGTAATGCTAGTCAGTGCCAGAAATCTAAACCTCAAAATGCACGCACTCGAGGCTCTCTTCAATATGGAGAAAATCGATATATGTGCAGTACCAGAAACCTGGTTTAAGGCTCCAGAGAGCACCCCAGCACTACCAGGCTACAACTCATGCCATACATTTCAGCCACAGAACCCGGACCGAAATACAAAAGGCGAGGGCGTATCCATATTCATCAAGGATACCCACACCTCCAGGTTAGTGGCACAGCACGATGCTTCAGAAATCATCCACGTGAAACTAACTACGGGCAAAACTGCAATTCAAATTGTAGCTTGCTACAGATCACCTACCATGTCCCAGGACCCCTATTTCGCATTTCTGGAAACAATGGAAAACATAAAGGTCGTACCAAACACCCTAATATTGGATGATTTCAGTTACCCATACATTAACTGTGAGAACTACTGAAGTACTAACTCCCTTGCCCAACATTTCCTAGAATTTATAAACTCAAATGCCCTGGATCAGCTGGTCAACACTCCCACCAGAGGTGACAACATATTGGACCTGGTCATCACCAACATGGGTGACCAGTGCTCCACACCGGAGGTCAACTCCTCGCTGGATAGATCTGACCTTAAACAAATCACTCTGGATATCCACATTCCGCCCCCACGCCCGGTCAAGGAAACCACCATGAAAAACTTTTCAAAAGCAAACTTCATGTTACTTAAGACCGAGGTGTAAAGTTTCAAAGCCCCCATGCTAAAGGATAACGCTGTCCAAGCTGCAAAATCCTTTACTAATGCATTCTACGGGCACCTACAAGAATGCATGGATCATGCTATCCCAAGCAAAACCAAGACTCACTGCTCCAAGAAAAAGAAACCAATCTGGTGGGCCCCTGCTATAAACAAGCTATACAATAGAAGGAGGAATCTAGTACAGAAAAGAGCAAAATCCCAAGAAGGGAAGACATCCCTAATCAGTATCACCAAGAAAATATGATCCTTCATAAAATCATCCAAGGCTAACTTTGAAAGAAAAATTGCCAAGGACACCAAAGATAACCACAAGGCATTCTTTAGCTATGCCAAGAATCTAAGTGGCAATGCTCAGATCTGCTCAGAGTTAGTGCAGAATTGCACAAAATTCATTGAACCTACCGGTATCGCCAACATTCTGGCAGACAGGTTCAGTGCAAACCTCATCCCCGTCTCACCCCCAAAAGGGCCCATAACCACACCAGCAGAATGTAGAGCCCCTGAAATCACAGACACTCAGGTTAAAACAGCCCTCTCCAAAGCCAAAAACACAGCATCAATGGGACCGGTGTCCCAGGCTGCATCCTACACGAGCTCAAAGACGAACTAACCCCTCTCCTAAACACATTGTTCAAACTCATCCTCTCCACAGGCTACGTACCCATAGAGTGGCGCACAGCAACGGTTATTCCGTTACACAAAGGTGGAGCCACAACAGACCCAGGGAACTATCACTCTATAAGCCTGACTAGCTTGGTCTGCAAAGCTATGGAGCGCATTATTATGGAACTCAGTAACAGAGACATTGGGAACCTCCAAACACTGGACCCTACCCAGTTTGGCTTTGTTAAGGGCAGATCATGCCTCCTAAACCTGGTGGACGTCTTTGAGACAGTTACCAAGGCTATAGATGAGAAAAAGGTGGTATACACAGCCTACCTAGACCTCGCAAAGGCCTTCAACACCATTCCCCATAGAGTGGCGCACAGCAACGGTTATTCCATTACACAAAGGTGGAGCCACAACAAACCCAGGGAACTATCACTCTATAAGCCTGACTAGCTTGGTCTGCAAAGCTATGGAGCGCATTATTATGGAACTCAGTAACAGAGACATTGGGAACCTCCAAACACTGGACCCTACCCAGTTTGGCTTTGTTAAGGGCAGATCATGCCTCCTAAACCTGGTGGACGTCTTTGAGACAGTTACCAAGGCTATAGATGAGAAAAAGGTGGTACACACAGCCTACCTAGACCTCGCAAAGGCCTTCAACACCATTCCCCATTCTGGTATTATAGACAAGTTCACCAGCCTGAACATAAACCTCTACATCACATGATGGGTTGCCAACTGGCTCACGGACAGAAACCACATGGTGAGAGTTGCAGGAGCTAGGTCCGACTCTAAACCGGTTACAAGTAGCATTCCCTGGGGCTCAGTCCTAGTACCCCTCCTTTTTGGCATATACTTTTCAGAGGTACAGCCAAGCACAGGAGGACTATGGCTGACCAAGTTCGCAGACGATTGCAAACTAGGGGCTATAATTGACTCTCCAGCTGACAGAGACATCCTCCAAAAGGGTCTCACTGAGACGGATACCTGATGTCAAAATCATGGCCTCAAGCTAAATGCTAAAAAGTGCATAGTCATTCCCTTTGGAAAAAACAAAGTACCTACAAACAACCACATAGGCGGTAGTCCCCTAAATACGGAAGACATAATAAGGGATCTGGGGACCCAAGTAGATAGTAATCCCTCCTTTGATAATCACATTGCTAAAGTGGTTTGAAAATCCTTCTATGTGCCCCACCTAATCACAAAAGGGTTTGCTTCCAGATCAAAACAGGTCATTGTGCCCCTCTACTCATCACTCATCAGACCCATCATAGAGTACAACGCCCCATTTTGGATGTACCTTACAAGACATCTGCAACAGCTGGAAAGACCACAGAAATACCTCACCAAGAGGATCACTGGTCTCAAACAGATGCCCTATGCAGCTCAACTGAAGAAACTCCAGCTGTACTCAGTTGCATACCGCCTACTCATATGGGATCTCTGCCTGACATACAAGGCCATGTCCAACCCAGAATTGATGAACATGCTCCACCTAAAGAAAACCATATCCCCTCAAGCCACACGCTCTAGGGATCTAAACCTCACCACAACAATAAATAGGATGTGCAGGAGGGATAGATTCCTGTCCTAGAGACTTCCCATGCTTTGAAACAAGATTCCAAGCTACATTAGGCAGAGCTCCTTGCTAACACTCTTCAATAGAAACCTTGACGAGTGGATGAGAAACAGTAAGTTTACCCTGGAGATCACTTCAGTGGCTCTGCTGGACAGAGGCACAGGGAACTAATCTAAGGGGGCGGCGAAAGCCAACACATTCTGGCTAGGCTTATAAATGACTTCGGGCAGATAGCCTAGTACCTACCTATGAATCTATGAGAGGGGTCCCCAAAATCACCACCTGATGACATCTAATTTGGAGAGATTCTTGGGGTTCTTAAGTGGAAGGGTGGCTGGTTTTCCCAAGATCCTTCTCCAGAAGAATCAGTATTTTTGGAAGCCTTTGGGACTGACCCGTCTACCTTCTGGGTTACTCCACCCACCGATGAACTCATTGATTTGATTTCTAGGCAGGCCTGGAAGAAACCTGATATGATTGAGCCCATCCCCAAGAGACCAGACTGGATTCTGGCTTCACCAGTAAGCAGGGCCCATTCTCCTAATAGAGAGTCTAGGGTGATAGACAGATTTGGGAAGCATGTTTATGCTTCAGAGATGTTTGCACTCAGATCACTGAACTATTTGGCACATTTTACCAGGCTGGAAAGAGATTTGATTAAAGAGCTATCAAAATCTCTTCCTGGAACTGAAACTGAGGCTCAGTCTTCAGTAGTCTCTCAGTTGGCTGCCTTACAAGCTGTATCTAATTTGTCCACAAGGCTTATTTCACACACTGTAGTAGGCACATCAAGGGCTGCAGGTTTAGGTATTTCCATCTGCAGGCAAGTCTGGATGAGCCTGTGTGATTTTGCAGAGCCCTTCTTAGGTTCATAGGTAGGTACTAGGCCATCAGCCCAAGGGCCTACTTAAGCCTAGCCAACAAGGTTCCCTGGCTTATGCCACCCTAGAAAGTTATTTTCTTGTGCCACTGTCGAGCAGAGACACAGAAGTGATCTGCGGGGTGTATTTCCTATTTCCCATCCACTCATCAAGATTTTTCTTGAAGAATGCTAATGAAGAACTTTGCTTGACATAGATGGGTAGCCTGTTCCAGAGTATGGGAAGTCGCTGGGACAGGACTCTATCCCTCCAGCATGTCCTGTTTATTGTGGTGACAAGGTTTAGGTCCCTAGAGCATGTAGCTTGGAGGGATTGGGATTTCTTTAGGTGTAGCATGTCCAACAGCTTTGGGTTTGACATAGCTTTATATGTTAGGCAGAGCTCACCTCGGAGTAGGCGATATGCTACGAAGTAAAGCTGGAGTTTTTTGAGGCGGCCAGTGTAGGGCATTTATTTGAGGCCAGTAATCCTCTTTGTGAGGTACTTTTGTGGCCTTTCCAGCTGCTGCAGATGTCTTGTGAGGTACATTCCAAAAGGGGCGTTGTACTCTATAATGGGTCTAATGAGTGTTGAGTAGAAGGGAACAATGACCTCTTTTTTCCTGGATGAGAACCCTTTTATGATGAGGTGTGCCACGTAAAAGGACTTCTTGACTACTGTGGCGATTTGACTATCAAAGGAGAGACTACTGTCCACCTGGGTCTCAAGGTCTCTTATCACACATTCGGTGTTAAGTAGATTGCTGCCTATGTAGTAGTTCATGGGTACAGAGTTTTTACCATAGGGGATGACACTGCACTTTTTGGCATTGAGCTTGAAGCCATGGCGCTGACACCAGGCATCTGTCTCAGTGAGGCCCTTCTGTAGGATGTCCACATCATTTGGGGACTTGACTATGGCTCCTAGTTTGCAGTCATTTGCGAACTTCATTAGCCAGAGGCCTTCTGTGTTAGCCTGTACTTCAGAGACATAGATACCAAACAGGAGAGGTCCCAGGACGGAATCCTGTGGTACTCCACTTGTCACTGCTTTGAGGTCAGATTTGGAGTCTGCAACTTTTACAGTGTAGGTTCTGTCAGTGAGCCAGTTGGCAACCCATCTTGTGACATAGGGATTTATACCTAGTTTAGTGAGTTTAGCTATAATTCCAAAATGGGGGATGGTATCAAAAGACTTGGCGAGGTCAAGATAGGCTGTGTGAACCACCTTACCCTCATCTACGGCTTTGGTGACTGCCTCAGAGAAGTCGATCAGGTTCAGGAGGCATGATCTGCCGTTCACAAACCTGAACTGGGTGGGATCCAGAGTTTGGAGGTTACCAATGTCTTTGTTCATGAGTTCCATGATGATACGTTCCATGGCCTTGCAGACCAGGCTCATCAGGCTAATAGGTCGATAGTTTCTGGGATCGGTGGTAGCTCCCCTTTTGTGTAGTGGGATAACTGTTGCTGTGCACCATTCAGTGGGCACAAAGCCACATGGTGCTTAAGTGGGGAGCCAGTTCGTTCTGAAGTTCAGGTAAAATGCAGCCTGGGATGTTGTCCGGACCCATGGATGCTGTGTTTTTGGCTTTAGAGAGTGCAGCTTTTACCTGCGTAGTTGTGATTACAGAGACTCTGCATTCTTCCTGTATAGATAAGGGCCCTTTAGGGGGTGAGAGGGGGGTAAAGTTAGCACTGAACCTGTCTGCCAGGATGTTGGCAATGTCAGTTGGTTCTGTAATTTTCTTGCCTTTGTGCTGTAACTCAGAGCAGATCTGAGTGTTGCCATCGAGATTCTTGACATAGCTATAGAATGCTTTGTGGTTGTCCTTGGAATTAGTGGTGATTTTGTTTTCATAGCTAACTTTGGAGGATCTTATAAGGGATCTCAGCTTCTTACTGAGGCTGACTAGGGAGCTCCTCCACTCATGGGATTTTACTCTCTTTTGCAACAGTTTCTTCCTTCTGTTGTACAGTTTGTTTATGGCAGGGGACCACCAGATTGGCTTCCTTTATTTGGAGAATAGCATCTTGGTTCTGTTTGGGATAGCACGATCCATGCAATCGTGTAAGTGCTTATAGTGTGCATTTGTGTAGGATTCAGCAGTTGTAACTGTATTGTCCATCTGCATGGGTGTCATGAAGTTCACCACTTCTGTCTTAAGAAGCATGAAGCTGGCTTTGGAGAATTTTTTTACTGTGGTTTCCTTAATGGGGGGGGGGGGGGGATGTGGATATCAAGGGTGATTAGCTTATGGTCAGATCGGACCAACGAGGCGTTGACTTCAGGTGTAGAACACCGGTCACTCATGTTGGTAATGACTAGGTCTAGGATATTGTTGCCCCTGGTGGGGGTGTGGATAAGTTGATCCAGGGCATTGGAGTTTACGAATTCCAGAAAGCATTGAGCTAAGGAGTTGGTACACGAGTAGTTTTACCAGTTAATGGTGGGGCAGTTGAAGTCGCCCATTATTAGGGTGTTTGGTTGAACCCTAATATTTTCCAGTACATCAAGAAAAGAGGAGTGGGAATCCTGGGGCATGGTGGGGGATCTGTAGCAAGCTACAATTTGGATTGCAGTTTTGCCCTGAGTTATTTTTCACTTGGGTAACCTCGGATGCATTATGCTGAGTAACTAGCCTGGAGGTGTGGATATCCTTAATGAATACGGACACACCTCTGCCTTTGGTGTTTCGGTCCAGGTTACATGGCCGAAAAGTGTGGCATGAGTTATAGCTTGGTAGTGCAGGGGGTGCTTTCTGGAGCCTTGAACCAGGTCTCAGTCACTGCACAGATATCGATGTTTTCCATTTTAAGGAGTGCCTCGAGTGAGTGCATTTTGAGATTTAGACTTCTAGCATTTAGTAGCATTACCCTCAGTTTTTGCTTGCCTGTTCCTGTTATGGTGGTGAGTTTGTTATTTGAACCTTGCCTAAAAAAGGCACTATAGAGGCAGCAGGTCATCTGTGGCAAAGCATCGTGGTCTGTCGACCATGTCATCCCAACAGACAGATACTGGATCCCCTTAGAATGACACCAGAAGCTTAGCCAATTGTTGAAGTCAATCATTTTGTCCTTGTACTGCGGTATCATTCTGGGCGATGGCAGAATGCTACTCAAGGCTAGGGTCATACCTGCCTGGGCTGCAAGATCGGAGAGCTCTACCATGTCTCTTTTCATGTAGTCCAGGTAGGTACGTCTCAGGTCATTCACACCAACATGGACAATGGCAGAGTCATATATGTACTTGTTGTGGAGTGACCTGACTGCGTGGGTTATGTGGTGGATCCTGGCACCAACAGGCATCTGACAGTAACCTTCTCCTTGTTTAGCCTGGTGAGTGGGACATCAGTGTGCCTGACTATAGAGTCGCCTATGACTAGTGTGTTGGGTATGTTGTTTTGCTTTATTGGCTGTCGTTGAGTGGCATACTGAGTCTGTGGGCTATATGTCATTTGGGTTGTGTTGGGGGATGAAGGTTGCTTATGTTTCTGCTTTGGAGGTCTCTGTTGCTTAGATAGATTATTATTGAGAGCCTCCGCAAATGTTTTTGTGTTACTATATGTGGATTTTGGTGGTGTAGATTTAGTGAGACTATGTGATGAGTGTGGTGTGGTGCAAATGTTTACCTTCTCCTCATGACTGTCAAGTTCAGTCTTGGTTGGAGAGAGCTTTACCTCAAGTTTGGCTAGATAAGTGCATCTCTCACAGGTTGTAGTGTTGGGTGGTAGGAGGAGAGGGTTGTCTGTGTACTTGAGGCAATTTCTACATTGCCTCAAGATGCCCAGATTCATCAGATAGACAGGAGAGAACACTGGGAGCTGACCCTTGGACATGCCTGAATAAAAAAACTATTTTCCTCTCGATAAGTGAGTACAAAAGCTGTTTTTCTCTACGCAAGTGAGAAAAGTTAAGAACAAAAACTGTTTTCCTCTAGATAATGAGGAAGATTGAGTACTATAGTAATTAGTAGCTTATTTAGTGCTTACAAGTTTTGAACAAGTGCTGGGCATGAATAAGCAAATTTAAGTGCTAAAACTAAGAATCTGTATCTGCACTAGATGAGTTACAGGACAGAAACAAGTGCAAATGCAGGCTTTCAAATCAGAAAGCTGAGAGAGATGGAAGAGATTGCCCAAACGGCCAATAACTACAGTTTCTGGGCCAAAACCACTCCTTATGTGGTAGACAGGTTACCTAGTGCTTACCACTCCCACTTATAAGCGAGAAGGCTTCCCCCCAACACAGAAAGGCTTGGGGGGCTCAGAAGCTTACATACAGTCCTGGATACAGTACAGCAAATCTATATCTGGAACACTAGTTACAGGAAAGGTAGGAAACAGGCTTACAGTGTTTTTTTTTTTTTTTTTTTTTTTTTTACAGAAAAGTAGCAAAAACAGTAGTAAAAACAATTCACATGCAATGCAAGCTAGCACACTTGAGTATGTAGCAATATTAGACCAAACAGTTTAAAAAATGTCATTGTTTGTCAGTGTTCCTGTTGATGACACTTCTTTATTTGGCCCCACATTGAAGGACACATTCTCCAGGTGTGAGAAAGATGGAAAGACCCTCTCTGCAGTGGGTGTGCATTTTTCAACCCCTCAAAAAAACTTTTCCAGGAATCAACTGGGAGGTCGAAAAATGTGGTTTAGAAAATCTCAGGGTCCTTTCCAGGACACATGTGAAGGTAGTTCCCCAAGAGGCAGAGGGGGAGTGGTAATGGAAGGTGATGTCCCAGTTGTAGAGGAGGCCTGCAAAACCAGGGTTCGTGAGATTCCTTTTCCAACAGACTCTTTCACTGCTCCTGAATGGAGGCTCAGTTGCCTACCTTTGGAGGCAGTCGGGAGTCACTTATCTCTGCATCAGAGAGCCTGGCTAGATATAACAAAAGACAGTTGGGTGCAGAGAATTATTTCCAGATGTTATATAATTCCCTTTTCCCTACCTTCACCATTGTCAAGAAAATTTCCAGATGATCCTCCCAATCATAGCAAAGCAGCAGCACTAGAAATAAAAAAAACTACTAGAAAAAAGTCATCCAAGAGGTCCCACCAAACCAAGTAGAATCCAGAACTTACTCAATATTCTTTTTAGTGCCAAAGAAAACAGGGGACTGGAGACCAGTTTTGGATCTCAGTGCATTAAACAAGTTGGTTCGATATACAAAGTTCCGGATGATCATGGTTCAGTCCATTTTGCCCTTTCTGGGCAAGGATTACTGGATGTGCTCGATAGAGCTTTAGGATGCATACTGTCATGTAAAGATGACGATGCAGAAGGTACTTCAGCTTCTGGGTGGGAGCCAGTCACTATCAGTTCAGAGCACTGCCCTTTGGTCCCACCACAGCCCCCAGGGTGTTCACCAAGTTCACGCCAGTGGCAGCAGCTCACTTGAGACTGCAAGGATTCCTATTTAGATGACTGGCTCATTACTACCTTGACCAGGCATGGACTGATAGAAGCTTGAGATCAGGTGTTACAGACCTGTTCACATCTCGGAATAACTGTAAATTACAACAAGTCTTATTTACAACCACCCCAGACATTAGAATTTATAGGAGCAGTCTTCAACACACTATCTATGGTAGCTTGTCTTCCACTATGAAGAGTGCAAACAATAAGGATGCATGTCAGGAAAATAATTATCATACCAGAATTTCAGCCCAACTGATTCTGTAAGCCCTGGGTTCAATGTTAGCAGCAATAATTTTAGTCTCTTTAGCAAGATTCCATGAGATTGCTACAGTGGATGCTAGCAACACACTGGATAATGCTTTCTCAACCCATGACAGCTAAGATAAGAATAACCCAGGTATGCAAACAATACATCTGAAGTAGGAAGACTTAATTTGTCTGCAACCTGTGGGATTCGGATCCGACATCGGATCCGAGCCGGCAATTCATAAGCTTTAGGATCCGAGCTCCTAGCTCCTCCCTTTACCCATAATCCCCTGCTAAGCCCTGACTGACCTCAGATTTCGTTTTCCACGTTCAGTAGCTGACAGGAATTTCGAGCTCCATAGCACAAGGAATTGGTGACATCTTTTTTGCCTATATTTTTTCTTATATTTTGACAAAAGTTAAAGTGTGTTTGTTTAGGCTTTCCTGCCTTCCTTAGTTAACTTTCTCGGGTGTTCGTTTAGTGTGTGTTTGTTGTGTGTGTTTTTTTTTAGGGCCTGTTAGGGCGTAGCTATGTCTGAAGCCCCCAAGGCTATATTTTCTAAATGTACCGAGTGTGGCCATAAGCTCTCCCCGGCTGATGGCCACACTCGGTGCGTTAGATGCCTGGGGGTTGAACACCTGTCATCTGGTTGTACCATTTGTGCAGGGTTCAACCCCCGGGCTTTAAGGGAGCGGAGGTCGAAGTTGGTTCTGGCGGGACTTCTCCCTCCGGAATCGGCTTCGGCCTCGGCCCCTGCTATCCTCCCTACTCAGAAATCGCCAGTGGCTTCTTCGGTCTCCCTTCCTCTGGCAGGGACTCAATCTCCCGCTAAGAAACCGGAGGATAGGGAGACCAGGAGGGAAAAGGAGAGGCACAGAGAGGGGCACCATAAGCGGCGGGCCGAGGCCTCTGTCTCGGCCCCGCCGCCTAAGCGTGCTTCCCCTCTGGCTTCTAAATCTCCTCCTCGGCTCCGATCCCCTCTGTTCTCTCCCAGACCCGAGGAGGTGGAGACTAGACCTTCGTCGAGGTCATCGAGGCGACACTCTAGATCCGCCTCGGTGGCCTCGTCGAGGTCAACTTTTTCTATGTCGGACGCTGATATGGACCGGATGATGAGGCGATTCATCCAGGCCCAGATGCAGATGGGAGTGCTCCTGGCACCCCCCATCCGGGAGGGGCCTCGACCCCTTTTTTCGCCCCCATAGCTCCTTCTCTGACCCGACTCCCGGGTTCGGAGCTTTCGGAGCCGGGCAGCGTTGGACCCGGGGGTGGGTCGGATCCGACTGGTCGGCGCACCTCGGATCCGATCCCTGCCTTGAGTGCTTCGGGTACTTCGGACCCGACCTCTCGGAGCCGTGGGCCTAGCCTCGGATCCGAGGCAGCCGGTGTCTCTTCGACTCCGTCTAGGTCGGAGCGCACCGGTCTCTCGGATCCGACGGTCTCAGCTCCGGTTCTGATCCATTCGTCGGATCCGAGTGGGGGTCGGCTCTCGGGTCTTAGAGAAGTCGGCTCCCTCTCGGCCTTTGACGTTGTGGAGAGGGTTCTGTCGAGGACATCCGGACCCCCGGTCCCTGTCTCGGCTCCATCCCGCACTCCCTCGCAGCTGGGCCAGGCTCCCATCAGCCGGTCTCAGGGACAGCCTGCCTCAGTGTCCCAAATGGTTCCTTTGGAACAACTGGTTGCTGGCGAGGACTCCTCGGACAGTCCCCCCGAGGAAGTGCCTCGTAAGCATAATTGTAAGAGGAGGCACATGGACTCCCCAGAGTCTATTACTGAAGACACGGTCTTGGAGGAAGGGGAGGGCTCCCCAAGATCACCCCCAGAAGATATCTCCTTTGGAGACGTTATGGAAATGTTAAGGATCGGGGGGGGGTGGTCTGCCCCCAAGGCCTCCTCGGACGAGTCTGTGTTCTTGGAGGCATTTGAGGCGGGCCCGTCTACCTCTTGGGTGTCCCCTCCTGCCGACCCTCTGGTGAACCTTATTGCCACCAGAGCGTGGAAGGACCCGGACACCGTAGAGCCTGTTCCCAAACGTCCGGACCGGATTCTTAGTCCCCCATCGGACCGTACACATTGGATTAAGGGACCCCCAGTAGATGCCATGCTGATGGCTGCAGCCACAAAGAGGGAATTGGCTCAGGAGAGTCCCTCTATGCATCCCCCGAGCAAGGAATCCCGCTCGATGGATCGCATTGGGAAGCGATTCTTTAGTTCAGCAACCTTTTCCCTGAGGGCGCTGAACTATATGGCACACGTGATCAGGATGCAGCGAGACCTGATTAAGGAATACGCTGCATCTCCCCCGGAGTCCATGTCGGCGGAGGACAACCAAGTGTACTCCACCCGTATGGCCACTCTCAGAGCGGTGTCTAATACTTCTATGCGGCTCTTATCTCACGCAACAGAGGGAGCCGCTAGAGCTAGCGGATCGAGCCTTGTTATGAGACGCCAGGCCTGGCTCCGGCACTGTGACTTCGCAGAGCCCTTCAAAGCGACCTTCGCGAATGCCCCCTTCGATGGTTCTGCCCTTTTTGGCAAAACGGTTCGTGAAATGCTTGTCCAGAGCGAAAAGGACGAGAAGACGCTGTCTGCCGTTGGAGTCCGCTTCTCAGCTCCCCAGAGGTCCTTCTCGAAGAACCAAAAGGGACAGAAGAAGATGTGGTTCCGGAAATCGCAGCAAACCCAACCTGCTCCAGACAACCAGTCCTTCCGTGGCAGAGGAGGACAGGGAGGTCGCCGTCCTAGAGGCAGAGGGGCTCCTAGGAACTTTGGGTCCAGAGAACCTTTCTCTGACAGACCCATGCAGCACCCCTGAGGGGTTATCCGGCTGCTCCTCTCTGGAGGCAGTCGGGGGGCATTTTTCGAGGCACCTGACATCATGGGAGTCAATCACGTCAGACCGTTGGGTGCTTCAAGTGATATCCAGAGGCTATTCAATCCCCTTCACAGTATTCCCAGATCCAAAAACCTCCCCGATGTACCACCCGATCACCGGGAGGTAGCAGCTGTGGAAATCGCACAGCTGCTAACAAAAAGAGCCATCCAACACGTCCCCCGAGATCAGACCGGATCAGGGTTTTACTCCAGGTTCTTCTTGGTGCCAAAAAAGACGGGGAACTTAAGACTAATCCTAGACCTCTCACAACTGAACCTGTCTGTAACCAAACAAAAATTCCAGATGGTCACCTTACAATCTATCCTCCCCCTTTTGCGGGAGAACGATTGGATGTGCTCTATAGACCTGAAGGACGCGTACTACCACATTCTAATGGACAGACGGTCCAGGAGGTTCCTTCGCTTCCGGCTGGGAGCCATTCACTACCAGTTCAGGGTCCTTCCCTTTGGTCTCACCTCTGCCCCCAGGGTGTTTACCAAGGTACTTGCAGTGGTAGTGGCCTACCTGAGACTCCAGGGAATGCAGGTGTTTCCATACCTGGACGACTGGCTCCTTACAGCGTCATCAAGGCATCTACTGTGCTCAGCCAGGGACTATTTCCTTCATAAGCCCCTCGGCTGGGCATCACCATAAACTGAGAAAAATCTTTCCTGGCCTCCACACAGCTTATAGATTTTATAGGAGGAAGATTGGACACAAGAAACATGCGGGCATTCCTCACTCAAGATCGACTGTCCAACCTGAGGTGTCATATCACGGCCATCTTAGAACCTTCTCCGACTGCAGCTATGGTCCTGAGGGCCCTAGGTTCAATGGCGGCAGCCATCCCACTCCTCCACGCTCGACTACACATGAGGATCCTTCAATCGACCCTCCAGGTCCAATGGTCCCTGCTTTACCTTCCTCTCAACAGCCCGATAGCCATCAGCAGAGCATGCAGGAGCTCCCTGTTCTGGTGGCTCCAGTCGACGGACCTCCTGACAGGGAGACCCTTCTGTACAGCATTCCCCCTAGCCACAGTGACCATGGACACTTCTCGCCTCGGGTGGGGGGGGGCATTCAGCGGGCAGGATTGTCCAAGGCACGTGGAACAGTTCAGAGACCTCCCTGCATATAAATGTTCTGGAAATGAGGGCAGTGCTATTAGCGTTGCAAGCACTACACAGCCTTCTTCCTGTAGGAACTATTGCTATCCAGACAGACAACATGTCGGTAGTCTGGTACATCAACAAACAGGGGGGAACCAGGTCCTACCCCCTTTGTCGAGAGGCCATGAGAGTATGGGAATGGGCAGTCCCCACCAACCGCTTTCTTGTGGCAACGCACATTCCGGGAAGGTCCAACATTCTAGCGGACAAGCTCAGTCGCACCATTCTTTCCCCTCACGAATGGTCTCTCAATCCTCTAGTAGCGAAGAAGATTTTTGCCACCTGGGGGCAACCCTGTTGCGATCTTTTTGCTTCTCCCTCAAACGCCAAATGCGACAGTTTCTTCGCTCTACTTCCCCCATTCGGGGAATCCCCGAGAGACGCCCTGGTGCATGCTTGGCCTCCCGGTCTCCTATACGCTTATCCTCCTCTTCCTCTAATGCAAAAACTATTACAGAAAGCCAGCAGTTTGGGGAGCAGAATGATTCTCATTGTCCCATTCTGGCCTCGTCAACCATGGTTCCCTTATGTATGGTCTCACCGAGTGAATCCGCCCTGGATTCT
Source organism: Protopterus annectens (assembly GCF_019279795.1). NCBI lineage: Eukaryota > Metazoa > Chordata > Ceratodontiformes > Protopteridae > Protopterus > Protopterus annectens. Next base: position 614,146,281 of record NC_056729.1, on the reverse strand, counting down.
AGATCCAATTCCGGATTTCATTTCCCATCCTCAGGGGCTTCCAATCCCGAACCTTCACACTCTGAAATTGACAGCTTGGCTGCTCCAGTTCCATCCCTAATCAGGACTCCCGGTATCTCTTCACCAGTGAAAGCCATCATAGTGGCTGCCCATAAACCTTCTACTAGGAAGGTTTATCGAAGCAAATGGAAGCGGTTCTCTATTTGGGTGGAACATAAAAATCTTGATCCCTTTTCCGCGCCGCTCTCTGCGGTACTAGACTTCTTGACAGACCTTTTCCAACAAGGAGCAAGCTCTTCGACGGTAAAGGTACAGATGGCAGCCATTTTTCATTACCATGTGGGTCATGACTCGACACCTCTCATGGCTTCAAAAATTTGTAAAACCTTTCTTAAGGGTGCTTTCCTCTTAAGACCTCCTGTGAAGGAAGCCGTACCACCTTGGGACTTATCTTTAGTGCTGCAGTCCCTAACCGCTCCTCCTTTTGAACCTGCAGCCTCTGTGGACTTGAAGTATCTTTCCTGGAAAAATGCTTTCTTAGTGGCCATTACGTCAGCTAGAAGAGTTTCAGAACTCCAAGCTCTGTGCGTCAAAGCACCTTATCTCTCCTTTTTTCCTGATAGGGTCTCCCTCAGGACCAATCCTTCCTTTCTTCCAAAGATTGCTTCCAAATCCAATATTAACCAATCTATTAATTTGCCAGTTTTCTTTCCCAAATATAAAAACAAAGGAGAATATAAACTGCATTCCTTAGATGTTCATAGACAACTGCGTTTCTACATTCACAGAACAACTGGTCATAGACAATCCGATCAACTGTTCGTCTCCTTTGCAAAATTTGCACTGGGTAAGGCAGTCTCTAAGGTCACCTTGTCAAAGTGGATTTCTAATTGTATCTTGCAGGCTTATGTCACCTCAGGAAGGCCAGCTCCTCAGAGAATTACAGCACATTCTACAAGAGCAGTTTCTACTTCTGCTGCCTTTAAATCTAGAGTACCATTAGATGATATTTGTGCAGCAGCCACTTGGACCTCATCTCATACTTTCATTTCACATTACAAAGTGGACGTTGTTTCCAGAGGGAGAGCATCCTTTGGCTCTGCGGTGCTCCGGAACATCCTTCTATGATGGCCGCCCAAGATCCAGGTAGCTGGGGACTCTGTCCCACAGGTTGCAGACAAATGAAGTCTTCCTACTTCAGATTAAGAAGTTATGTACTCACCATAACGTTCCATCTGAGTAGGTGACTTCATTTGGATGCAACCACCCCCCCCTCCATCCCCTTGACCTTTCAAGGCTAGTAGTCCTGGTTTACCCAGGATTCTGTTATACTGGTATTCACAGGGCAAACTCAGTCTGAGGTCAGTCAGGGCTTAGCAGGGGATTATGGGTAAAGGGAGGAGCTAGGAGCTCGGATCCTAAAGCTTATGAATTGCCGGCTTGGATCCGATGTCGGATCCGAATCCCACAGGTTGCATCCAAATGAAGTCACCTACTCAGATGGAACGTTATGGTGAGTACATAACTTCTTATTTTCCTGGTGGATGCAGTCACAACAGCTGTTACAAGGTCTGCTCAGAGTTAGTGCAGAATTGCACAAAATTCATTGAACCTACCGATATCGCCAACATTCTGGCAGACAGGTTCAGTGCAAACCTCATCCCCCTCTCACCCCCAAAAGGGCCCATAACCACACCAGCAGAATGTAGAGCCCCTGAAATCACAGACACTCAGGTTAAAACAGCCCTCTCCAAAGCCAAAAACACAGCATCAGTGGGACCGGTGTCCCAGGCTGCATCCTACACGAGCTCAAAGACGAACTAACCCCTCTCCTAAACACATTGTTCAAACTCATCCTCTCCACAGGCTACGTAACCATAGAGTGGCGCACAGCAACGGTTATTCCGTTACACAAAGGTGGAGCCACAACAGACCCAGGGAACTATCACTCTATAAGCCTGACTAGTTTAGTCTGCAAAGCTATGGAGCGCATTATTATGGAACTCAGTAACAGAGACATTGGGAACCTCCAAACACTGGACCCTACCCAGTTTGGCTTTGTTAAGGGCAGATCATGCCTCCTAAACCTGGTGGACGTCTTTGAGACAGTTACCAAGGCTATAGATGAGAAAAAGGTGGTACACACAGCCTACCTAGACCTTGCAAAGGCCTTCAACACCATTCCCCATTCTGGTATTATAGACAAGCTCACCAGCCTGAACATAAACCTCTGCTCACAGACAGAAACCACATGGTGAGAGTTGCAGGAGCTAGGTCCGACTCTAAACCGGTTACAAGTAGCATTCCCCGGGGCTTAGTCCTAGTACCCCTCCTGTTCGGCATATACATACCCAGGTATGCAAACAATACTTTTCCTGGTGGATGCAGTCACAACAGCTGTTACAAGGTCGTCCTTTCATCCTCCCTCAGCCCAAGGCCATAGTGACCATGGGTGCCTCCCAAATTGTGTGTGTGTGTGTGTGGGGGGCATTTCCTGGGGAAAGCAGTCCAAGGAACTTGGTCCCCCGAATAGGCCAACTTTCATATCAATATTCTGGAGATGACAGCGGCTCTTTTGGCACTGCAGGCATTCCAAGGCACTCTTCCTCTCGGGACAGTTGCAGTCCAGACAGACAACATGTCAGTAGTTTGGTACATCACCAAACGAGGGGAACCAGAACTTATTCCCCTGCGTCGAGAACCCCTCAGTGTGGCAATGGGCAATATCTTCCAGTCACTTTCTAACAGCAGTGCATATTCCGGGAAAGTACAGTGTGATTGCAGACAAACTGAGCAGGGCTATCTTACTATTTAATGAGTGGTCTCTCAACAACAGAGTGACAGAAATGATTTTCAGTCAGTGGGGCCAGCCTTGCTTTGATCTTTTTGCATCTCTCCCCTAAACAACAAGCGCAGCTGTTTCTTTGCCCTGATCTCCCCACTAGGGGAATCACCAAGGGATGCTGTACTCTGCGATTGGCACCCCCCCCCGTTATCTGTATGCTTATCCTCCAACTCCCCTTATTCCCAAATTCCTTCAGAAAGCAGCCCAGTTGAAGAGCAAAGTCATCCTCATTGCTGCTTATTGGCATCAGCAGATTTGGTTTCCCTTTCTTTGGCCTCATCTACTATGTCCACCTTGGATTCTGGATCCATTTCCAGACCTTTTGTCTCATCTGACAGGCGTGGTTCACCTTTGTTATCTCAAATATCAAACTAACAGAGTTGTTTCTCCAGTTCCTGTAATAGCCAGGCAATAATTGCTCTCTTCCCTTGTCCATTCCATACTTTTATCTTCCCATAAACCTTGTACTAGGAAACTGTACAGGAGCAAATGGAAAAAATGTCTTTTTTGGGCAAAGCAGAATCAGATAGATCCCTTCTCAGCTTCAATTCAGTCTGTTCTAGAATATTTAGTGAGTTTATTTAATGAGGATGGTAGTTCATCAAGTATTAAAGTTCAGTGTGCAGCAATCCCTTACTTTCATGGGGGGGGGGTTCAAAATTCTTCACTGGCTTCCTCTAAACCATGCAAGGCCTTTTTGAGAGGTACTCTTCTGCTAAGACCCCCTTATAAAGACCCCATGCCACCATGGAATTTACATTTGGTACTGGAAGCCTTAATTCATTCTCCCTTTGGTTCTGCAGCTAAATGTGATCTTAGATTTTTGACCTGGAAAACTATCTTTTTAGTTGCAGTTACATCTGCTAGAAGAATTTCAGGAATTTCAGCTTTATCTTCTAAGCCTCCATATTTGATTTTTCATAAGGATAGTGTCATGTTGCATACCAATGCTGCCTTCCTTCCTTCCTAAGGTGGTGTCAGAATCCAACTTCAACCATTCCATTAATTTACCAGTATTCTTTCCAAAGTTTACAAGTAAAGGGGACTATGCTGTACTTACTGGATGTTCATAGACAATTGTTTCGACTTACACAGAACAAAAGAGATTAGAAAGATCAGCTATTTGTTTCCTCTGCAGATAAGACATTGGGTGAATCAATTACAAAGGTAATTCTAGCTAGATGGTTGACAGATTCATTTAAATTCCTTCCATCCATCCATCCGTCCGTCCACAACCCCTTTTTCCATTTTTGCACATGGGATTGGGATGTCACCTCAGTAGTGACAATTTATCTATAACAAATTGAATCTCCTCTTACCAAAGTCATTAGAGGTTCATTCAACCAGATCTATGGCAACTTCTTCTGTATTCCAGTCTAGAGCTTCTGTGGCAACTTGGTCAAATTGTCATGCTTTTATTACTCTTTACAAACTAGTCCTGGTCTACAGGGAGAAGGGCAGCCTTTAGTTGAACTGTACTCAGGAATGTCCTTCCTTAGAGTTCACCCAGGAGTTTAGGTAGCTGGGGACTATGACCCATTAGTTGAGGAATGAGTGAAAGTTTGCACAACTTTAAGGGAAGATAAAAAATGTTATGTACTTACCATAACATCCCATCTGTGTTGTCTGTTTTCATTCTTCAAGTACCAAGAAAAAAGCAAGTTCCGCAGAGTTGTATAAACCTTTTTAATAAAGCAACAAAGCTTTCAGACAGACCTGTCTGAAAGCTTTTTTGCTTTATTGCTTTATTAAAAAGGTTTATACAATGCTGTGGAACTTGCCTTTTTCCTGGTACTTGGACATTTCTTTGCTAGTTCCATTTCATCATTTGGCTCACTTTTTTACTTTTTGATTATTTTCATTCTTCTTCAACTCCCCACTCATCGCCCACCATTTTTCATGACTGACCTCTGGAGAAATGAGACACTTCAAGGACACCTAGTTCCTTTGTGTTGAACTCCAGTTATGGCATGTCATTATTGGCTTCCTGTCAAGCTGGAAACAAGATATGAGAGATGGTAGGGGTGGTGCATTGTGGGTATGGAAGGAGCTTGAGAGTTTTTTTGGTGGCCACAAGCTCATATAACAGCCGAGTCAGATCTGAGGATCAGATCTGATCCTATTAGTTGAGGAAGAATGAAAATGGACAACACAGATGTAACATTATGGTAAGTACATTACTTTTTTCTTGTAATCTCCATTTTAGCCTATGTCAGTCTTACAGAACTTTTTGTTTTATTGAAAACTCCCAAACAAAAATATACACACACCCCAATACCCCCCTAAAGCTTATTAACTTTATATCAACACGCAAAACTATGTACATCTTCAAGTATTAAAGTTTTATCATCTTAATAGGAATAAATGTTCCAAACTCACAGCCACACACACAGGTTCGAGCTAACCTAAAATAAAGATTATCCATGCTATGATGCATGGTACAGCCTGTGGTTCTGTTAAGTGCTGTTGGTTTTGTCTTATCCTTCTAGCTCTGTCAGCTGGGAAAAGACTTGAATGCTTTCAGAAAACATTTTCTCCAAGCCATTTCTCTTTATCAGATTGCCTGCTAGAGGCATGAGAACCAGACACAAAACTGTGTACTAGAAAAAAAAGCCCTAACCTAGTCTTTCCTCTATGCAAAAATGAGAAAAGGTACACTACTTTTTCTTTTGTTATGTTCTTTTTAACCAGATCTTTTTTTTTTTTTTATTATTATTTTTTTTTTTGCATTGCAGTGCCTACATTTCTTAAAACTGAACAGGGAGAAGAAGGAAGAATGAAAAAAAAGAAAAATAAGGAGCACCTATTTACATTGATATCCCCATTACACTTAAAAATAGCTGGAAAAACTTTATAACATGCAAAGAAAATCATACACTATTTAAATAATACTATAAAGACAAAATATTTTTTTGCTTACAGTTAACTTTCTTCCTCCTCGTCCCCTCTCCTGAGTATTTTTTCCGAACACTAATGACATGAAATAGGGCAAATGCTTTAGAGCTCCTACAAGTTTAACAGTGTCCAAAAAGTCCAGTATTTCCAGATTTTCTTGTTCTGTCATGTTTCACAAATGTAATTATTGCTTTGCAATCCCACATTTGTCAGTTTCCAAATTACTAATTTTATTCTACAAATGTTAATGACATAAAATAGGGCATAAGCTTTAGAGTCTCCTAAAAGTTTAAAACAGTCCAAGAAAGTCCAATGTTTCCAGTTCTGTTTCTGTTCATCTCCATCTCCCAAACCCGTCTGTGCTTCATTTCCAACATACTACAGATTCTTCTAGTCAACTCTTGTGCTTTTTTCCCCTCTCTCAAGCATTTTCCATTGAAACACTGAAAACGGTTTTACTGGCACAGTGTCTCTGTGGTCTTTATTACCAGAAGAACAAGAAGCAGCACCTGTTTCACAGCTCACTTTTTGTTGGACACACTTTGGTATTTCTTCCTTAGCTGGTACTTCATCAAAAAATTAGTTTTTTCCTCCAGGAAAAAAATATTTGAAGATAGCAGGGTGCAGCTATTTGAATTCAATTCCTGCTTCTCAACATTCATTGAATAATGGAATAAATTTACTCCTCTTCTGCCTGGTGTACAATGAGTAGTTATTCTCCACAAATACTCTGCTGTCTCCTACTTTAGTACTTTGCCTTCTGCCACAGTTTTGTCAGAATCAATTCCTTCTGCTGGTAAAATTGCATCGTTACTATTAAAGGTCTATGTTGTTTTCTCATAGCCAGGTTTGGAGCATACATACAATATGCCCTTTCAATTAACAATCCCTGTTGTGGACTACCAGTCTAGTTGCATATTTGTGCTTTCATAAAATTAATACAGTCTGTTCTTTCCAGCTTTTTGGGTACAGAAGAAAATCTCAAGCTTTCCTATGTGCTCTGTCCTCTAAGTCTATTATTTTTTTAAACATCTTTTCTTTTGCAGTCTCATATTCAGCCAGCCTTTTTCTTCATTTCGACCTCTGAATTTGGATTTTTATCACCTTATCTGAATATCTGTTTAAAGCTTCTTCCTTTTTTTTCCCATCCATTCACTTTTTTGTTGATATACAGCATCAGTGTTTCATTTATTTTAGTCAGGTCTGTACAGTTGCCTTATACTTTCATTTAGGTTACTGGAAGTTATGTCTGGAGCTTGCACTGCTTTTTGCTGAACAGCTACAGTACTTCCCCCAGTCAGTGTTTTTTCGTCGCCTTTTGTAGCTGATTTTCTTTTAGGTCCTCTGTATTTTTTTTTTCTGGCATCCAGGCAGTGCACTTAGTAGCCAGTTACTGAAATGTACCCAGAAGTCTAGGTCCAATAACTTTCTCTGCTAAGTTTCTGTTTTCACACTGGGAGAGGTAGAATTAAGCTATTACTCAATGTGCAGCCATCTTGGAAGTCCCCGGGAATGTCCTTTCTTGATACCACTCTGTTTGACAGCTTGGGATTCTGTCCCATATGTTTGAAATGACTGACAGTAGACAATGCTGGATATGAAAAGTCACGTACGTACTATAACAGTAGATCTATGCTGTCTGATTTTTGTACAGTTCAAACTCCCTCCCTCCTGCATCCTTTTGTATTGTCACCTCTGGCTTTGAGATGATCTAGTAGACCATACATAGCCTCTCTTTGCACAGTTATTTGAGACTGTAACCTCTTTTTCTCTACAGATTGGGACTAGCTGATCTAGGAGTTTTCTTTGTAGGATTGTCTAGATATGGCACAAGAGGGGAGTAAACTCAATTTGAGCTGCTAAGATGGAGTACAGTGAATTATGCTTAGGGAAGAAGTTAGAGTTCTTGATCTGAAGGCGCTTTACATTCTGTGCCGATGTCGGATTCGGTTAGATGAGACAACCCATATGCTTGAACTGGATAAAAATCAGATAACATAGATCTAACATTATGATAAGTACAAAACTTTAATTTCTAGTGGATTGATCTACTCAGGAGAGAGGAGGAAAGGACCAATACTATGTGTTGTAAAAGGGCGGTGGTAAAGGTCACTTAGATGGTGGGTTGGGTAGCATATGGATTTCATTCCAGAAGAGTTGAAGTCATCCTTCTGTTGCACAGGGCACTGATAGCACCATATCTGGAGAGAGGAACGAATTGTATAGTTGAGAGCTACGTGACCTATGACTTATTATTTATTTGTTTATTGACATTTGATTACCGGGAAAATCTGACTAGGTAGGTGCCTGTTTTCTGCAGAGCCCTGGGGGAAAAAAGCTCCAGCTTATTTCATCAAATGTACATAATCTGCCCCAGAGTTGTGCAGACTTTGAGTAGGTTATATTAAGCATGGCTTGCAGATCCAAAACATACATCCTTACATGGGGGAGTGCTGCCTTCCCGCCCCTGTCTTCACACACACACATTTAGCTAGGGCTGAAATTGAAGCTTTTAGTCATATTTTGACAAAGGGCACCACAAAAGGAAGTTAAGCTGTTGAAAAGCAAGCAGAGCAGAATTGCTAAATCATTGAAGGGAATAGATTGGCTGGGGTATGAGAAGTAACACAGAAGTTGCATGGATACATTAGAAGAAAGAAAAGAAAGTTAACGCATTGCGGATATGCCATATGGGGACAGGCGGGAAATGTGAAGTTAAACACGAAGCATTTGAAGGGTAGGTGGAAAGAGAATGTTGTAGTTAGATTTGATGAAATGCTGTTTCATAAAAAATGATGTAGGACCCAGGAATTTATTGCTTGAAATGTCATCACAGAGACTCAAAACGGCTTCGGCCATAAGACAAAAATGGATTTTTTTAATTCTGTTTTTGCCTCCCAGTTTTACATGATGTTTTAGCTGCCATCCCCTAATGGCTGATATATTCCCTTCTTGGTATCTAAGGATGCTAGGTGTGGGAGGTGAGAAGCAGTGATCATTGCACCTAATTCGGTTACTTGGCTAAAAATAAATAAATAAAGTAGAAAAAATAAAGATAGAGAAAATCAAGTGTAGGACACGACTCTACAGAATGCTGGTCCAGAGATGGACATGCTTCCAAATGTCACCATGTAAATGACTCTTCTTAAGCACAACACTGAACTACTACTGTATGATCAAAATCATACCATACACAGATCGGGGGAACTAAACCTGAAATTATAGCATTTGTCGTAGCAGTTAAACTACGAGACAAGCCTTTGTGTGCAGTACAAGAGGGTACTATAGTGTTGGAGTTTGAGTGAATCATCAGAAACCCACCCTGTTACCTGTTCTGGTACTTTTCTTTTGGTGCCTAGGTGGAAGTAAAACAATCTAGGGCATTATATAAAAACTGAAGGAGTAATTCTCCAGTGTATTTGGTAGCATTGTAGTTTCCAAATTGTGTTTTGGTGAGGGTCTGTTTACCAGTTGGTGATAAATAGTTTAGTTACCTCACTGTTAGCCAAAGTACTTTGGGACACAGAACTGTGAAAATAATATATCTTCTGTATCCATAGTTAGCAAAAAGTAAAACAAGTATCTCCAGGAAATCTCTTCTGTGAAGCCTTCTTACATATTACAGTTACAAATTTGGAAGATACAGTACAGCATTGTAAGTGAAACTGTCTGTTATAGCTTTTTGCAAAATGTATTTATTTTTAGCAGGCTAAAACCCATTTGATGTAAGTGTTTCTAGTCACTTGTAGCACAAACAATTTGTAAAGTTAAGTACCCCCTAGGCCTCTCACAGTGCGTAATTAGAGGTTCTGAGAATCAGTCCCAGATGTACAGGGTACTAGCTCATTAGCAGATTAAACTGTTGAGCTGTTGTTAAGTCTTTAATAGACTCAGTGTCACTTACCCCCTCCCCCACAGTTTACCACTGGACTATATGTTGAAGTAGTCAAGCATGAGCTGTCTCTGGAGTTGAAAGTAGATGTAAAAATATAATAAGGTAAATAGGCTTATATTCTATTTTGTCAGACTGCAGTTTAGTATTTTAAAGTTGTGTTAAGAGTATGAGTAGTTAGCATATGATAAGGTGGTACTTTCTTTCCATTTAGTAATTAATTTTGTTTGGTTCCAACCAGTGCATGAAATTCTTTTGAAGTGTGATGCATTGTTTTTCTGGCCTTTGTAAAATTTGTGCTGTATGTATTTTTTATTTTGGACCTGTAAATAGGGTATTATATAAGATTATATTTGGCATCCACGTTACTGTTCTGTTTTGGTATGATTCTAATGTAAAGTGAAAGCTGAGGTAATGGCTGTATCTCCTACTGTGGCTGTAGGAGCAATTGACTACCTGAAGAGTTTTATGTTGAGAGTACAAGTACTTGTAGACTTGTATTATTGTTCATCTTCAGTGGCTGTCTACTACATAATGTTCTGTATTTATTTACTTCTTTTGCTTGTTGGGCTAAAACTTAACTTTCTTGTGCAAACATTGAGAAGACTCCCTCTACTTAAACAGAGGCTAGACATGCTGACAGCCTGACTTTAGGAATGTTGGTAGGATGCCTCACATGCAGGTTGTGAGGATTGTATGGGTTATATATGTGAAGATCCAAGAACGTTTTTGTGGGGGTTGAAGGCTTGCTGTACTGTTTCTCTTGTGCAGAGTAGCCACTGAATTCTTATTTTCAAAGAATCCAGGTAGACATCTGATTTTTACCACGTCCCTTATTTCTGGAAAGTTGAGAAAACAGGACATGTTACTCAAGGATACCAATCTCTTTGTGAGGAGGAAAAGTACCTGAGCTGGGTAGCTTGATTATAGGAGATGATGACGCATTGTCATATCTGAAGATTGCTTTCTATCTAAACATTATTGTGTAAGGTTAAGTGGAAAGGGAAGCATGATCTGTTTGTATGTTCTGAGTAACATTAATTTTATGTTATTGAGTGTGCTATTTTTGTAGCCGCTGGTAACTTGCACTCTTCTATGTTAGCATATGTACCTGTATTTTATAGTGCTAGAAGTGCTGTTCTTCCCAGCTTTTGTTTTTTAATAATCTTTCTACTCACTTCTATAGTGTTCTTGTCCACTTTTGTTAATGAAACAGTGATTTAAAAGGATGCCTAATAAGTGAAATAAATGAAAAACTGTAGAATATGGTTGTCTAACAAAGTGGATGCTGTAGACTAGTAGTTGGAAATATTTTTTATTTAAAACAAAAACTTCTTTCCTAGTGCTTAGAACATTCAAGTTTGTTTGGAAAACTTGAATTTTGTCAGCCACTCTGCTCGCTTCATCTGTCTCTTTCTTTTTGGTGTTTGTCTAAGAAATTGTCATCCTGAATGAGAAATCTTTGGGGGGGGGGTGTTCAGTCTGACTTGCACATAAATGGCTTTTTCCATCCTAAAGATGGAAGGATTTTGGCACTAAATTACTCTTGTAGCATTCCCTTAATCTGAACTTTTGTTGTGGAAAAATGTCCTGTACCAGTCTGCAAACACTTCTATCTAAATATAAAAAAGTGATCTAGACCATGCTTGTTATGGTAAGCTGGGCAGAGGCGTAGCCTTTTAGTCCCCCAACACACACAATATAAACTATTGGGTAATTATTGCAATGAAATTTACCTCCTTCAAATGCTGTCTGCTTGCATGCTAACTGTAGACTTCGTATTCAGCTGTTAGTCTTTCAGAAACATTTTTGTAGATTACTGTTTTTTCTTTAAGCATGCTGTATTCATACCTGAGCTTTAGGCATTAGTTAGACTTGAGTATTCTGGGCTGTATGTATATATGAAGGTGTGTTTCTGACAAATGTGCAGAAAAAAAAAGAAATCTTTGTAGTTTTTCTCACCTATAGATTCTTCAATGTGACAGTAGGTGCTGCTATCTCTGAAACTGCTCCACTCTGTAATAAAAGGCACAGCTCCAAGATGACTTTCAAATCCCGAACCAGTGGCCAATAGGCCAGAAATTTGTACCGAATCCCTCAAAACCAAAAGAATCCCTCAAAACCAAAAGAAATGCTATTTGGAACCAACTAAAAATAGCCAAAGCCCCCTACTTCCTTAATATCAAAGTTAACATCACCACAGAAACTACCATATTCTTTAAATACCGTGACATTTGTCTAGACCAGACTATTGACTTTCAAATATACATTCAAAACATATGCAG